>NC_136483.1:143208566-143586066 GCF_053919585.1 Euprymna scolopes
TTTGAAAGAGTAGTTTTTTTACTGCGGAACAACACGCTTTTTTGACAACACGTTGAAGGCAGACGTAAATTTTTTTTAACACGCCATGGGGAGATAACTCAATTTCAAGCACCGACACTCCCTCCCCATCTTTAATATTAGCTTTTCTTCCTAAAAAGCTAACCTTTTGCTCGATATCATAAAAAATTGTTTTTTCACTTAAAAAAAAAAAAAAAAACCTACTTGATGCAATTAAGTGAAATATTTTTTTTTGAAGAACTTCATTCTATAATGGATATGTACAATTTAAACTTTTTCGATATTTTCAGTTTTAATGTCTTCATTAAACTATACAAGTACCATAATTTTAACTAAAATACAAGCAATTAAAACCCATTTTCACAAACTAAAATAGATGATCTGTGATATCTACTGTTAATATGGCTACTCACGTTTTTGTTGTTCATGGTCTTGCATCTTGTTTGGTCCTCCACTAATAGAGACATAATTTTCTTTTGGGTATCTTTCCGGTACATTGTTCAATAGCATGTACTTGGCATTATTGTAAGTGCTCGACTGATCACTGACGTTGGAATAGAGATCATCATTTTGAATAGATTCACTTTCTACAAAATAGAAAACACACAAAAAAAAAAAAAAAACAGATTGTGATATAATGTCTTGGACTAGAGGTTTTCTTTCATGACAATCGCTCCAGACAAGGCATGAAGCCATTTGATGTAAGGAGTTTAAAAAAAAAGAAAAAAAAAAGCTTCTCAAGCTCAAAAACTAACTAATGATAAATGTTATATGGATAAATTTCAACCAGAAAACAGCAATTTTCCCCTCTTCGTCAGAAACATTGCTCATGGAATGCAAAAACTAAAGGATAAAATAATGCTCCCCATTACAGACAAAGATGTAGTCAAGTTTTGTTTACCTCCTCTTCAAGATTTTTGTTTCTTCGAATAGAAAAATTGTTTACAAACTAATAAAATGTTTTCTTCGTTTCTATTTAAAAAAAAAATTTTTTTTTTTTAAATCTTTGTTGTTTTTGCAAATAAAAATCAATTGTTGACAAGAAAACTCTAAAAATAAGTTGAATAAAAAAACACAAATAAGTTGAACAAGCTGAGCATGCGTGGTCCCCCTCTTGTGCTGCATGTGAGATGACACCACAAAAAATAGTGAAGAAACGATGAATATGAGAAGTATGAAGGGCCAACCTTGCCTACACATTTTCGCCAAGTTTCAGAAAAATCTAATGGATGGGGCAAAAGTTATGGGGTAAAAAGTGTCATTTTTTTTTTGCAATTTTGGGACATTTGTGATCCCTTTTAAGTTCCTGGGAATGCTGAATTCCAGTGAAAATGGACAAACAATGCAGTTTCATGCCTTAAGACATGTATATTTGGGTTCAGCACCACAGAAAACTACTATATAGATATACATATCAAGTTCTTGAGTAATATGAAAAAAGAACTCCGAAAAGGCATGTTTTTTTAGCCCTAAAAGTCCAAGAGGGATGCAAACCAGAATTTTGACAGTGTCTCCCATACTGAATTTATATTAAGAACAATGGCCTCCACATTTTGGCCAAGTTTCAGGAAAATCTAATGGATGGATGAAACTCTATAGGGCAAAAAATCTAATGGATGGATCAAAAGTGTTATTTTTGGTAAAATTTTGGGCATTTTTTACCTCTTTTGAACCCCTGGGGACGCAACGGGAATTTTTATAATGAAATTTTTTTTACTGTGCACATCTATTTAATGAAATACAATTTGTGGCAAAATTTCAGGAAAAACTACTGGACGGTTATCTAGCAATAGTCCAAACTAACGGACGCATGGATGCCACTGAAAACATAGGTCCCTCTCTGATAAATCGGGGGACCAATAAAAAACAAAAATAAGTCGAGATAAAAAACACCTAAAAAAAGTTAAATAAAAAAAGCACCTAAAAATAAATTGAATAAAAATCATCTAGAAATAAGTTAAGAGATAAAAAAAAAAAAAACTTACAAAACATATTTAGCAAAAGATAAATGAAATTCTATGAAAACAATTTTCTTTTACAGCTCAACAAATTTCAATTAAGGTACAGAATAGTTAACAAAGCCTTTTTCATAATAAGAATGGACTTCTAAAAAATTACCACACAGAAAATCTTTGTTTATATCAATTGTGGAAAAAAAAAAAATCTAAAAAATAAAGTTGATGACGTATCTTATTTTGTCACCCTAAAGTAAAAGAAAGGACTAAACAGATTTACTAACCTGTGGCTGCTGTAGGAACTTCAGATTCAGACCTACCATAGAATACATCTTCTCTCATCAAACCTTCCATTGGAATCAAAGAGGCATGACCTGGTTCAGTCCTAAACAGTACTTCCTTCTTGTAACGTCCAGTGCCAGTACCACACGGATTATCCTAAAGAAAGGTAAAAAACAATTTATCAAAACAGTTGTTCACCCCAAAATAGGCATATTACCACTAAGAGATAAGGGGTTGCTGTAATTAGGGGTCAAATTTATAGGAGGGCATCCTAATTAGAGATTTGTGCAGCAAGGTATTTGTTCACATTACATTTAAATTTCTGGTACAATCGAGGAAATAGGGAGCTGAGAGGGAATTCCAAAGGCAAGTGATCCGAGAAAAGAAGCTATTAAATTAGAAAGGCAAAAAGTGGCATGTATTAAAGATCCATCCTGGGCCTGATTCGCTTCTTATCCTCATCAATGATCTCCTAAATCCCTACTATTATACATTTTGTACAGAAATGCATCCGATAAGTATCAAAGATCGAAAGAATCCGATCTTAAAAATAACTTTTCTCTCTTATAAATAAAAATATAATTTTTACAGAAGAATATTTTATGTTACACCAGCCAAGGGAGATAATAAAATTTAAACAAATCATTTCTTCTTAAAAAACAAAAAACAAATTTATTATCATCTGGAGATATAACTTAGTGCTACAGATTGAATGTTCCCCTGTTCAAGTGCGGGTGTACCTCACCATTTGAAGTTTTTTCTTATTAATGTGTTCAATTTACAATAAAAGAAGAGGTACCATTTACAATCGCCACAAATCATTTCTTTGTTTGCATATTTTAAAACAAAATATTAATCAGAAGTGATTTTTCCAAGGCATTCATCGTCAAGCCCAAATATCAGCTGACGTGATATTGTAAACAAACACAGACAGAATTTTATGAACAACATTATCATTATTTTGTTTTTGCAAATTAGTCCACCAGGCAAATTATTCCTTGTAATGTATAATAATCAATAGAGGATTGATTCTATAATAATACATACGCAACCTGTATAAATTAAAATATTATGTTGTTTAAGCATATTGTACGACCAGGCAATGCCGGGCTGCCAGCTAGTAATATTCTAAGTTGATTCATCAACATATATGCAGACATCACTACCATCTATGGGTAACACATTAAAGGTCAGCAACGGCTAAGGTAATTCTGAGTCTCTCTTCTGACCTTGAGCATGTGGTGCAATGGGGCAAAAGGTGTCTGGTTAATTTTAATACATCCCAAACCAAACATATATCTTTTCACCATCAACACTCTGATCCTCACTCGGCCTGAATTGATATGAATGGCTCTCATCTCAAAGAAGTACCTCGCTTCGACAAGCATCTTGGGACTGACCTTCAATCCTGATCTGAAATAAAATTTGTTGCCAAGGTTGTTGGAAAAATGATTACGCCATTCTACCACTCAAAAAGGTATCTCACTCATACAAGAGGAAAATATGTCCTAAAATGGAGTACTGTTGCTACATCTGGGAATAAGTTGCTTGGAGCAAGTATTCTGCCTTAACAGAGTTTAAAACCGGTTTGGAAATCTATGAGGTGATGTCCGTTTTTCCTCCCTGCAACCTCTTTCCTACAGAACAGATGTTGTGAGTCTGGAATACATACATAAAATCCGTTGCCAAGATCACCAGAAAAATGGTTGAATCATTCTACCACTCTGGTAGATATCTCACTGCCAATGCAATCCTCTATCTGTATAAAAATCTAGGATGGAATAGTTGCCACATCTGGACAGGAGCTGCTTGGAATACCCTGTCCAGCCTTGACAATGTTCAAAACTAGCTCTGAAACTTGATACATGATGTCCTTTTCTCTTCCCTGCAACCTCTTTCCTACAGAAGAGACAGTGTGAGCCTCTCTGCTCTATTGTTATTTTTATGGTAAGATCTCATTTGAGAATAATCTACTCCTGTGAATTAAATAAAGGGTCCAGTTTGAAAAGATGCACCTGAAGTAGGTCAGAGGTTACATTGGCCAAAGCGTTATGCAAATAACTACCAAGATAGAATAGTAGTCTCAATAGTCCAAATTATCAATCTTCATCTAAAAAAAAAAATAAATAAATAAAAAATAAAAACTGAAACAAAATTTCAGATAACAAATTACTATTTGTATTGTTTTAGTTCCTGGGTAATAAAGCAAAACTTTTGGTTTTCTACATGGGTGGTTATAAAATCTCATGCAACATTTTGTGAACAGTAATGAATCAATTTTATTAAGCAGGAGAGAGAGAAAGAGAAGAAATGGCAAGGGGGGAAGAAAGAGAGAAGAGAGGGGAGAAAGGAAGAGAGGAGGGGAGAAAGGAAGAGAGGAGGGGAGAAAGGAAGAGAGGGGAGAAGAAAGGAAGAGAGGGGAGAAGAAAGGAAGAGAGGGGAGAAGAAAGGAAGAGAGGGGAAAAGAAAGGAAGACAGAAGGAGAGAGAGGGAGGAGTGAGAAAGAAGCGGGAAAAGAAAGAGGGAAAAGAAAGAAGGAAGAGTGGAAAGAAAGATGGAGGGAGGGGAAAAAAGAAGGAGAGGGGAAGAGAGAGAGGGAGGTGAAAAAGAGTGAGGGAGAGGAAAAAGAGACAGGAAGTGAGGGAAGAGAGAGGAAAATAACAAAAAAAACTTTTATTAAATTACTTACAAACTCCACGCCAACTGCAGGTCCTTTGAAATCATCCAATTTGCCAATCCACCTGACCGTGGCCCCTTCTGGTCCTTCATCACTATGCCAGATGACTCTGTCCCCAATTTGAATCGGTAAATTATACTTCCTGATCTTACTCAGAGAAACAAATGTAGCCCTGTCGGGTTGTCGAGTAGTGAAATAGCGTTTGCCGAGGTACTCCCCATTTCCACTACCTGAAGAATGCTAGTTGAAAAGAAATTTAAAAAAAAAAAAAAGCATTACTTTCTCCCCTTTTTGATATGTCACTTCATTAAAGATGCTGCTTAAAAATCATACTTTTCATGGATGTTACAAGGGGAGGGAGTTGCAAATGGCAGAGATAATTCTGGAGACGACAACCGGCTATCTGGGCTTACATGGATGATGTCAATAGAAGCCAGAGTCAGGGAAGTGAGGGTATGAAATTGTCTATACCTACAATTAACCATTCTGTCAGGTCTGATACTATAGACGACATCCTTTTTAAACATGGAACGCAGAGGAAGATCCGATATAAATGTACGGAAACTATCCCAGTCAGCCATAGTGTATCGATATACTGTACGATGGAGAGGTACGTCTGAGGACTTATTACATTTCATTTTTATCTTAATTGATACAACTGAGTGGTCAGAAGATCCAAGAGGAGACAGAACGGAAACTGAACATAGTTCAGGGCAAGTTGTGAGCAAAAGGTCTAGGAGACTTGCATACTGGCCGTCATTGTCGGGCACACGGGTGGGTTCGTGAACAATCTGAGTGAGGTCATAAGCAATGGAGAAATCATGACAAAATCTCCCCTCATCATCGGTCTTGTTTGAGTGGGTCAACCATTCCACATTGTGAACATTGAAGTCTCCACATACGTGAATGTTAGCTGAAGGATATGCTGGTAGAACTTGGTCAATTTTCTCAGATATGCTTTTAAAGATAGTAACTCCGCTCTTATGGGGGCGATAGAGAGTAAATATAAATGCCGTAGTGTGAGCTAGTGCTACTCGGAAGCACATATAGGGTAAGTTAGGATCTTCTCTGGAGATGTCCCTACCACATGGAAAGCCATCTTTTATATAGGCACATATTCCATGCCCATGGCGATCTTGGGGGTCAGATTTGGAAGTTAGGTTAGAGTATCCTTTAATTACGACTCATTTAGGGAAATAGTCTGTCCAATTCCAGTTTCGCTTAAAAATAAAAGGTCTGGTTTAGTCTCCTGTAATTGGGCTTCAACCTCTGGAAGGTTAGAACGTAGACCCCTGATGTTGGAGAAGGAGACATGGTAGTGGGGGTCTACGTTGGAAGTTTCAGATCCGGGTTTAATCGTGTATTTTTAATTTAAACTTGTCATGATGGAATTTTGGAGTTTGTGGACTAGGTCGTCAGACTTGCTTAGAGCAGGACAGAGAGGGGAAACAAAGAGAGAAAAGTAACGAAGAATATTTTTTTTTTTTTTTTTTTGTAGCTAATGATAAGGTAAAGCCGTAACAATTACCCACTAGTATGGCATCGAGAGGCCCCACCAGAGACTACTGCATGGTCCAGAATCAATTCACCAAATGGCAATACAGCAGCCCCAGTACTTTGCGCCTGCTGATAGGACAGCCTCCTTAGTGGTTAATCCAAGGTTCAGGTCCCTGACTATCAGGCGGATAACATCAGCCCAGATAAAACGTTTACCTCCAGCATCCTTACTAGTGACATGGTTACAAGGATAGACATAAAACAGAAAATTTCCGCCATCTCTGTCGACTGTTCACGCAAAATACTGCCAACCTAGAATACAGCTTTTTCTTCTCCCTTTGTCAGAAAAATCACTCATTAAAAAAATGAGGACTGAGTGACAAATAAAGAGAAGCGAGAGAATTACAAGAGACTTTTTTATTTTTGTCTACATCTGATTGTGGAGGCACGCATAATTGTATGGATTCAAACAAACCATGACTAGGACGATGACTTGTGAATAACACAACATGTAGTCAATAGATGTTCGACTTTTTTTTATCTCTACTTGTATATAAGATACACCTTACAGATGCTAAACTTCTGACCGACCATCAATATGGATTTAGACAAGCCCGTTCCACGGCAGACATCCTCACTGTAATCTCTGAACGCATATACCATTCACTGGACAAAGCGGGAGAGGGCAGAGCGGTAGCTCTAGATATATCTAAGGCTTTTGACAGGGTATGGCATGAGGGTCTCCTCAGGAAGATTAGATCTTACGGTATCACTGGTAGAATACTTAACATAATTAAATCCTTCTTAGATAAGAGAAAAATCCAGGTTGTCCTCGACGGTCGTACGTCTAAACAATATAATATAAATGCCGGAGTGCCCCAGGGATCTATCCTTGGTCCTCTGCTGTTCCTGATATTCATAAATGACCTCCCCGAAAAAATTGCCTCTGAGATGGGTATATATGCTGACGACACCACACTCTATAGCAGGCACGACAGGAAAACAAATGAACATATATCTAAAGTAATGGCAGAAACACTAGAGGATGACCTCAAATCAGTAGTGGAATGGGGACAAAAATGGATGGTAACGTTCAATGCCACCAAGACAAAACTGGTTTCATTCAATAATTACAGGAAACCTTCTCTACCACCTATAGCAATGGCCAACAACTCTTTAGCTGAGAGTACGTCTTTCAAGCTCCTTGGCCTAACGTTCACAGGAAACATGAGCTGGAACAATTACATCGAGGGCATTGCCAGGGCTGCTGCGAGGAAGGTGGGCTCTCTCTACCGTGCTAGAAAACTTCTAACACCCGAAAGTATCCTGTACCTCTATAAGGCCACTATTTGCCCATGTATGGAGTATTGCTGTCATATTTGGGCCGGTGCATCGGCTACTAGTCTCTCTCTCCTTGACAGGGTTCAAAAGAGAGTCGCAAATCTGATAGGCCCTAAACTGGCATCAAAACTTCAGCCTCTGTCCCATCGTCGAAACGTTGCATCCCTCTGCCTGTTCTACAAGTATTATAATGGTGAATGCTCTGAAGAACTGCAAGCACTTGTGCCCCCACGACGTGAACACCCTCGACAGACCCGACAAGCTGCAAAATCCCACCCCCACACTGTAGAGATCCCTAGATGTAAAAGATCGTTCTACTCCAGTAGTTTCTTCCCCAGAACTGCTAGACTTTGGAATTCCATTCCAGGTCACTGCTTCCCCAACTGTACTGACATGCATAAGTTCAAGTGCAACGTGAACCAACATCTCGCTGCCCTAATCCCTACATAGTGCCCCAGTAGATGTTTCCCCTGATAGTAGCCCCCTACACCAAAGTGGCAATGTGCCTTGTTTGGGGTGAAAATATAATAAAAAAAAAAAAAAAAAAAAAAAAATGTAGATTTTTACATATTTGTATGTACAGGATTCATTTTCAATCTAATTAATCAGACCTGTTGAAATTCCACAGGGGACTCATTCATATGTAATATATTCATGTTGGCATTCTGTAAATGGAGACGCTCTGATATTATTGTAGCTCTTTTGTTAAAACTGAAAAATATTTATCTAAGCTAGTAGGGACGCCCAGCACAGCCCAGTCATAAAGTATGCTTAAATATGACATTTTAATTCTAATTTTTGTATATTATAAAGTTGCGATTTCAAAAATAAAATATACACACCCATATGACTTGGGTGCATCAGATTGAATTGAAACCAAAACTTATAAAAAAAAAATATATATATATATATATATATGTATATATTTCTGTGGAAATATACTTTATTTCCTTATAATATATACCAATCCTTATTTAAGAAGCTTAATGTAATTACAGAGCAATATAGTGAATGACTGACAAAAGTCTATATTCCAAAGTTCATGATGTTGACCATCTTACAATTTATTCCTTTAATTCAGTCGACATTTACAATTCTTGACAATATCTGTTTTGTAGCACAAAATCAATCACTTATTATATCAATTAGATAAAGTATGTTTTGACATTATTAAAATCCGAAAATTGGAAGAGAAGCTGTAAATACCTTGTAATATGTTTACATTATATATATAAACTTGAGTTCCTTCAGCTATAACTGAAACCAAAACTTATGAAGAATTCTTGATAAAATTATTTATAAAAAAATAAATTACTCGAATGCCATCAGCTATAATCGAAACTGAAACCAAAACTTATGAGGAATTCTTGGTAAAATTATTTATGACAATAAATGGAAGTCCATAAGAATCAAACGACTCTGATGTAAGGGTGACACAGAAAATAACACACACTATCGTATTAATATATAGATTAGGAATTTTTTTAACACTGTTGTGAGGTGTAAAAGGCCTTAATGTAAGCTATATTTAGTTTAATTTAGTTTTATGCAAAGGGGGTAAAAAAGAGGCGGAAGCGTTTGGTGAAAATTCAGATACCTCCAATTTTTGTGAAATTTTAACAATATTCTCCAAATTTCAGGGTTTTTTTTTTTTTTTTGAGTATTTCACAGGATTTTTAGGGAGGCAAAATATGGCCATAATGTTCCATTTGAAAATTCAAATATTTCAGATTTTAATTAAATTTGATACATAAACACCATGGGGAAAGAGGTGGCTGGTTAATTTTAACACATCCAAAACGAAGCTTCTGTCTTTACATCATCAATGAGCTGATCCCCATCTGGCATCAATTGAAATGAATGGCTCTTATCCTGGGGAGGCTCCATGTTTTGACAAGCTTCTGGGTCTGACATTTACTCTTGATCTGAAATGGAACACGTACATCAAATCTGTTGCCAAGGTTATTGGAAAAATGGTGTGATTGTTCTACCATTCCAGTAGATATCTCACTACTGATGCAATTCTCTACCTGTATAAAAACCAAGTACATCTAAGGATGGAGTACTACTGCCACATCTGGGCAGGAGCTGCTAGAAGCAACTTATCCTGCCTTGACAGAGTTCAAAATAGACTTTGTAGTTTAGTGGGGGATGCCCTTTTCTCTTCCCTGCAACCTCTTTCCCACTGTGAGCCTGTCTTTGCTTTATCATTATATTCATGGCAAGTGCTCATCCGAGTTCAAATCTATGGTCCCCCTCATGCCAAACTTTCACAAAAAACACTCGTCTAGCTGAAACCATTATCAATAATTTTCCCACTCTTTATCTGTGCCTAAACCTAAAACGTACATTCCATAAACAAAGCTTCTTTCTTGGATCTGCACACCTGTTGCACTCTGTTCCGGTTCCCTGCTTTCCAGCTGACTACAATTTGATCTTCTTCAAGTCCAACATAAACAAGTTCTTGATGAGCCGTCCTCTTAAATAATCCAATTTACCAAATTCCCACTACTAATGATTACTATGCTATTGTCCCATTGACTACTGTACACTCATTAACCCTTATCCTTCAGTGGCCTCTGGGCCTTGGTAAGTTGTGACTTCTTTGTAAAAAAAAGATTCCCTGCATTTTAATTTTTTCTTAAGCTTAAATTTAAGACATTTTCTAGAATCGAAAATATGTAATGGATTTTCATAAAATTTAGTATAAGAATTCTAGAGATAAGGTTTAGTAATATTCTGTCTTGATTTTAATCTTCATATGGTGACATATAAAAGTGCTGCAAAACTATTCTATTCTGGGAATTCATTTTACTCATCCAGCAATGGGTTTTCTTCTAATATAAAGAAAATCAAATAAGATTAAAAACATTGGGAAAACAATCTATCTATATAAATAAAAAAAATAGATGCATGCGAGTGTGTGTGTGTGTAAAAATTTAATCAATAAACTTTTAAACTACTGGTCACATAAATTAACAGTAAATAGTAATCATATACTAAGGATGGTTTCTAACGAGTAAAATCTTTGTTTTGAGTGGATGAATAACGTGTACAGAAGTCGGCAAGTTGAAATGCAAACTGTTCATTTCAATTTGCTAACATTTCTATTACTTTGTGCATGTGTAAACTAATCATAGCCAAAAGTGGTTTAATTTTATAAGTATTTTTTTTCATCTGTGTGTTGAGGCTCGGAATTTAAATGCGAGAGCACAGCTGGAGAGCTAATTGTTTTGGTTTCGATTCTAGCTGATGGCACTCAAGTTATTTGTTTTTTATCACCTTAAAAATTAGTACTATATATTAGCTATAATATTCATTAGAGAACTGACTGTGATAATAAAAACGAAATCTGTATGTACTAAAATATATTAAGTGTACTTTATGACTGGCAAGATCGGGTGCTCCCTGCTTATAAATAAAAATGGAGTCGTAGTTGCATTTCAGGACTTGGTGACTGCTTGGGAGCCACACTGAAAAAAAGACATAGTTAAAATTCGGAGACTTTTAATTAATATCATTCCTCATTTGTTTAGAATTTTGAAGGTAAATTTTCACATGTACTCCAGTCTGAAAGCCGTTCTTAATATGGGGAGGTTGGGGGTGTTTATGCCGAAAGCCACTTTTAACATGAGGAGGTTGGGAGTGTTTATTCCAAAAGCCGTTCTTAGTATGGAGAGGTTCGGGGTTCTTATTCCATAAGATGTTCTTAACGTGGGGAGGTTGAGGGTGTCTTGAAAGCCGTTCTTAACATAAGGAGGTTGGGGGTGTTTATTCTGAAAACCGTTCTTAACATAAGGAGGTTGGGGGTGTTTATTCTGAAAACCGTTCTTAACATGGGGAGGTTGGGGGTGTTCATTCCGAAAACCATTTTTAACATAAAGAGGTTTAGGGTGTTTATTCTGAAAACCGTTCTTAACATGAAAATACTCAATGAAGTGAAAAAAGTCATAATTGTTTCGTTTTACACACATGCACATTCCTCGGTTGTGAAAAAAAAAAAACAATGGCTACCAGGAATTACATTAGCTTTTACGTTAGATAACAAATGTTTTCATATCTGTTAAACTATTTATCAGCCCTAAATGTAACCATGATATTCTTTGTCAACATACTCGAAAACTTATAAAAGTCGACATATTGAATGTGAATGGCGAGTTGGAGTTAATGTAAAAAAATACCGTTTTTAATTCAGTTATTGCTCATTTTTATTTTACGGCATATCAACCCATTTTTCCTAAAAATTTACAAAAAAAAAACCAAAAAAACAAAAATGTGAATAAAGCAACTAAAATTGTTGAATGCAAAAATGAAAAGTTCATCATGAAAACAAATTATAGAAAGTCAATGGCAGAAATATAAAAAAACAAAAGTAAAACACTTTAAAAATTAGATGCCAAAGATATAAATTTTGTCTGTTATACACAAATTCATAATGAAATATGTTAGAACAAATACAGTTGGAAATTCATCATTGTATTTTTTAAAAAGTTCTCTAGTAAAATACATCATGCTATTCGGCTTTCTCCATTTGTAGTCAGAACTGTTTACGTCATGCCTATGTCACTTAACTTTCTATGTTTGTAGTCAGAACTGTTTACGTCATGCCTATGTCACTTAAATGTCTATGTTTCTAGTCAGAACTGTTTACGTCATGCCTGTCATTTAACTTTCTATGTTTGTAGTTGCAACTGCTTATGTCACATCAATCTAACTCAACTTTCTCCGTTCATAGATGAAAGTAACTGCACCATTCCTATGTCACTTAGCTTTCTCTGTTCATAGTCAGAACTACTTATGTCATGCATATATCACTCAGCTTTCTCCACTTGTAGTCAGAACTGCTTACGTCATGCTTACATCAGTAATCTTTCTCTATACATAGTCAGAACTGCCTACACGACTAGGCTTTCTCTCTATGTGGTGGATATGCATTTATTCAGCTTTTTCCATTCATAGCTTGAATTGCCTGTCATTTGGATTTCTCGTTAGTTAGAAATGCCTATGTCACCCATGCAAATCTCTGACGGTCTCTTAAGCAACAGCACTCACTATATTTATTCATTTTTACACATCAAACTGGTCTGGTTTGTGATAGCAGTGTTTTTGGATAATTTGTCACTGGTCTGAGGGAGATACTTCCATTTTACTAAGGGATTCATTCATTTAATCATATGAGATTTTGGGAAGCTAAAACCAATGCAAAACATTTAACATTATGAAAACATTAACAACAAAAAAAGAAGCTGATGTTTGAGCTTGACGATGAATGCCCTGGAACAGTCACTTCTGATTAATTGTAAGAAAAAAAAAATTTGTTTTTCAACTACTTTATTTAATGTAACAAAGTTTTAACATTATAAAAATGCTCTGGAAAAGGCACTTCTGATTAATTACAAAAATGTCCTGTAAACATCATTTGTGATTATTGTAAAAAAAAAAAAAAATACTCAAAAAACAAATTTTTTCTCATAATCAGAACTGACTTTTCCGGGGCACTTTTGTAATTAATCAGAACTGACTTTTCCGGGGCACTTTTGTAATTAATCAGAACTGACTTTTCCGGGGCACTTTTGTAATTAATCAGAACTGACTTTTCCGGGGCACTTTTGTAATTAATCAGAACTGACTTTTCCGGGGCATTTTTGTAATTAATCAGAACTGACTTTTCTGAGGCATTTTTGTAATTAATCAGAACTGACTTTTCTGAGGCATTTTTGTAATTAATCAGAACTGACTTTTCTGAGGCATTTTTGTAATTAATCAGAACTGACTTTTCTGAGGCATTTTTGTAATTAATCAGAACTGACTTTTCTGAGGCATTTTTGTAATTAATCAGAACTGACTTTTCTGAGGCATTCATCGTCAAACCCAAATATCAGCTCCTTTTTTGTTATTAATGTTTTTGTAATGTTAAATATTTTGCGTCAGTTTTAGCATCCTAAATTCTTGTACGAAAAAATGAACAGGCTTTTAGTAAAATGGAGTTATCTCCCTCAGAGCAGTGATGAATTATCCAAAAGCACTATGATACCTATCTTAAATCAAATAAGAAATTGATTCTTCCCTTCAAAATGTTAAATACTTACATTCAATTCAATCCCAAAAATTATTCCTAGCTGATCCGATAGGCTTCCTTTGTACTTGATCTTACCATCGACCTGGTGATTACGGATAGTTACCGTCACAGAGTCTCCCTCTTTCAGTTCAATCCCTTCCTTGAGCCATTCTTTGTCTTGAAAGACGCTTAAGCGTTCCTTGCATGATGCAATGGACACCAGAAGTTTAAACTCTGCCACCCTCAAACGATGCACAGTGTCCTTGGTGCACGGAACCATGACTGGGTTTTCATCATTGAGATTTCGCAGTTGCAACATGTCCCCTTCATTTGCTGGACCTCTTAGTAATTCACCGGGTAGCAAGTCCAACGTTTGTTCCATACGGGCAAAAATGTTCTTAAGGTGTCCAGTTTTTAGAACAAGGAGGATAAAGTAGTTATCTCTCACTTTCGAGTTCATTATGATTTCTAGAAATAAAAGAATGAAAAGATTATATATATATATATATATATATATATATATATATATATATATATATACACACACACACATATATATCTCAGTAGTGGCATTCCAAAGGCAAATATATATTTTTTTATTACACAATATTTTTTTAATTTGTCTTACACGTGTTTCACTGAATGGCGTACGAATATCAAACAACTCAGAGACAGTTAATATTTTCCTAAAAACAAACAAAAAAAACCCCAAACAATTCCAGAGTTTTTTGTCTTTTTTTTGGAGGGGGGGCTGATGAAAAAATAGAAATTGCTAGAGGTCATATGATTCATAAAACATTTACTTATTCAAAATATAATTGGGTGTTTCAGGAGAGACGGCTGGATATTTTTTAGTCCTACGAGGAAGCATTAATATTTAAAGTGCTGAGTGATATAGGCATGACATAAGTAGTTCCAACAATTTCTAACTTTTTCCATTTATTTTCACCAGCTTTTATCCTCTTTAATCCAAAGAAAAAAAAAAAAAAACCAAAAAAAAACTCTGAAATTGTTTGTTTCTTCCAAGAAAAATATAAACCGTCTCTGATGAGTTCTTTACAGTTTGTATACCATTCAACAAAACATGTGTAAGACAAAATAAAATATTATGAAAGAAAAAAATATAAATATGTATTTCACTTTCGAATACTAACTACTGGTATATATGCTCTGAAAGTGTTACGTTTTCATTGAGCTTAATTGTGACAACTGGGAAAAAATTTCTTTATATACTATATCTATATTGCCATGCTAATGGTTTAAGATACACCAAATATTCTAAGTTGTTACGATTTTCTTGGAAATCGATCATATTTTGGATCTTTTGAAGCATAAAACATATCTTCATCTATGAAATTTAAAAGGTGTGTGTGTGGGGGGGGATAAAATCTTATAGCTTAAAGGGAAATAACTCGTAGATTAAATGAAAACTTACTTCCATTTTTAAACACAGCTGATTTTAGTTATACTCATAATTAAATGTAAATTAAATTAAAAATCAATAAACTTTATATAATATTTCTAAATAGAATACTCAAAATAATTTTATTACTGATTTCCACTTAAAATTTTAAACTAATTATTAAAACAGACTTTCCTTAATATAATATGAAACTAAGATAACCTCTTGAATGTTAATTCTTTTTGAATAAAGAATATATATATATATGGAGAGAGAAAATATAATGCAGGAATAAAAGTATATAAGGGTCTGTTTTCAGTATAAAAATCTATTTATGAAACAGTGTACCTTTTATATATATTGACCTAATTGCGAACAAACAAATAGACAGGAATGGTTAAGTGGCAGTTTTAGTCATTTAGAACTGCTTTAAAGCTTCACCACTCATTTTTTGACCAAATTTCAAACAATTATTACAGTTTATAGATCATCTTCTCAGCTATATTGTGAAAGAAAAACAAAAAACTTTTCAATTTTCGTTCAGTAAAACAACAGTTATGATGAATGGTTAAGTGGCAGTTTTAGTCATTTAGAACTGCTTTTGAGAATTTTTTTTAAAATTCATTTTATAACATTGTATAATCAATTCTTAATGCTGCAATATTTTAAGTTATAAATTTATTATATTTTTTTACTAGAGTATCTTATCCCTTTCTTTGCCAGTTTTAACAACTAGTCCTTTATTTTTCCATGTTTAAGCTTAACCATATTACTTTTCATGCTCGCATTTTTCTATTGTAATTATAATATATATATACTAGCAAAAGTAGCCGTCGTTGACTGGGTTCAAAAGCAGCCTACAGAGAATGGACTCTGATTTATTAAAGTATGATAGGTTATGAAAAGGAAGGGTTGTAAAGAGATAGCTTCGAATTTGGGGGTATCAAAACCAAAGCAAAATATGATGAAAGTAAAAATAAAATAGATAAACCCCATAATTTATTATACCATACTTGTTCACACTGAAACACTTATCACAATATCCTGTGGATCTATATTAAAAAACCTTGTTAAACTTTGTGACATATTTCCATTCTATGGAGGTCAGGTGCGAACAAACACCCCATAATTTAATTACACCATATTTTTTCAAACAGAAACATAATTATCAAAGTATACTTACACAGATAGATATGAAAAGTCTTTATTAAAGTTTGTGCTTATTTCCATTCTATGAAGGCCAGGCGCGAACGCAGACCCCACAATTTTATGATACCATCTGTATTTAAGTTAAAACATACTTATCAAAGTATTCTTATGTACATCTATATCAAAAACACGTGTAAACGTTTTTTTTTTTAATTTTTAAATTTTTTTATTTCCATACTCTGTGGACCAGGCATGAACGCAGACCCCACAATTTTAATGAACCACCGTTCTGCCAGATCAAATATACCCATTCCTGTGTCTCGATACATCTTCTATCAGTATATATAATCAGTTTTTTAAAATAGTCAACCATATAGGAGCCTATTCGTGACCAGACACACACACATGCATACACACACAGACATTCAACTTTATATTATATATACATATATATACATATATATATATATATTAGGGATGTACCGATTAATCAGTTGGTAATCAGGTAATCAGCTAATTACTTTTCTCTTTCCTATTAAATTTAAACCATTTCATCACTGCCAAGTGATTCATCAGATAGCTTTGACATACTAACATACAGAAATCATCAGAAAACACATTGAGTCATAGAACTTAGAATTTTTAGAAAATTTACAATAGTGTGATAAATAATGGATAATCCACATCTCACTATCCAACAACCATAAGATCACTTGCACTGCAACCGAGAAGGCTGACCTGCTTTCCCAGCAGTTTTTCTTCAACTTTATTTTAGACCCAACAAACCACTCCCTTTCAAATTTCCCCTTGCGGACAGAAGCCCCACTATGATTTGAAATTACCTCTCTCCATATTTATGATATCATAAAAAACAACAGACACTTCCAAGGCATGTGGGCCTAATCTCATCCCTACTATACTAATAAAGAAATGCTCCACTGAGGGAGTCCCTGTTCTCTCAAAACTCTACAACAATTGCCTTACCAAATCTTATTTCCCTGATAGCTGGAAAATTGCTTCTATGATAGTAGTATTTACGAATTCTGGTGAAAGTACTGACCCACTCAATTATCGCTCCACTAGTTTCTTTCCTCTCTTTGCTAAAATCTTTGAACCATTAATGAATCTAGCAATAGTCCACAACCTTACAGATACTAAACTTCTTTCTGACTGGCAGTATGGATTTAAGCAAGCTTGTTCTACTTCAGATATCTTAACAGTCATCTCTAAATGCATATATGATGCATTGGATAAGACAGGGGAATACTTAATATAATCAGATCCTTCTTAGACAAGAGAAAAAATTCAGGTTGTCCTTGATAGTGATAGTTTCAAACATCATGATATAAATGTAGGTGTGTTTCAGGGGGTTGATCCTTGAATCTTTATTATTTCTGATATTCATAAATTACCTCCCTTATAAAATTGTGTTGGAGATGGGTATGTATGCTGATGATACCACTCTCTATAACAGACACGAGGGGATAATCGATGTACACATAACCAAGGCAATGGCTGACTCCTTAGAGAAGCCCCTCCAGTCTGTAGTGGAATGGGAACATAAATGGATTGTAACATTTAATGCTGCCAAGACTTTTTTAACAATTACAAGAAACCTTCTCAACAACTGATTGTCATGATTAATGATATGTTACCTAAAAACTCTTCATTCAAACTCCTCAGCTTAACATTCACAAGCAACACAAATTGTAACAACTACATTGAAGACATTGCCCAGGCAGCTGCAAAGAAAGTGGGCTCTTCCTACTGTGCTAGAAAAATACTCACACCTAATAGTATCCTGCATCTCTACAAAGCCACCATTCACCCATGCATGGAATATTGTTGCTATATCTAGGATGATACATCTACCACTAGTCTCTTTCTCTTAGACAGTCCAAAAAATTTAAAAAAAAAAAAAAAGCCTCCCCCCCCCCAAGTCCAAGTTTTCAATTTCCACACTATCAACCAAGCTCTAACCCCTGTCCAATTACAGCAATGTTGGATCATATTTTAATGAAAAATGCTCTGACAAACTCGTAGCACTTGTGTCCTCTCAATGTAAATACTCCCGACAGATTCGACAAGGAGAAAAATACATCCCTTCAATGTAGAGATCCCTAGATGCTGGAAAGCCTTATACTGTAATAGTTTCTTCACTTGAACTGATAGACTTTGGAATTCCCTCCATGTTTCCTACTTCCATCAGGACTAACATGCAGAAATGTAAATGTAATGTGAACATACATCCAGCTGCTTGCAAGTGCCCTTGCAGATATGGTTCCAAATAGTAGCCCCTTATGTTCAAATGTCAATATGCCTTGTTTGGGGATGAATAAGAGGGAAAAAATTAAAATAAGATTGAGTAAAGGAGTCTTTTTTTTAATTCTTCATTAAAATTAAACAAAAAATATATATATATACAAATGGCTAAATTAACTACACTTACCGTTGATCAAAAAGAAAAAAAAAGATTTTTTTATCAATGGTCAACCTTTAATATCATTGGTCATTCTTGGCACAAGCTGGTTTCAATCTATGGAGAAAAGAAAAAGATTTCATTTTTTAAATAAATTTTGGTTGAACTATTTAGGAATCACAGATACTATTTTTTTTATTACTATAATGATATTGTGCCTGGGTTCAACTCTACAATAGGAGCTGCTGACAAATCCTATCTCTCTCATTACGATTATACATATATTTTGGATAACATTAGTGATTATATTTATAAAAAAATAAAAATAATAACATATAATTAGTCATTATATTTATTATAGATACATTAAAAATATATTAGTTATTATACATAAAAAATAAATTGATATTTAAAAGGAGTAATAATTTCTAGGTCCCAATTAGTAAAGAATGAAGAACTAAAACAGTGCAGTGATTCTTTACCATTGAAGTTCTCACTAAGCTCTGACAAGGACACCTTAAACAACTACATTCAGCACATCCCGGCATTGATCAGATGAAATCAATGACATACACTGTTGTTTATTGGCCCAATGTGGATGCAGACACTGAAAATGCTGTCTAACATTGCATCCGTCGGGTATCAAAGAGCAAAAGAATCCACTTCGGATTATTGACTCTTTCTGGACATACACAAAGCAATCATGGTCTCAAAAACACATAAATTTTGCTATCAATGACTTTAATTTCGTTGTAAATGTCCATTCCAAATAGCCAGAAAGTTTTCCTATGACTGACACTGTTAGCTATAACAGTACTCAAACAGCTA
The DNA here is from genome assembly GCF_053919585.1 of Euprymna scolopes. NCBI lineage: Eukaryota > Metazoa > Mollusca > Cephalopoda > Sepiida > Sepiolidae > Euprymna > Euprymna scolopes. Next base: position 143,228,193 of record NC_136483.1, read on the forward strand.
GTTAGTCAATATCGCTTGTTCGAAGCAGATCGTAATTCATGACAGTCATTCCAGTAATTCTGCAGTTTGTGTTGCATTACACATATCCAGTTCACACTCTATAATCCTCAATCCAAATGCTAGGTCAAACATTTTGTGGATACATTTAACCACGTGCAACTCAAAGAAAAGAACAAGTAAGCATAACAGAAGAGATACTTCATGCTTTCTTCCTTTCATACTAAGCAACACGAAATGGTACAGTGAGGAATAATCTGTCACTAGCAAAGACACTTATGGGACACTGCATCCAACAACATCCTAATCCTCACACAGCAAAAACATTTTAGTTGGTACACCAATGTTTGCTTGGAACTATAAAACTGGTCAGCCAAACTGAAAACAGCAAATAAAAGGATAATTCCTGTATGATCTGAAAGTCAAGAATTAATTCTGAGTATAGCACAAAAGTAAAATACGTCTAAGACAATTGAATTGACAAGTCAACCATTCCATTTGATCTGTTAATGGAGATATTCAAACTACATCCGTGTCACCTCTAATGCAAATGAGAGTAATGAAAGATCACATAAGAGTTGACTAAAGTACATTCGCATTTCAGTAAAACGCTTTTAAGTTAATTTCAAGCACACTCAGTACAGTTAAGAACTGAAACAAAAGACAGCCTAAAATAATATGCAAGACAGAGTTATCTCCCTTACACTCCATGAAATGACAGAGTTTATTATACAAAGTAATTCTTGCTGATAGGCTTTTCCTTCCCCTTTTTTTTTTTTTTTTTTTGTCAATTATTATTACTGGCAAACGGCTTTAAAGGAAATTGATCTTTGGCTTTTTTTTTGGTTGTTTTGTTTTATGGCATATCAACCCTTTTCAGATTATTTAATCTCGCATCCAGTAATTTTGGAAAACGTTTTTATGCTCCAAGTTCTTTATATCAAATATTTTTTTATGGAGTTTGGTTTGATTATTTTGTAGAAGAAAATTGTTTTTGACTTTGCAGAATATGATTGAGTTTTGCATATATATATATATATATATACTTTGAAGTTCTGAAATGAATTAGCTTACAGCTTGGTGAATATCCAATAGAAATTATAAATAAATATATAACAACTATATTTTATTTTACATTTTATTATTGCCTTTAGCCATTTTGAACTTCAACCTGATCATCTGAATTTAAAAACTAAACAAAGGAACTTACCTCTACTCTCAGAAACTACCATTATCGAAATGGATTAATTTTTGCAAAAATTGCTGCCTGTTTTTTTACCATGGATATTACCAGAAACTTTCGGTGTTTACACACACTTCACCAATCTTTACACAAAATGGATCTTAAACTTTTTTTCAATGATTAATTCTGCATTTGGATACCATTCATCATATCCTTTCTTGGTGCTAATACACTTACTGATCCGCGCTATTTTTTTAATCATATTTCCAAGTTTAATTAAAGTTTTATGATATGTTTTTTAATTAAATTGTAAGGTTAAAGTACAGAATATTTTTAAATAATAACATTATTTCAGCACGGATCAATAAGTGCACTAGTACCCCATTCTTTACATTTCACATTCATTTCCTTTATCTAGGTCACTTAAAGGCATTTCACTTTTAATATTTTTTCTTTGTATGTGCTACTTAGCAAAATTATTGTGAACTAATATTAGTATTTTGCTAGAAATTTTCCTCTGAGGAGATGGGCTTACATTGAAAACTCATGGGTTAAGGATATTAACTTAAACATTGTATTCTTTGATTCAAGCAATAAATTTTATTTGAAAATTGATCCTTTTAAATGAAATTTGAACATATAAACTAGAATCATATATTGATTGAGATTGTCGGACTGACTTCCTCATCTTGGTTGTTATTGTCACAATACAGACAATTAGAATCATATTTTCTTTCTTTCTTTCTTTCTTTCTTTCCAGGGAAGTGGAGTATGGAGAAACATAGAAAAAATATACAAAACAATTTTTTTTAAAATAAGCGGAAATCGGGTTCTTTTGTGTTTATATTAGACTACGATAAATTGTTTTTCACGCATTTCTAAATGGTATTTCCGGGAAATAGTTATGTCGACCACTGCCTACTGTAAAATCACTATCACGTATTTGTCTCACGTGACTAAAATTAGTCACTCAATGACAACCATTTCAAATTGTAGAAAAAAATCGTCTGCTTTTGAATATTTCAATAATGAAAACTCGGTATTTTAAGGGCAGAAAGAATAAAGCATAGTATCAGAACAGATAACTTTAACGTTAATTCTATTTTTAAAACGTAAAAATAAACCGAAAAGAAAAACATTGCAAACTCGGCAAATACTCAGATCAGATGTAAAAAAAAAAAAATAAACGATATTGCATGGTATCTTCTTTTTTTTTTTTTTTTAATTATTGTTAGGTGGAAGCACAGAATAGTTACAAAATACTCTCCTCGTGTTAAGAACGGCTTTCAAAATAACTATTATTTCAGCACGGTGGCAAAAGTGCAAAACTACACAAATACCAAAATAAATATCGGTTTTCGATATTTAAATATTCGGTGGTTTTTAGGAATAGGTATCCATTCAGAAAGTCGTGACAAAAAAACAGTCCCGACAACGAACGGAAAAAAAGTTCCGATGCTTCCACACAATACGAACTGAACTAAACTAAACCGACTTTGAAAACTGGAACTTAGGGTTAAGATAAGGATTTTTTAAATTTCGGTAGTTATGGCACTTTATAGCGATTAGCAAAAATGAAGAAAAACTTTTATAGTGTACATTACCTACTTGTCACGGAATGAAGATTTTATATTTAAAAATCCAAACATCACAAAAATTTATCAAATAGTTTTTTTGCTTTTTTTTTTTTTTTTTTATTATTTACGAAAAATAAAATTGCAGTTTTTTTACCGATAAATTACAGACGAGGCCGTGTTTTACTAAAGACAATAAGGGGAGGTAATCAGTTATTGTTTTGACAGTTTCCACGTGCATTAGAGTTGTCTGCCCTTGTCCATCGATTCGTTCGACGATTTTTTTTTTTTTTTTCACTCTCATCGAATCAGAATAAACTAATTTTCATGAATAAAAATAAAACTACTCGATCAAATTACGTGATTTGGGGAATTTTCCATCTTCGGCCCGTGACTGGTACCGGCGGTACGTGCATTATACAGACAATTCTTTAATTTAAAATGTCACCATAAGTGTCAATCTGAATAAGCACCAGAATTTCAAGATAAATTCAACTTTTACGGTATCTTTTATTTATCAAATTTTTAGATGAAAGTACAGAATGTTAAGAATGTGTTTCTTAATAACGTTATCAAGTGCTTGTTACATTGCCGATCTTTTAAACAAACGCATTTCAGGTGAAAACATTACGTGCTGGACTGCTGCAGTGCTGCTTATGTGTCCTGTCGAAATTAAATTTAAAAACAATCACGAAAAAATGATCCAGTAGATGTGCTAAATAGATGTAGTTTTAACAAAAAATAAGGTGCTTATGTATTTTTGGTACCGCGATATTTTTTAAATAGTTTTTTTTTCAGGTTAAATTCAAGTTTCACGATATCTTTTTTTTTATTGTTAAATTGTTAGATGGAAGCACAGAATAGTTACAAAACACTCTCCCCTTCCCATGTTAAGAATAGCTTTCGAAGTAATAACGTTATTATTCCAACGCGATACCAAAAATACATTAGTTACAAATTACGTTCTGAAATTGTGTTTAAAATGGCTGCCCATTAAATTTGTCAATTTAATTCAAAGGTTAATTTCCGTGTTTACTGAATTGAATTGGTCGCACGACACACAAAACTCTCCCACAAATTCGATAAATTCTATTTTTACTGGATCATTTTTCGTAATTCTTGGAATTTATACTAATTTCACCATGATGTACGTCATAATGTTTTCACCTGAAATGTGTTGGTTTAAATGATCACAAATGTAAACACGCGCCGTCATTATTTCAGCACGGTCCGTACAGTACACTGCAGAAGTAACACGTTACTTAAGGACTAAAAAATACGGTGCTAGTGCAGAGAGTGATCCGCGCTATTTTTTAAATCGTATTTCCAAGTTTAATTAAAGTTTTATATTTTTTTTATTCAATTGTAAGGTTGAAGTATACAATAGGCACAAAACACCCTCCCCTCCCCATGTTAAGAATGGCTTTTTAAATAACAACGTTATTATTTATGTCCGGATCACTCTCTGCACTAGTACCAAAAACACAATTAAAGATCACCGATAAATTTTATCCAAAATAAACACTTATGTGTTTCCGTGCTACTTTTTAAAAATAGTATTTTCAAGTTAAATTCAAGTTTTACGATATCTTTGTTCATTAAACTGTTCGGTGAAAGTACAGAAAAATTATAAAACACCCTCCACTCCCATGTTAAGAATGGCTTTCTAAATTACGTTATTATTTCAGTACGGTAACATAGGTGCATAAGTACAAAAACAAATAATAAAATAAAAGAACTGAAGGTACTAGTGGAGAGAGTGATCCGGACGTAAATAATAACGTTATTATTTAAAAAGCCATTCTTAACATGGGGAGGGTGTTTTTTGTACCTATTCTATACTTCAACCTTACAATTGAATTAAAAAAAAAAAAAACATATAAAACTTTAATTAAACTTGGAAATACGATTTTAAAAATAGCGCGGATCACTCTCTCCCTGCACTATCACCGAACTGAGATTTTGCAACGATTCCTATTAAAGAAAAGCTTAAATAATAAAAAATTTAGAGGTGGGATCATTTTTATTTAATTCATTCTTAAAATAATCTGTTTATGTTTTTATCCGCGTAGTGTTTGTATGAGGGGAAAATGAAGAGAAAGAAATACTATAAAGAACTCACCGAAAATACATTTCTCGTACTAAAGGGACTCTTGTCTAGTTTTTAATTCCTTCCTTGTCATTTGTAGGTGGAAGGCGGAAATGTAAAAACCAATACTATTATTAAACAAATCATCATTTTTATTTTGAGGTCTGGGTTTTTCCAAGTCGTTTACGCATGCGCTAGAATAGTATAAAAACAAAGCGGTGTCAACCGAAAATCTGTTCCGCGTGAGATAAATGCCCATTTATTATCCTTAATATTTGCTGATTGTACAAAATTCCACCTATATTAAAAAAAAGAAAGAAGAAACAAAAATATAGAAAAACCTTTATGATGTACGTGCTCTTGACGAAACGAAAAGATCATATATAAAAAATCAAATAAATTGATCAAGTAATTTCATTTTTTTTATAAAGAAATCACTTTGAAACGAGTTTTAGTGATTAATGAGAAATCGTAGGCATTATTAAGCTAATCTCGTAAATTTGAATTATTTTGGGTTATCTACTCTTGTTTACTCAAGATGCCGACGCGAGAAAGTCCCTTTTTGCTTACCCATAAAATTTGATTTTCTTAGTTAAAAATAAAATTACTTGATCAATTTACGTGATTTTTGTTTCGCCATAGGTACATACAGCCTACAGATTCTTCATTGCTATATATAGGGGAAATTCTGAATAAAACACAATATTTTCCCCACATTAAAAATCCATCCTGTATCGAACTGTCTTTGTGGGAAGGCAAGTAAATAAGAACAATCATAATAAAACATATTTATTTAATATTTTCCAAATACAATATATATATATATATATATATATATATATATATATATATATATATATATATACTAGCAGAGAGACCTGATGTTGCACAGAATTGAATGATGATCAACGAATTATACTCTCATATTTTATTGTCATCGAAATCAGTGAAATCGCCCATTTTCAATCAAATCGATTGATTGCCTGCTCTAGTTGGGGGCATATCACAGTACACCGAGAAGAAGCTTCACATGCTTCCCCACATTGACAGTCCACAATACATTGTAGTCTATATTGCATAATAGAGAAACTCCATATTAGAAAAAATTATATGTAATGGCTTAAATGAAAGTTTACAACGAAAAAGTCAAGTATCATGGTGCAATTGTGCTCTAAACGCCCCTGCCATATCAAAGAATTTTGATTTCATATGTCGGGCCTTTTGGCTTGTGTTGTAATAAAACTTCTCTAATGCATTAGTGATGCTAGGCTGTGTAAGGTGTTAAGTTTGGTCAAAATCGCTTGTTCTTTCTTACATCGGATTATTTCAATTATCAATACTTATTGAAGACATTCCAATACAAAACCTATCTAAGAACGCTACCAAGCATGTAAAGTATCTTCGTGTGAAATTTCATAAAAATCGACCAACCACTTTCGAATCCATAAGGAACTCAGACACACAGACACGGTTCCTTTATATATATATATATATATATATATATATATATATATATATATATATATATACTAGCAGGGGTGCCCAGCGTTGCTCGGGTGTTTGGAGGTGTATGCTGTGCAAAAAAAGCAAAAAAACAAAAAAATGGTTAATTTTTTAAAACTTTGACCCCTATTATGACCCCTCAAAATTTATAGTGTCGGGCTCAAATCACTTTATTAAGTTAGATCAAGGTTCAAGGAACCTATATCTAAAATTTCAAGTGTCTAGACCAAAAATTGTCGGAGGAGTTTGGTAGAGTTCTTAAAGGTTAAATCGTTGAAATTTGACCCCTTAACAGCCAAATTTCTGGCTGACCCCCGTCACATCGATTTTCCCAAATCTCAGTACCCGGTATAGTAAATTTCGAGTCTATAGACTAAAAATTGACAGAGTTATTGCGTAGGGAAATGTACACAGACAGACAGACACACAGACAGACACGTTCACTTTTATAGATATATAGAAGATAGAAGATTATATATATATATATATATATATATATATATGTATATATATATATATATATATAGAGAGAGAGAGAGAGAGAGGTAGATAGATAGAGAGAGACAGACACACAGGAGAGAAATGTGATTAAAATCTGAGCAATATATATTGGGCGGTCGGGTTTTGATCATGGCTTGAGGTGGTTGCGTGTCTGGCTGCACTGATGGGCTGTGAGACAGTGAGGCAGTGCTGTATGTGGATGACTATATATATATATAATGCAAAATTATAGAAATAATATTCTGAAGTGATGGAGAGATGAAAAAGAACAAACCAAATTATATGTTCATCAACGTTTCATCTTTATTTCAAGACTTGCTCAGGATGATTAATAAATAAAAATACTAGTATAATATCTGAAAATATACTTGTTTCGTTTGTTACATAAAAAAGGATGCATTTGTTCAATTTCAGAACGAAAAAAGCCATTACTGTTCAAAGTATATATAACAATGTCCAGGACTTTGTACTCACACCAACAACGAAGACTGAATGCTTTCCCCATGCACAAGCTCAGACGTCTTTTAAGTATCTCCTGACAAGCTCGAGTCACAAACATAGTTGTCTTGCCCCAGGCTGAGATACCAATACCAAGCATATTTGCCATTATAACTAAGAGACGCTTGCATTGGCTTGGTCATGTGAGCAGCAAGTGCTAACGTTGTGTTCGTTACAACTCTACTTTCAACCGAGTCGTTGTTTGTTTCGTTCACCACACTCTTTTCTTCTACCTCTTCTTTTACACTCGTCCGTTCGTTTTCGTGACTCAAAATCGTCTCTCTTCCCGCTTTTCTCTCCTCGTTATTTATGGAATCAGGGTACGAGATTCTCCGAGATTCCACGAGACTTTTTTCCACATAAACGCATGCGGGCGCCATCTTGATTCTTAGTTTGTGCTCTGCAGGCAAAAACGCGCAGTCTCTTTAATGCTAAGCCACTTTCTCCACACTCCCCCCTGATCTCATGATCACAGAGACGACAGGGGGGTGGTGATCGCCGCCGTCGGGTGCTTCTACGAAGGGGGACAGTGCTGCTCTCGTCTTTGCGTGCGCTCTCATCCACCGCCTGATGGTCGGGGAAGGCTTCATCTCCGTGGAGGGTACTGATATCAGAGTCACTGTTTGATAGGCATGGTGCAACCCAAAGCGATGGCCCACTTGTCTCAGAGTCAGAATCACTCTCATCGTCCACTAGAGGTGGTACATATGTCGCCAGCCGTAGGTCCCTAACGTGACGGGGTACGCCATCAACCTGGACACACTGCTGACTCACCACATCGGTCACTGTGCCTCGTTTATACTTGTCAGTACATCGGTTTCCTGGCGGCTTCACCCAGACAGTATCCCCTTTGGCATATCGATTCCATTCTATCTCAGTGGCCACAGTTGTATCGGGGTCGATTCCTTTTTCTTGGACACGGTACTGATAGATTGCGTTTGCAGGCGCCGTTCCTGGAGAGACGCCATCCTTTGGCATGAGATTATACCAGTACACAGCTTCTGCGATAGTGCACTGCTTCCTGGCTGCAATTGTTTTGATGCTGCGATGGCTTCTCTCAGCTATACCATTGCCAGAAGGCACATAAGCGCATCTAAGCCCCAGCCGCACACCCCATTCTTGTAAGAACTGCCTCATCTGATTGCTGCAAAAGGCTGGGTCGTTGTCCATCAGCACTTCATCAGGCGCACCTCTTTCACAGAACACGGATGACAGCTGGCAAATAATGTTGCAAGAGTCCTGGCGCCCGAGGAGTCACCAGACTGCGAAACGTGTAGGCCCACAATCGATGAGGGTAAGGAAGTGGTTGCCACCGTAGTGTGTGATGTCCATGCCCACTCTCTGCCACTTACCACTCACTCCTAACTCCCCTTTCTTCCATCGTGCTGGAGCTGGGTCGATGGATTGGCAGGCCTTGCAACTTTCCACCACTCTTCAGATATCTTTTTTTCCTACTCCTGGATCAATCATCTTGAGAAAGTACAGTGTCCGCTTGATGCCAGGATGTCCACACTGTCGATGAATGTCCATGATGCGCGCTGCATCCACATTACACACAACTGCTGCACATGTGTTTTGCAGATTATCAGCATCTCTCCGAGCACCAGCCAGAAGCCATCGTTGAGGGACTCTTGTCAAAGCATCTGCTCTGTTGAGCGCACAGACCTGATCAACACTACGTCCACGGTCAGGTCGTACTCTGTGATGGTGTCGACCAAGGTGGCAAGCCGTCTTCGAATTAACATCTCACTCGATGCTCGTGTCATCAGCCATGCTCTTCCACTTAATGCATCAGTTATCCACCGATGAGTGCATGCCGAGTCAGTCATGATATGTAGAACCTTGGCGTGCCATTGAAGCGCCAAGTTAACGCCCTTCAATGTGGCATCAAGTTCGGCCAGGTTTATGTGCCTCGAATAATTCTCTGGCCGAAGCCAACAGGCATCTTCAATAATGGAATCATTAACTGCAAGGGCAACTCCAAGGGCCAGTGAACTAGCATCCACCCAGACTGTGAACTCATTCCCGCTGACGCACCACTTTCCCTGAATGGGGTCATCACTGGTCACTCTGGACACAGTCTCTGTCAACATGCTCCTTAGAGTGACATTGTGTACTGCATCGTCCCATCCCAACGACACGGCTGTTGCACGTCTCTTTATGGCTGCCACGGCCACCCTGAGCCAACCGCACACAGGGAAATGGCCTACCATTTTTCCACAAAGCGAAAATACTGTTCGTCGAGTGATGTCTGCTGGGACCTTGGGAACGTGACTTCCTCTTCTCCAGCAAAGTCCCTCCTTGCTATTGCGCACGTGCAGGCCGAGAACTTTTGCTCCATCGCACAGATGCTCTGGTTCCTTACATGTCAGTCCAAAGCTTTCAAAGTGCGTTCTAACTGATTGCGCTGACATAAGGTTCTCATTGACGAATATATCATCGATGTATGAGGACGTTGCCTGTTGCACTGCCTCATCTTGCTGCCGGATAGCATGCATGATTGCTGTCATAATGCCTGGGGCCACATTTAGACCGAACCCTAGCCTGGTTAGACAATATCGGGTTCCTCTAATTTCCACAGTCTGAAATGGCCACAATTTCTTCTCAATGCGTATTTGCAGACAGGCCCTGCATAGGTCCAGAGTTGCCACATTCGATCCCTGCTGTCGCCACTCCCTTAATTTGAGTGCACACACATCAGCCCTTGCTGTATATGGGTCGACATGCTCATTGAGCTCACGGTAGTCCAGGACTCTTGGTCTTGTACAACGGCCATCAAGGGAATCAGCCCTCGCGGGAGGCCAAGCTCATCCTCTGGGTATGGAAGAAGCCAGCCATTGTCGATCCACGTTTGCAGTTCTTCTTCATACTGTTCCCTTAGCCACATGGGTGGGGGATATTCCGATAACCGGTTTCGCAAGGATATTGGTGGCTGATCGTTTGACCACTTCCAAGACGCCGTCCATGCATTGGTGTTTCTATCATACTCTCCATGAAAGTCAGGCTCGTCGAGAGTTATGGCAGCACAAACATGTTCCTCACGGTTCTGTCCATGGTAATTCCACCCAGTTGTGTAATCAAGTCCATACCCAAGAGTAGGTCGTACCCGAGAAGCTCTCCCTCCATCACCAGGGCTCGTACGGCTACTGCAGGCCTGTCGTTGATGCTTGCGCGGATAATGCTCACCCCACAAGAGGCTAGTGAACCCCCGCCTACAGTTAGTACCGGAATTCTCTCTGCTTTCCAAGTGGCACAGCATATCTTGCTTACGAGAGTCTGGGTGCACCCAGTGTCAACAAGCGCGAGGCGCTCGCTTCCATTAATGTGTATGCTTACAGTGGGTAGCGCCCTGCTCAATGACGATCTGGGGAGAAGACTGGCACTGTAGCTTCTTCCCCTTGCCCGTTTCCCGGACAGGTGCGGGCCAGGTGTCCGTGTTTTTTGCACTTGTAGCACTGCGGCCCGTCAAGTTTCCGAGTTGATTGACGTGACGAAAGACAATCATGGGCCAAATGGTTGGGTCCTCCACACTTATAGCAGGCTGTAGCTGCGCCCAGGTCCTGCAATCCAACCTGTGATGGTTGTACAGCTGCCACTTGGTCTATAGTGTTAGGGCTTTTCTTTAGTATTGCTCGTGCCTGCGCCAATACTTCCGATATGTCCATCTTGTCCACTTGGGATGAGGCACGGAGCAGATCTTCCACACTCTTAGGTAATCCTGCAACAAAGGCGCACACCAAGCCTTTGTCTGACATCCCTCCAAAAAGGACCGATAGCTTTTTAGCTCAGCCAGATACACATCCACCGTTTCCCTGGGATGTAATTTTCGGGCCATGAATTCCTTCCATGCAGTAATTTGATCTAATGCAAATGCTGTAAAAAGGGCGCGCTTGATGCAGGAAAAATCTGTTTTTTCCTCATCAGCCAACTGCTGGTATACTGCATATGCTCCCACAGTGAGGCGCATTGGGACCACGCATTCTATACGCTTCACCCCACTGAGCTGACATATTAATTCTGCTTTTCCCACCCATTCCTGCACTGAGTGATCAGTGCTACTGCCATCAAACAGGGGAATTAGCTTGGAGTCAAATCCTGACGTCATGCCGGAATAGCTTGTGTTCGTTACAACTCTACTTTCAACTGAGTCGTTGTTTGTTTCGTTCACCCCACTCTTTTCTTCTACCTCTTCTTTTACACTCGTCCGTTCGTTTTCGTGACTCAAAATCGTCTCTCTTCCCACTTTTCTCTCCTCGTTATTTATGGAATCAGGGTACGAGATTCTCCGAGATTCCACGAGACTTTTTTCCACATAAACGCATGCGGGCGCCATCTTGATTCTTAGTTTGTGCTCTGCAGGCACAAACGTGCAGTCTCTTTAACGCTAAGCCACTTTCTCCAAAAGCTGCCAATCTAAAATTGGACTATTTAGCCACAACAGATGCTGTCGTGAACCAAACTAGGTACAGAATGCCATTGTCTCCAGAGACAGAAGGTTGTCATCAATAGCAATGTGGAAGGGAGAGTGAGATTTATTTAATGTCATTAGCCGTTAAATGTTTTAAAAGATATGATGCAGTTTCAGTTCTTTTTGGAATGAGCATAGCCGTCATAATTCAGATGTTTAATGCGTAATTGAAATGAAATGAGCGTTTCTTTGTTTTTATTGCTCACTAGCCTGGGTACCTGGCGTTTCCCGGGTGTTTTGGGGGTGTGCGTTAAGCAAAAAAAAAAAAAAAAAAAAAAAAAAAAAAAGTTTAAAAAAATAAATAAAAATAAATTAAAAAGTGGTAGTAGGAAGGCAGGCTCGAACCCATACACCGAAGGGGGAAATGAACGTAAAAAAAAAAATTAAAAAAAATGACGTCTTTGCTGTTGCGTCCATTGCCAAACCAGAAGTGATGTAGGTTTAAATTAAGGCTAGACAATGGAAAAAAGGGGATGACTTTCGAAAATATCAGCAAAAAAGCGATCCCTCCCTGTAGAAAAGTGCCCTGTTTTTGGCCAATTTTCCGATATTAGTTGTCTGAAGGGTCGAGCTTCAAAATGATACCAATCTCGTGAAAATCCATCGCCTCTGTCAAAAGTTTTAGGCATACATACATACATACAGGTGAGATTTATATTATAGATGGATTGATTATATACATTAATTATTATAATTATTATTTTCTGTGATGTAAATAAGTTAACCTGTGTCTAAAATTAAGTTTTGTTCTTTTAATATAAGTTTACTAATTAAAGGAGACAAATTATAGAAAGCTCCACATTGTTTAATTGTGTTTGAGTTTGCAATAAGCACTGATTCAAGAAGTCTTCATTGAGATCTATTTAAAATGAATTTGACAAGTTTAGCTTGCTTGAAATTAAAAGAATGATCAGGCAACAAAAAATGAGAGAATAATGCATTTTTTTTTTATATCTCTTCTATGTTCACTAAGCCGTTTCTGTAATATAGGTGGTTAAGTTTCAATCCTGGCTTGAGGTAGGTGCTAGTCTAGCCACACTGAAAAGCTGTGATACAGTGAAACAGTCTGTCTGTGGATGACTAACCTCCATATATAATATTTTGATTGCAAAAATTCTCTTCTGGACCAAAGATGCCACATAAAAATTCACTATGTCTAGACTATTAGCCACTACCTTATGTAACTTTAGAATACCATTTTAGACACAGTTAGCCGTTATAATAAAATCCTATATTTCATCTTATGAGCAACGCCATCACAATCGCAGCCATTTTTAGAGGAAGTAGTTCCTATTTTTTCCTCTAAATATCAAGTCCTCCTACCAACCCCAGTCAATAGCAGGAGGAAATATGCAGGTTATACATATATTGTACTTGCACCCTTCGTAACTGGATCGTAAACTTAGAAACATAGCATAATTTTTCCCTTTTCCAATTAAAAAATAATAAAGTCTCCCCAGACTAATTCTACTCATTGATTGGCTGAGCTCTGACTATTCCTATATTCCAAATTAACAGTATTCACATGGTAAACGAATGCTAATGTACCATTCAAATATGGCATTGCAATGATACTCACTTTTGCCCTCTGAGTAAATTGTTGTGTTCATTTTCTTACATTTTACAGCGTCAACAATATCTATGCCAGTTTATATTTCCTCTCTCCCTATCTCTCTCTGTATATATTCTTACCAACTCCCTCTCTCTCTCTAACTCTTGCTTGCTCACTTTTTACATTTCTTTTTATGCCGAAGAAAAAAAAAAACCATTTCACGCCGATGCTGAAGAAAAAACAACAAACATTTATTTCCTCTCTTCTGCTCACTCGCACTTATGCATTTCTTTCTATGCTGAAAAAAAAAAAACGCCATACATTTTACAGTGTCAACAGTTTTTATTTCCCCGCTCCCATTTGTTCGCTCCTACTCACGCGTTTGCTCGCTTTTTACATTTTTTTTTATGCTGAAAAAAAAAAAAAAAAACATTTCACAGTGTCAATGTTATTTACAACAGTTTTTATTTCCTCACTCGTTCTCTCTCTACATTTCTTTCTATGCCGAAAAAAAACATACATTTTATGGTGTTAACACTACCTACAACAGTTTTTATTTCCTCTCTCTCTCTCTCTGTATATTCTTCCTAACTCTCATTCTTTTTTTCTCTCTTCTCTCATTCTGATTATTATAGGAGATGAGGATAACAATCTATAAATAAATAAATACATAACTATTTTCTTTATTAATTAACTTATGGATATTTTTCTATAATGAAAAAAAAATACTAGTTTGCCACACTAATTCCTTCTGAACAAAAAATGAATCTTTTTTTTTTGGTAGTAATGGTGGGGGGGGTTCCATTTACACAAACTGAGCCACAGCAATGCGTGGCCAGATATATATATATATATATATATATATATATATATATATATATATATATATAAAATAAAAATTACAATTAAATTTACCAAAATGATCCAAGATTGTAAAACTAAAGTATATTGTAAATATTAAAGAATTAATATTTATAAAGTCATCTCAGCCAGAAAAGTATACAAACAAGATAGCTATGAATGGCTAGGCACATGGAAATAGAATTGCATCCAAAGTATAGCCCTATAGCTTTTTACAACCGTAATGATGGCACGGAATGAAGATTGGAGAAAAGCTATAGGGCTATACTTTGGATGCAATTCTATTTCCATGTGCCTAGCCATTCATAGCTATCTTGTTTGTATACTTTTGGGCATACCATCCCTATATCCTTTTGCATTTCCAATGCTTTTTTATTCTTGTAAAGTTATCTCAGCCAGATGTAAAAGTTCGATGAAACCAAATAGGAGATAGAGCTTATAATAGGAGCAAACAGTTAATAAAACGTGTTAAAAAACACTTTGAAAAAGAGTTAAAAACATATTGTAATCACCTTTTTCTTCACCATATTCCCTCTGCTTCACTTTTTTGTTATCAAGTAAGATCTTTGACTTACTTGTTGTTTCATCAAATACTTTTGTATGCAAAATCCGATCCTGCATTTTGCTAATTCCTACCCTCTGATGAGAAGGAAAGTATTTCTTCGAAAACTCCACGGATTAAGGACTATCCACTTATCAAGTGTTTCCTTTTCAGATTAAATATGTTTTTAACTCTTTTTCAAAGTGTTTTTTAACATGTTTTATTAACTGTTTGCTCCTATATAATAGCTGTAGCAATTTTCCCACTCGTGGATTCTTTCAAAGTTTGCTCATGTCATGACATGAGTTTGCATCCATTCTGTTATAATACAGTCCTTGTAAGCTGAACATGGCCTTGTATTGTCTTTTGTCATATGTTTTTATACCAATGCAAACTTTAACATGGTGGCAGTGATAAAAACGGAACACGGAATTTTATAGTAGATGTAAACGGGAAACAGCTAAGTGGTTTTAAAGTCTGGCAGTATTTATTTTTGTTACCAGCCGTCAGAAAGCAAGGGACCCCACATGCATTTATTATAAACAAAAGGATGTCATCTTGTAAACTTGGTTAATAGAACCGTGTACAAGTGAACTACTTATGTGCTTGGAAACATCAAATTTGGTGGAATCCCTTAAATTTTTCAAGCAACAGTGTGAATTGTACTTCTTTGTGTAATGTACCCCTGGACTAGCAACTGATAGAAATGAAGTGATAGTTACAATCCAGTGGCAGTTTGGGAGAAGTTTCTAGAACAAATATTGCCACAAATGAACTTTCCGATTGTACATGCTTCTATTTGCAAAATTGCTCGCAGAAAGAAACAGAGAACTTTGATGATTTTCTAGCAAAATGTAAGCTGCAAGCACAAAAATGCAAGCTTAAGACGAGCATGAGATGGAAGACAGTAAGTGACCAGATTATTACCGGAACTAAATACTGTATATTTCGGCATATAAAGGCGACTGTCAGATAAGATGAGATACAAAATTGGAGCAAATTTAATAAGTTTATCATATATCAGTTGTATAAGACGACTGCTAAATCACGGAACCATGTTTGTTTAGCCTAGGCTAGAGATTGCAACACCTGGTATCTCATGAAATATTGGTTTTTAAAGATGATTTTTTTAAAACTTAAAGGGTCGTCTTATATGCCAAAATATGCGATACTTAGAATTACAAAAACAGCTACTTAGCAAATTGAGGCAATATACATGCCAAAAGTGCTCAATATATGCAAGAGCTTCGAGTTAACTATATGAGACAGATGGGCGAACGACAAGGGAAAGGCGACAGCCAAATAAGTGCAACAAAGCACCACAGATCTATGAACATAGACACTGCAGTAAATGTAAACACATTCATCAAGGTGTGTCCCAACAAAAAAGTAAAAAGAAACCCTGACAGGCAGTCATAGATGAACAGGTTTATCAAAAACAAAGAATTCACACTGGTATAGCACTGTATAAAAAACGTCAGGACTCTTAACGTTCAGGACCAGAAAATGACAACTTTGAGAAGATTTGTCAGCAAAACATGTTAAAAAGAGCATTCTTACAGAGGTATTCACCATACTGGACGCAATGTAATCAAAGATGTATAAGAATTAAGGTGGACACAGGTACAGAGGGAAATACACTTTGCTTACGCAAATATAGCAAATACTTCTGGAATGTGTAGACCAAAATGGACAACTACATCATCACAACATGACACAGGAAGAAACCATATAGGGGTGCTTGTCAAATCACTAATCAGTCTCACTCACACACATACACAATTCACAACACTCAAATTTGAGACATATACGGTTATCACTCCTTATTTCCAGAGTTGCATGTTTAAACTGATAGGTAGTGATATTGACTTCCTTTCTCGGTCTATCTATCTCTCTTTCATGTGGAACGCCATCTGGTATGGACGTGTGGAGAATTTTTTCCTCCTGACTTTCTTATAAACATGTATTGTACTAGTTGCCCGTAATAAATTCACACAGTTTGTTAGTTACATATTTTGGTGAGTGTTGTTTCTTTGTTTATTGTTCATCGATTGGTTTTATCTTTCTCAACATGGTAATGATGTCCACTACAGCCACAGTTTACAAAGGATCGAGTATCCCACAGTAAGGATCCATACAGATTCAGTTTGCCTACATGGGTGAATGTAGGTACATTAAATTCTATGTAGTGACTTCCCATGGACCTGTTGTACTAGGGTTACTCTCCCTCCAGGACTTGAAACTAGTTACCTTACACTGCTCCATCCAGAGAATAAAATATACCCCAATCAACTATACAGATGTTGCAGTTACTCGTTTAGCAGATACACTAATCAACTTCACGAAAGACCTGACGGAAGCACATTCAGATCAATTTGATTGGATTGGGAACTTTGCAGTAGAATGCCACATCATACTTTAACCGAATGACCATGCGATAGATCATGCATCATGGGGGGACAAAATAAAGGCATACTTTTGTCATAAGTATTTCTTTACGAAACAGAAGTTAATATGAAAGATTTACAAATATAACTTCAAACAATGACTTCAATCATACATAGTTTTTAATTCGCTGAACTTTTCCAAGAAAATAAATTTAAATTGTCATCAACTTCACTGACAAAACGGATGTGGTACGAAATTGATTATTGGTCAATAAATTAAATTTACATCATAGATTTTTTTATTTTATTTTATTTTTTTTTTATTTATTTTTTTTTTTACACAGTGATCACCACTTATCAAGGCCCGGAAGCCACTTAGGGATAAGGGTTTTTGCAAGTACATTACGTTAGTGTGGAGATTTGATGAAGTGTTTACTTAAGGGGGCGGTTCATTAGGAATTTGTTAACGTTGGACTTGAACACATCCAAGTTGTAGTCCGGTGGGAAGCAGGCAGACGGAACAGAGTTCCACAGAGTTCTAAGAAAGAAGCTTTGTTCATGGAATCCGCGTTTTGATTTAGGCACAGATACAGAGTGGGGGAAATTTTTAACAGTGGATTCAGCTAGACGGGTGTTTTTCGTGAAAGATCGGCGAGGGAGGACCAGAGATTGGAGGTCAGACGAGCACCTGCCTTGGAAATAAGGATAAAACAAGGATAGGCTCACAATGTCTCTTCTGTGGGAGAGAGGTTGCAGGGTAGAGAAAAGGGCATTCCCCACTAAGCCACGAAGTCTATTTTGTACTCTGTCAAGGCAGGATAGGCTGTTTTTAGCAGCTCCTGCCCAGATATGGCAACAGTATTCCATCCTTGGACGTACTTTGCTTTTATATAGATAGAGAATTGCATCAGTAGTGAGATATTTTCTGGAGTGGTAGAAGGATCCCACCATCTTTCCAGCGACCTTGGCAACAGACTTGATGTACGTGTTCCATTTCAGATCAGGAGTAAAGGTCAAACCCAGAAGCTTGTCAAAACACGGGGCCCTCACCCAGACGAGAGCCATCCATCACAATTGATGCCAGATGGGGATCAGAGCGTTGATGATGTAAGGATAAGAGTTTGGTTTTGGATGCATTAAAGGTAACCAGCCACATCTTCCCCCACTGAACCACGCGCTCGAGATCAGAGGAGAGAGAATCAGAGAGAACTTTTTCATTTACAGCCTTTGATGTGTTGCCATAGATGTTCATGTCATCAGCATAGATGTCAACGAATGATTTAAGTATGTGTTTAGGGAGGTCATTGATGTAGATCAGGAAGAGAGTTGGGCCCAGGATTGACGCCTGAGGGACTCCAGCATTTATATTGCAGGCCTCCGATTTTTGTCCATCTACCACTACTCTTATGAGCCTATCGGAGAGAAATGATTTAATGATTGAGAAAACATTTCCAGTTATACGATAAGAGCAGACTTTCTCAAGTCTATTATTCTATATTTTAAAATTTATATATATATTTGTTTATTACATTTTCACCCCAAACAAGGCATGTTGCCACTTTGGTGTAGGGGGCTACTATAAGGGACATAAGCTATTGGGGTACTATGTAGAGAGTTGAGCAGCAAGATGTCAGTTCACGTTACACTTGAACTTCTGCATGTCAGTACAGTTGGGGCAGCAGGGACCTGGAATAGAATTCCTAAATCTAGCAGCTCTGGAGAAGAAACTACTAGAGTAGAAAGCTCTCTTACATCTAGAGATCTCTGTGTAGGGGTGGGATTTAGCTGCTTGTTGGGTTTGTCGAAGGTATTTACGTCATGGGGGTACAAGTGCTTGCAGTTCGTCAGAGCATTCACCACTAAAACACGTGAAGAATAGGCAGAGGGATGCAACATTTCGTCGGTGGGACAGAGGCTGAAGCTTAGACGACAGTTCAGGACCTATCAGGTTGGCGGCACTCTTTTGGACCCTGTCTAGGAGTGAGAGACTAGTAGCAGATGCATCAGCCCGAATATGACAACAATACTCCATACATGGGCGAATGGTGGCCTTATAGAGATACAGGATACTTTCAGGCATTAGTAGCTTTCTAGCATGGTAAAGAGAGCCAATCTTCTAGCAGCGGTCCTAGTAATGCTCTCAATGTAATTGTTCCAACTCAAACTATTTTTTTATTTTTTTTAACTTTCTCTTGTTCTCTCCCTCGGTTTCCCTCTTCCCACATTCTTTCTTCTCTACCCAGCCCATTCTTCTCTCTAGGCATGCATTCATAAAAAACTCCCCTTTATATAGATTCCTTGGGAAGGAGTCATTAACTTCTTGATTTAAAACATAAAAAAAATCGGTATTACTTTTCTTTAGTTAGTACAAATTTGGCTGAAAGAAGAAAAAAAAAAAAAAAAAAAAAAAAAAAAAAAAAAAAAAACCATCCTCTCACCCGCCCCTGTGACTAAATTTGCGCCAGTTTAGGATCAAATAATCAATATTTTTTTTTTTTTTTATAATTTTTAGATATTATTTATTTAGAATAATGCCGGTTAGTAAAATATCAACTTTGAGTATTTGGAGTTTTTTTTCCTATTAGCTGGATATAGAAACATACAAACAAACACCTGCCTGCAATATTGCCGTCTATATATTTTATGTTCTGCACTTTTAACAAGATACATGCCAATAGTATATACATGCTGGTAGCTGTGGTTTTTGTAATCTAAAAACAGACTCTTGTTAACATCAAATTTAATTTACATTACAGTGAGAGTATGAGAGAGAGAGAGAGAGGGGGGGTTAATATGTAGGTGGTGTGTTGTTAGTGCAGCGACAGTAGAAGTGCTACTCTGGTTATCTCTCGCTCTCTCTTATTGACTCATTTGATTTATGTCCTATATTGACATCCTAATTTTTTGATTGGAATCTCATTGTTTGCTTATTCATTTAAAATTTTTATTGTTTAATTGCTCTTCACTTTTAGTAATTTCAATCCAGTTAAAATATATTCTCTCATTTTATGATTTTGATTTGCCAATCACATTGTAGGGTACAGCAGTCCGATTGACATCTGGTTTTGCCTGGATTTGTAATTGCGTGTATGCAATGCATCCAATATTTTCCAAGTGTTGTCCATTTCCTATGCAACATGCCCTTTATATTATAGATTTATTCTCAACATCACACAATATTGAGTTTATATGGAAAGGAGTAAAAAAATTAACGTGAACACGCAATTCTCATAAGAAATGAAAACTGCATCTGTGGAGATGGAATAGAAGATGTTGATGACTCAGCATCAATTTCTCCATCTACAGAATAAATTCTTCAAAGTTATCAAACTCGCCTGGTTACATTTTTCAAACTATCATGTGAAACCAATGGAATGATGGCATGAAGGCAGCCATTTCAAACTTGACTTAAAAAAAAAAAAAAAAAAAAAAAAAAAAAAAATTGTCGGACCAAAACAATTCAAACAGTGCAATTCAATAAAAATTTAAATGTTACAAAATCATACGTTTTATTTTCAGTGAGCGTTTTAATTCAAATAAAATATGGCCATTTAAAAAAATAAGTTGTAAAAGAATATACAAATGTTAGGAATACGGACTTATAATTCTATTAATTTGTCACAAAATAAAGCAAGTATACTTGAGTTGCCATGTAGGGAAAGGGGGTAAAAACTTAAACAGAAGCTGATACAGCAGTCAACAAATTTACCTTGAACCGGTATGTTGTTGGCATATTTATTATTCTCCCTTTCAACTTCCTAATTCAATTATTCTTCATAACATAAAAATTATAAAAGTCAACAGTAACATTTTAAGGATTCCTTTTTAGGGAACCACTTCTTAGCAACAAAATCACAACCTTTCACCGCTGAGGTCCCAAAATGCCAGAAAGCTTTCTACTCTAATAATTTCTTCCCTCGAGCATCTAGACTGGAATTCCCTTCCTGCTACCCGCTCCCCGGACTGTACTAGTATGCATAAGTTTAAATGTAATATAAACCAACATCTTGTTTATCTTTCCTAGGCATGGTCCCAAATAGTAGCCCCTTACATCCAAATGGTAATGTGCCGTATTTTGGGATAAGTAAAAAAAAAAAAAATAAATAAAAGAGATCACTCATGGGAGAGTTGGTTTTAGAAAAAGACTTAGGAGATATGAGTGAATGAGAAATGTTATATGGTAAACACAAACACGATAGAGATATTTTATATTTAAAGCTGGAGGTTCACAAGGTGGAATGATAAATTTGTTGCCCTAAAGAAAACAGCACTACAGCTTTATTTTATAACTTTTATTGAAAAAAAAAATCAATTCAGGTAACTTGATTATGTAATAAAATTGACATCTATTCAATGTAGCCACCCTCAATCACTGCCTCGATACAGGTCCGGAACTGAGAGCATGCCTTTTCCACAAGCCTTGGTGGGAGCTCAGTAGATGGTGACGATCAGGCTGGCTTTGGTGTTGTGGGAGGTCATGTTGGTGATGTTCTCAACGTATGACCAAACGAAGTAGTCCAACGGGTTCAGGTTAGAAGTGGGGGGGACGCTAGTGAGAGAAGCCTGGGTTTCTGGACTTGTGGGTTGGTGTTGAGTCCTGCTGCCACACCTGATTGCATCAGGGGATCACACTCTGGTACTGACTTTCAAATCAATTTTGAAGATGTGAGGTGGCATGATGTGACCCTCACTTGAAACCACTCCAAAGACCATAACCTTGGCTGGAAACTGTTTTCATCACCCTGGACACGTCCGTTATTTGTGGCAATTCAGCGATGCATTTTGAGAGTGCTAACAATGGTCCTGTTGTCATAACTCATCAGTAGAGAGCATGAGTTGTACAGTGGCGCATCTCTGATCTCGCTCGTTGAACATTGTGTTACTTTCAGACATGATAGAATGTTCCTATCGTGCTTGGGATTTGTACACAACTGGCTAACTAGTAGATGGTCTGCAACAAAAAAAGAAAACCGGTTTTCATCAAAAGGAAATGGAAGAAATTATCTTACTATAGGTAGGAAAATAAGGAATGTTTGTCCATAGGTTAAGTGTCCATGCAGAATAAAAGAGATTCATTAGCTTAGATATTAAGGGCTGTGAATAATCCACAGCTCAGAAAAGTCCTAATCAAAACCTTCTCACTCAATCACAAAAATTACATTTCATTGAAAGTTATTTGTAAGAGTTAATGTGGTTATAGTCAAGATTGGCTGTGACAAGCAAGATATGGTCCCTTTTGATTAATGAATATCTCCCTCTTAAATAACATAAACCCCCCTCCCTTTACCAATATTAAGAATGGCTTTCTTTTCTGCTTGATCATGTCTAATAATCCTGCTAAACGGACGGCAGAAACCAGAAGTTTAAGAAAAGAAAAAAGTTTTCATTGAATAAAATTCAGTGAGAAATGTCATAAAAGTTAAATGATTGCACATTTGTTTTTAATCATTGTATCTTGTATCTGTAAGAAAGATAAAATCTGATTCAGTAAAACTACTGAGTCATTTACGTTAATCTATTTCTATTACATAAAAGGAACTTTGTCTGCATGTGTATGTATGTTAGTTCATTCCCTATGGATTCCAAAATAGCTGGGTCAATTTTTTGAAATGTCACGCAAATGTGCCTAGCAATCCTCTTAGGTTTTGTATCAGAACGTCTTCGATAAGTATCGATAATCATAATAATCCAATGAAAAAAAGAACAAACGATTTGGACTGAAATTATTCCGCCTAATATCACAAGTGCATTTAAGAAGTTTTATTACCACACACAAGCAGAAGGGCCTAGCATATAAAATCAACAGTAACAAAATCTGATTCAGTAAAACAGGCATGTTCGAAATGAATGTTTCTGTTTAGAGCACAATTGCACCATGATATTTGACTTTTGTATTTTAAACTTTAATTCAAGCCATTATATCAAAATAATTTTATAACATCAACAGTAGGTTCTCTACAGTGCAATGAAAACTATGATGTATTGTGGACTAAGTAACTGCGGGGAGGAATGTGAATTATCTATCCTCCTGGTGCACCGCGGTGGGAGGGTCCCCGACTAGAGCAGGCAATTTATTGATTTAATTGAAAAATAAGCAATTTCACCAATTTCGATGACAAAATATGGGAGAGTGAAACAGTCCATCCTCATTCAATCCCTGACAATGTCAGGTCTCCCTGCTACTGTGTAAATAAAAAGGGAATGAACGAAGTGTTAGTAAATGAATACATCCACGAATATGAACAAAGACAAAAGTTTACAAAGTTCACGGTTGAATGATTGTCCTATTAATAGAGAAGTGAGGAGAGTTCATATATAAAGCATAAGATGAATAGCCTTGATAAGGAAACAAGTTCATATGAGACTGCGTTTTAAACACAGATGTTTGAGTCAAGCTGTGCTATGTGTGTATGTAGGTATGTGTGTTTTTTCTTTTTTTTTTTTACAAGAGAGTCACCACTCAAGACGCAAAGGTTACTCAAGGATAAAGGTTAATGAATGTAAGGTGGTAGTGTAGTAATTGTGAATAGTGTAAATTGAGAATTTAATTATTTTAGGAGACGGTTCAACAAGAATTTATTTACATTGGACTTGAAGTTTACAATATTGTAGTTAACAGGGAAGTAGGCCAGCAGAACTGTTGTACAGGCGAGCAATTCTAAGAAAGAAACTTTGTTCATGGAATTTGCATTTAGATTTAGGCACAGATCAAGAGTGGGGGGGAAATTGTTGATAGTGGTTTTAGCTATTCAAGTGTTTTTTGTGAAAGTTCAG
The DNA here is from genome assembly GCF_053919585.1 of Euprymna scolopes. Taxonomy (NCBI): domain Eukaryota; kingdom Metazoa; phylum Mollusca; class Cephalopoda; order Sepiida; family Sepiolidae; genus Euprymna; species Euprymna scolopes. The sequence continues at coordinate 143,252,121 of NC_136483.1, forward strand.
CAAAGGGGCAGGACCATGGATTGGAGCTCAGAGGAGCACCTGCCATAAAAATAACGATAGAGCAGAGACAGCCTCACAACGTCTCGTGCAGGAGAGAGGTGTGCATTATGTTATTAAGTCCATGTACATTTAGCTATATTGGACTCTTGGGTTGCCTCAAGTCAAATCCATTGTCCAAACGGCCTGGGATGGGGGCGGGGAGGTATCCCAAGAATAAAGTTTGGTCGGAGCAACATGATGGGTTGTTGGTAGTGGCGTTCTTCTAGCCAAGAAAGAAGCAAGCAGCATGTTATCCCTTTTATAATTCAATAAGGTGCTCAACTAGCCCGAGAGATGGCCTCAGATTGGGAAAGTCAAATACACCAATCAACACTGAGCTTAGAAATTAAGCATGGATTAAAAACTTAATCATGAGCTCTTGTTGAGCATCATTCATGATGATTGTTAGCATTCATTTCCCATATCTTTCTATTAAAAATTATTTCTGGAAGGATATCGGATACTTATGGTAGGAACCACATGAAGGTTGCCAAGGTCTTTAAGTGACAGTGTTTCTGTGGAACAAACTGAAGTTGAACTTGGCACACCCAGATTGTCGGCCCATGTCATTAACCACTGGGCTACGATAAAATCTGATTCAGTAAAACAACCAAGTCATTTTCGTTAATCTATTTCTATTATATAAAAGGAAGTTTGTCTGCATGTGTATGTATGGTAGTTCATTCCCTATGGATTCCAAAATAGCTGGGTCAATTTTTTGAAATTTCACGCAAATGTGCCTAGCAATGTTCTTAGGTTTTTGTATCAGAACGTCTTCGATAAGTATCGATAATCACAATAATCCAATGAAAAAAGATGTGGTCGTCTGTAGTTGCTAATAAATATCTGTAATAGTGAGAAGGAATAAAACATTGTGCTGCATTTCTGTCAGATTGCATGTTAGTGTATTTATCACTCTTGCGTTCAATATTCTAACTTAATTCTTCAACAAACAGATGCCTCTGACTCAAATATACTCGAGTTTCTTCAGTTAGGTGCTTTGGTTTAGCCGTTTTGTTTTACGGTATATCAACCCTTTTTGGGTTACTTAATGCCAAATCCAGTAATTTTGGAAAAGGTTTTATTTTTCAAGTTCTTTATATCTTCAAACATTTATAAATCGTGCTTAGTCTTTTGTAGGAGAAAATTGATTTTAACTTTGCAAAGCATGATTGAGTTTTGCACAAGGAAGGGGAGGGAAAAAGCAATATCAATGTTTGGTGCATTTTAGGTTAGGAAGCCAATATCCTCAGTCTAATCTGGTAGAACCAGATGCCCTAACAGGTATTATCACTGAGTCAAAATTAACCTGGGAGCCATGGTCACTAAGGAGCAACTCCACATTCCCCAAATGAGGCCTTATCACTGAATGTCTTAAGGTCATACCCAGAACCCATTCAGGTAGATGCACGTCCAAAGCCACTTGTACGCAAACAATTTTGAGCACTTCCATTTTATATCCCAAAGAGTAAATTTCCACTGCCACAACAATTATGCACTCCTCACCAAATACAATACACACTGAACAGGCATATGCACACATTTCTACTATCTGACTAGAATATTATTGCCACGTTTGGGCTTGTGAATCTGTTCCATTTGAGGGTTCAAAAATGTATTTCTAATTTGATTAGTTCATTCTTTTCTGCAACATCTTCCTCACAAACGTGATGTTGCTAGTCAGTCTCTTTTTTCCTATAAATACTATTATGATACGTGTTCTTCAGAATTGTCTGATCTATTCCCTGCTGCCTCTGTACCAGCTCGTTCGATTCATTGATCAATTTGCTGTTGATACTTCATTCAGTTCCTTATTCCAAGAGCTTCTTTCCAAGAACTGTAGGCTTGTAGAATTCTTCCTGTTGACTTTATCTTGTCTATAGTTTTGTTCTTCTCAAAACAAAGACAAATAGGCCGCTCCTATCTTTGTAATAACCATTTTTCGTTCTTGTAGGCACCTTACATCAAGCGACTTTATATCCTGTCTGGAACATTTGGAGTAAAAAAAAAACAAAAACAAAAAAAAACTTTTTCTATCAAGGCCATACCATTCCAGGGGTCATTGTAAATTTACTTGTTTCTCTGAGTGTCTCTCCATTATTCCAAGGAATGTTCCAAGTGTGTTCTCAGCTGGTCAACCTATTAGACTATTCAATCACACTGCCTGATGTTTCCGATATATCCACAAAAATGCAAAAATTAGCAGCTGAAATTGATCATGTAAGACTAGTGAGACTCCATAGAAATTACTTTTAACATTAATCCATATCGTGTGTGTGCGCGCGCAGAAGTTAGTAATTGCATTTGCTATTATATCCTAAATCAAGTAGCCAAAACTATTTTGAAAGACATTCCCATGTGTGGCAGGTTTGAAAAAATACTTGGAAAGAGGAAGAAAGTTGACTTTCAATTTTTATAGCATGCCTTAATATTGTTGCTGCTTTGCTTGGTTGAATGAAACTCAATTTTAAATTCTTAAATTTAGAGCCAATACATGAGACATTCACTGACTGCTTCCCATAATCTTATCACTAATGACATGTCAGAAATAGAAACGAAGATTCGCCCTCTTTTTCATCATAGACAGCTAATTCTGATATGTATAAACATAGCTAATAAAATCATGAAGTGAACACTTCAAACTTGTTTCAATATCTTATAGAGAAGTAACAATTAGCATTAGAAAAAAGACATTTTATGGCAAAAACAACAACAAGGGAAAACAACAAGGGAAAACAACAACAAGGGAAAACAACAACAAGGGAAAACAACAACAACTACAAAGAAAAAAAAACAAAGAAAAAAAAACAAAGAAAAAAAAACAAAGAAAAAAAAACAAAGAAAAAAAAACAAAGAAAAAAAACAAAGAAAATAAAACAAAGAAAATAAAACAAAGAAAAAAAAACAAAGAAAAAAAAACAAAGAAAAAAAAACAAAGAAAAAAAACAAAGAAAAAAAACAAAGAAAAAAAACAAAGAAAACTAAACAAAGAAAAAAAAAAACAAAGAAAAAAAAAACAGAAAAAAAAACAGAAAAAAAAACAAAAAAAAAACAAAGAAAAAAAAAACAAAAAAACAGGAAAAAAAACAGAAAAAAAAGGAAAAAAAAGAAAAACAGAAAAAAAACAGAAAAAAAAACAAAAAAACAGGAAAAAAACAGAAAACAAAAAAAAAAGAAAAAAAAGAAAAAAAAAATAGAAAAGAAAAAAACTAAGAAAAAAAACTAAGAAAAAAAAACTAAGAAAAAAAAACTAAGAAAAAAAAACTAAGAAAAAAAAACTAAGAAAAAAAAACTAAGAAAAAAAAACTAAGAAAAAAAAACTAAGAAAAAAAAACTAAGAAAAAAAAACTAAGAAAAAAAAACTAAGAAAAAAAAACTAAGAAAAAAAAACTAAGAAAAAAAAACTAAGAAAAAAAAACTAAGAAAAAAAAACTAAGAAAAAAAAACTAAGAAAAAAAAACTAAGAAAAAAAAACTAAGAAAAAAAAACTAAGAAAAAAAAACTAAGAAAAAAAAACTAAGAAAAAAAAACTAAGAAAAAAAAACTAAGAAAAAAAAACTAAGAAAAAAAAACTAAGAAAAAAAAACTAAGAAAAAAAAACTAAGAAAAAAAAACTAAGAAAAAAAAACTAAGAAAAAAAAACTAAGAAAAAAAAACTAAGAAAAAAAAACTAAGAAAAAAAAACTAAGAAAAAAAAACTAAGAAAAAAAAACTAAGAAAAAAAAACTAAGAAAAAAAAACTAAGAAAAAAAAACTAAGAAAAAAAAACTAAGAAAAAAAAACTAAGAAAAAAAAACTAAGAAAAAAAAACTAAGAAAAAAAAACTAAGAAAAAAAAACTAAGAAAAAAAAACTAAGAAAAAAAAACTAAGAAAAAAAAACTAAGAAAAAAAAAACTAAGAAAAAAAAACTAAGAAAAAAAAAACTAAGAAAAAAAAACTAAGAAAAAAAAACTAAGAAAAAAAAACTAAGAAAAAAAAACTAAGAAAAAAAAACTAAGAAAAAAAAACTAAGAAAAAAAAACTAAGAAAAAAAAACTAAGAAAAAAAACTAAGAAAAAAAAACTAAGAAAAAAAAACTAAGAAAAAAAAAACTAAGAAAAAAAAACTAAGAAAAAAAAACTAAGAAAAAAAACTAAGAAGAAAAAACTAAGAAGAAAAAACTAAGAAAAAACTAAGAAGAAAAAACTAAGAAAAAACTAAGAAAAAACTAAGAAAAAATACAGAAGAAAAAATACAGAAGAAAAAATACAGAAGAAAAAATACAGAAGAAAAAATACAGAAGAAAAAATACAGAAGAAAAAATACAGAAGAAAAAATACAGAAGAAAAAATACAGAAGAAAAAATACAGAAGAAAAAATACAGAAGAAAAAATACAGAAGAAAAAATACAGAAGAAAAAATACAGAAGAAAAAAAATACAGAAGAAAAAAAATACAGAAGAAAAAAAATACAGAAGAAAAAAAATACAGAAGAAAAAAATACAGAAGAAAAAAATACAGAAGAAAAAAATACAGAAGAAAAAAAATACAGAAGAAAAAAAAAACAGAAGAAAAAAACAGAAGAAAAAAAAAAACAGAAGAAAAAAACAGAAGAAAAAAAAAAACAGAAGAAAAAAAAAACAGAAGAAAAAAAACAGAAGAAAAAAAACAAGAAAAAAAACAGAAGAAAAAAAACAGAAGAAAAAAAACAGAAGAAAAAAACAAAGAAAAAAAACAGAAAAAAAACAAAGAAAAAAAGAAAGAAAAACAGAAAAACAAAGAAAAGCAAAAAAAAAAAAACAAAGAAAAAGAACCCCCCCCCCCAAAAAAAACAGGAAAAAAAAGAAAAAAAAACAAAAAACAAAGAAAATCACTCAAGTTTTTAGTTAGGCAGCAATAATTAGGCAATTTGAATTTGTTGTGAGCAACGAGGCAAAGGGATTCATGCAGGCTGTTGCTATGTTTAATAATTTGGTTCCAGACAGGATTATGTGATGCACGTGTTGTCTGGAGAATAAAATAAGGAAAACGAGAAAATGTGTTTAGGTTTTTATAGTATGCGTGAGACTTGGAAGTAAATCTTGTGTTTTGATTTATTGAAGGTAACTACTGGTTTGAACTTTTATCCAATCAAAAGTTTATATGTAAAAACAACATTCACTGTGGCTGTTGCTTTGAATAATACTTTTCTAATGACGGAATTTTCTGTACTAGAAAAAAACTATCATGAGTTGGGAGTAGATCTTGGGTACATGTTAAAAAAGGAAATAGTATAATTAAATCAAAGTTTGATAGAAAACCTAACTTAGTTTGTATTGCCTATAAAAATAAATCTTTTTTTGTAAAAGGGCATTGTAGTAGCATTACTATAAATAGCCACAATGACAACGGTAATAACTACCAGTTAATGACTTTAAATATGCTTACTCTCCAAGCTCGGAACCAATTTGTGCAAACATTTCACTTTTCTAGCTTTCCCAATCCAAAGGCCATCTCTCAGGCAAGCTGAGCACAAGGGGGATCATAGAAGGGATTGCACACTGCTTTCATCCTCTTTCTTACCCACAAAACATTACATTGCTTGAATCAACCCTTAAACCCACCCCAGGCCATATTAGCCTGGGGTTAATTTTGATATATTCCAAGATTTCAATGTAGGTTAAGCCACACAGAGGCCTTTCTTTTTTTTTTTTTTACTTTTTTAAAATTTTATTTTATTTAATTTTTTTCATCCCAAGCAAGATATAGTGCCACTTGAACGTAAGGGGCTACTATTTGGAACTATGTGGAGAGTTGAGCAGCAAGATGTCTACTTACATTGCATTTAAACTTCTGTAGGTTAGTATAATCTGAAACAGGAAACCGAGTAAATTTCAAAGTTTAGGTGTCTGAGGGGGAAAAACAATTAGTGGGTTTTCTGGCATCTAGGGGTTTTCTACAGTACAGGGATGAGATTTTGCTATTCGACAGGATTATACACAGTAAGGAGACAATTTTGAAAGATAATTTTTTTTGTGATCAAATGATATTTTTAGGGAATTAATGCCTATTTTAATTACGTAAATTCTGTCAAGTTGAGAACTAGAGTCAAATTAGTTTGTCTTTCTATGATGCAGCAGCAGTCTTTTTTCTCTCCTAACCGACGAACTCAAATCAATGAGACCACATCCAAAGACGAAAGACTTATCCCCCCTCCTCAAAAAAAAATCATCCTTTTATGCTGTTACCTTGAACTCTAGACAGCACCTAAATTTGCATACTTGTATTTTTCTTTTATTGAAAGGTTCCAGGTTTGCATGTCAGTGCTTCTTTACAGTGGGAACAAGCCAACCATAGACACTTATTACTATCCCTATCCATTCAAATTTCACAACAGAGAGTGAGGTGGGGATGTCAATTATTACATGTGGTTAAATTCTATATTTCAACAGAAACAAAAAAATACAAGATTTTATGCCTGTGGAACTTTTATTTGTAAACCAATTACCACAAGACAAAACAAGGCCTTTTGTACAAATAAATATAAAACTAATTTACAAAGTCCTTGAAAAAATTAGAATTACGCAAACGAGCTTTAACATTCAAAACAATTCTTTTGATGCATGGAAGACAAAATAACAATAACAAAAAAAAAAATCCCATAATTCACTGCAACTTCGATGTTAAACTTTTTCTTCGTTTTGTTTGGTTCGAGGGAGTACCATTTATCTTTGGGGACCTTGTCATTGGACTTGCCAAAAACATGCTTGAAAATCTGGGAGGAATGCTAGACATCGGTTCTGGAGAATTCTGAAATTAGTAAATATTCCAATTAGAAGTTTTGTAAAATCAATGACAGTTTTTAAGGTTTATTTGGTCAAATAAACTCTGCTTCAAAATAGAAAACTTGAAATTGACAATTTTGCAAAATAAAATATTGGAATAAAAAATTTTCATAAAGTTTAATTGAAAATAAATTTCAAATTGTAACACTTAGCATTGGAACTGCTTCAGTATATATACAGGGTGTCTACAAAGTCTTCAGACAATTAAAAATTCATTACAACTGATATTGGAAGTTTCCAAAATGTTTAAATACTATCAAGTATATAGCGTCCATTCTGCAGGCCTACTGTCTTCTTTCATGAAAGTTTATGAATGGATCATTTTTGTTTATGTCTGACAATGCAATGGTGTATAATTCTCATCGACTACAGATTGGACATCTTATTTCATTTCTGAAATAAAGTGACATTATGAATACTTTAATAACTGATTAATATGTAAAAAGAATTTTGACAGCACTTGAAATATTTTAATGAATTTATGCTTTTTTTTTTTTATTCAAGCAGCATATCAACCTTCATTTAATGCTGAGAATCATTTTTATTTATTTCATTTATTTATTTTTATACTTTTGTTTTTGGAGTTGTTTGCCTTTTAAGTATTTTTAAATTCTTAAAATTGCTTTCAAAATCTTTTTTTTTTTAATCCATATTTGTTCTTTGAGCACTAGATTATTTACCTAAGTTAAAAAAATTTTCTTTTCAGGCATGATATATCTTAAGTATTGTCCTGTCTCTCTCTAAAAGGAGAGAATATCACCCATGCAGGTGTTTCCGAAGGTCTTTCATATTGCTGGTTTCTTAGCAATTTCTACCAGTAGCAAGGGCTCCACATTCCACAAGAATGTTTGTCAGTGTAAGTCTCTGATATGTCAGATTATTGTGGTGGTTGTTCTTGTTTGGGTATAAAGGAGTGACTGACGTCTATTTTACCAATACTAATTTTTCCTTGGTTTTCTAGGAACTGGTTTTTACTCCCCAAAATGGGTTTAATTTGAAAGAACTTTTTTCTTTTTTTTTTTTTTTTTTTTTTTTACATGGAGTCACCACTTATCAAGGCCACTCGAGGATAAGGTCGAATGATTGGTTTGGTCATTTTGTTTTATGGCATAATCCACCCTTTTTTGATTATTAAATGCCGAATCCAGTTATTACTTTGTAAGTAGTATTCATGTTGCCTTCAGTTATTTTGTAGGTTTTTATTCTTCAAGCTTGTTATATCCTGTTCAACGGTATATGATAATATGACAAAATACATCAAGTGGAATGCGTAACAAAAAGGTTTATTAGTACTTCGCAATAATACAAATACAAAATGGCTACTTGCTTTTGAAGTTAGATAAATGTAACTGAAGGTAAAGAAAAAGGAACTTAGCGAGTGAGAGCTAAAAGCTAGTCCCTGGGAAGCTTGGTTTACCGGAATACACTTGTAGAGTGTAAGACGTGAGACTGGTAGGAGGCAGGGCTGCAAACTAGACAAGACGCCCTAACTTAAAATGGTAGCTCTTTTATATACTGTTTCGTATCCGGTTCGATACGTAGTTATGTCCCTTATAACAAAGCTCTTCGTATCTTCAATCCCTATTTTGTAGTGTTTAGTTTGGTTGTTTTATAGGGGATCTATCGTTTTTGTTCCTTGCAGAACATGGGTTTTGTAAGGAGAGAGGGAAAATGGTTATAATATTAATGTTTAGTGCATTTTAAGTTAGGAAACCAGTCAGGATTCGTTGGTTGGTTGTTTTTATTTTACGGCTTTTACCCTCTGCAGGGGGGCAGTCGGTGTATTCTAATGTCCCACCGACAGAGCCACCAGTCAGGATTGGTTGGTTGGTTGTTTTTGTTTTACGGCATATCAACCCTTTTTGGGTTATTTAATGCCGAATCCAAAGATTTAAGAAAATTTTTTTTAATAGAATATATTTGTTGTTTTCACGTCTGTTTCTATATAACCCATAATTGGGACCCTAACAGGTACTAACACTCCGGATCAGAGTGGACCTGGGAGCAATGGTAATTAAAGGGTGGCCCCATACTCCCCAAATCCCACAAGCTGGGGCCTCACCACTGGATATAGTTTAAGGTCATATCCAGGACCCCCATTGAGGGACTTTTACCCTCTGCAGGGGAGGCAGTCGATGTATTCTAATGCCCCACCGACAGGGCCAACCAGTCAGCAAGTGAGGGAAGTAGAAAAAGAGGAAATGGTGGGTTTTTGTTTTTGTAGAACATAATTTTTGCAAAAGGAAGTAGAAAAACAAAAAGCATCAATGTTAGGTGCATTTCATCTCGAGAAGCCAATATCTGACAGCTTAATCTGGTAGCATTGGAAGGATTAATGAATGGAAGGCGGTAGTGTAGTAATTCTTAATGGTGTAAATTGAGTAGAATTTGATTTATGGAGACAGCTCAACAAGAACTTGTTTACATCGTATTTGAAGGCTACCATGTTATATTCAACTGGGAAGCAAGCCAGCGGAACAGTGTTCCACACGCAGGCAACTTTGAGAAAAGTTTTGCTCATGGAATCTGCATTTAGATTTAAGCACAGAGTGTAGAGGAAATCATGTATATTGGTTGTAGCTAGTCTAGTGTTTTTTGTGAAAGTTTGGCAAGGGGAACCATAGATTAGAGTTCAGTCGAGTACCTGCCATGAAAATAATGATAGAACAAAGACAGGCTTGCAATGTCTTTTCTGTAGGGAAAAAGTTGCAAGGAAGAAAAAAGAACATCAAAGCTGGTTTTGAACTGTCAAGGCTGGATAGGGTATGCTGAGCAGCTCCTGCCCAGATGTAGCAATAGTGCTCCATTGTAGGGCATACCTGGTTTTTATACAGATAGAGGATTGCATTGGCAGTGAGATATCTGCTGGAGCAGTAGAGTGATCCAACCATTTTTCCAGCGATCTTGGCATCATGTATATGTTCCATTTTAGATCAGGAGTGAAGATCAGTTCCAGAAGCTTGTCAAGACATGAAGTTTCCCCAAGATGAGAACGATTCATTTCAACTAGAGCATGATGGAGGTCAGAGCGATTATGATGAAAAGAGAGAAGCTTGTTTTTGATGCATTAAAATTAACCACCTTTTTCCACATTGCTCCATATTCTCAAGATCAGAAGAGAGAATCAGAAAGATCTTGGTCATTGCTAGCCTTTGAAGTCTATGGATACAAATAACATTCTAGCATTTTTGCCATTTTGCTTAAAATAACTGGTTGATTTTATGCTTCAAGTCAGTACAGAGGATGCTGATAATATTGACTACCACATCTGCTCTTATTTCCTCTTACTTTGATGTGGCTTGGGATAAAGTACATAATTATTTCTTTATGGTTAGTTAGCATCTGTTCAGTAATTTGATGATTAGTGGATGCTCCAGCTTTTTATTATTTAATGATGTTAAAAATCTGAAAATATTACGAATTTAAGTTTGTTTTTTTGATAAGATGTTGAGAGCAAGGTCGATAGCACAAACCTCTGCAGAAAAATGGAGCTTTCTATTGAAAGAGAATTTTTGTGGATATTTTCATTCAATACTGTTGCACATGCTGTTATACTTTGGTCCCTAGAGACATCTGTAAAAAGTAACACTGCACTTGTTAAGGTGAATTCTTTTGATTCTAACTCATTTCTTTCAGGAATGAATTTGAATCTTGATAGTGGCACCAATGTGCACCACAACCATCTTGCAGTTCTTTACTAACTGAGTCAAGCCATTTTCTGATTTCTTCTATGATACTGCCATGTTCTCCTTGCTGAAGCATCTGTTTGTTGATGATCACCATAGGAACTAAAACTACCCATAAAGGATAAAAGGTTTCTTTCTTTTGGTCCACCAACTTAGTCGGATGAAGACCTTAGAATTCACCTCATCCGTTCGTCCATTTGTTCCCAAAATTCTCAACTACTCATTACACTTTTTTTTAAAATTTTGCATGAAGTTACAACTACCCAAGGGAGGAAATGTAACATTCTTGGATTTTTGATAAAATTCTGGTTGCATCACAAGGAGGTCAATGGCCCAAAATGGCACTTTTTGGGACATAGAATCTTTTTCGATCATTAGATTTTGCTGAAAATTACCTAAAAGCAAGATCACATGGATATACTCCCAGAAACGTAATATTTGAACTTGGGAAAATTCTGGGGTTCAAGCCTCAGGGTGTGTTAGGGGTGAAAAACCTTTTGGGGCTAATTTTTATTTTTCTCCTAAAATTCAAGGGGACCATATAGTTTTTTGGCTTATTTATTATTGAAACTAGATTCCTCCAGATCAGTCATGTTTTAAATATGCCCATGTACAGCAACAGGGTTACCTAATGAAAGAGTGACTTCACTATGCATGGTCTTTTACTATAGAGAAACTAACTACAGACTATCTGCACAAAAATGCTTGGAGATGCATAAGAGTATTAGCTGCATGGGGCTCAGTTGGTGATTTCATGGGAAGGCCATCTCTGAAAGGTACTACTTCTCCGCATAAACTCCTTAACTAAGAATCTGAACTTTAATAATTTGTGCTTGTTTTACACATTTGATCTTGCAAATTTACTCCACTTGTAACTCCTTGATGTAAATACTCCTGACCAACGAGAGTAGCAGCAAAATTACACCCCTTCATTGTAAATGTCCTCAAATGCTGGAAAACTTTCCACCAATAGTTTCTTTCATTGGGCCACTTACTTTTGGAATCCTTACCTGTTCTGTTTCCAACTGTGCCAATACACAGAAATTTAAATGAACAAGCACCTTGCTGCACAACTCCCCACTTAAAATACTCCTTTTTAAATCTAACTGCCTAACCACTGTAGTCCCTTAGGTCTTAGTAGCAATATGCCTTGTTCGGGGTAAATTGTGTGTGTGTGTATATACATATATATATATATATATATATATATATATATATATATATATATATACACACACACACATACACGTTTTCTTAAGCAGCATTTGCCCTAGGTTAGTTGAACCGGCTTCCTCCAAAGGAGGAATTTCATGGTATGAAACTCACAAGCAGTCCCCAGTCACATGTATGTCCCCATTAGGTTTTTGTAGCTCTTGCAAGAAGGTGTTGGAACCTCCTCCATACAGTGCCAGCTGTTCATAAATATGCACCCATTTGGTATTGACCAGGCTAAGTGTTGCTTAACTTGACAATGTGATTATACTGTATATAATCTATATAATTGTGTATAATTAAAAATTCATTAAATGAGAAAATAATTTAAAAAGTTTTACCTCGTCATCTGTTTTTTCTTTATTCTTGGAGATTTCGTTTTTATCGCTTCTGTCACTGTCAAGCCGTTCTCGTGATTTAGAATTGGATGAAAGGGACTGAATAGAACGGATTCTTTGAGCAAACTGTAGAGTTTGTATTGTCTCGGAAACATGGACATCACCTGGAGCCACTTGCGTAAGGAGCAAAGTCTTACTATTGCCGCCTGAAATATTCACAAAGAAAGATTCACCGAAAATGCAGAGTTTCTATCCACAATTTTAAAATCTCTACAATTATATAAATACAACTGTGTGATTTCATTCCTTACATACTCCGAAACTGCTGAACAGATTTTGTTTAAAATTTATGGAACTTAAGTGTACAAGTGCGAGTGATCTTAGTTAAGTTTTGTCTCAGAATATCCCCGATAATTACCGATAATCAAAACGGTTATTTTAATTTATCGGTTAAGCCATTTTTTCCATGTCGTCGCTTAGCAACAATGATAGAACGGGCCATGAAAATTGTGTAGGTAAGTTGATAGCATGTTTCTTATTTTGCAAAACTCAGTTTCTACTAATCATCTTCGAAAAATTTTCATTAATTTTCTTTTTTTGTTGGTTGTTTTTGTTTTACGGCATATCAACCCTTTTCAGGTTATTTAATGCCAAATCTAGTGATTTTGAGGAACGATTTTTTAATGGAGTATATTTGTTTTTTAAGTCGGATTCTATTTAACCCATAGCTGGGACCCTAACAGGTACTAACACTCTGGGTCAGAGTGGACCTGGGAGCAATGGCAATTAAAGGGTGGCTCCACACTCCCCAAGGCCCGCTAGCTGAGGCCTCACCATCGGATATAGTTTTAGGTCATATCCAGGACCGTTGTATAAAGGGTTCTTTTTAAATTTTTATTATAAAGGCCAATTTTTTTAAAATATGAGAGTATAGTGTGGGGATTGCTTTTATCAAATAACTTTTTAATATTGTTTTCTTTATAAAATCGATTTCTTACTGTTACAAAATCAGTACATTCAATTAATGTGTTTGATTGTGAGTGGTGTTTGACAAGGTATACAGATGGGTTGGCTTTCTTTTTTTTTAGGAGATACGAATGGGTTAAGTGGGTATGGCCTATTTTTATTCTTGTTTGACTTCTTTTTTTCAATTAATTTCGTATTTTGTTCATGCTTTCGTGAAGTTTGTTGTTAGGGTGTTCATACCAGTAGGTTTGCCATTTCTGTTGTATATGCGTTGATACGTCTTTTTAGATCTATGTATGGAATTTTAAAATTTGCATCGATTTAAGGCGTTTTTTGCTGCTGAATCTAATTCATTACCTTTAATACCAGAATGGCTCGGTATCCAGCAGAAAATGATTTTTTTACTGTTTAATTCAGTTAATTTTTGGAGTAATTTTGCGATTAGGGGGTTGTCCATCTTTTTATTTTTAATCGCTTTTAGAGTAGATTGGGAGTCTGAAAGGATTATAAATGTTTTTTTTTTGTTATTGGAGGCGAGTTTGAGAGCTAAGATTAGAACATGTATTTCAGCACTGAAGATTGAGGTTTCTTTTGGAAGGTTTGATTGTTTTTTGATTGATTTATTGAGTATTGCTGCACTGGCTGTTGCATTATTTTGTTTAGACCCATCTGTATAGATGTGTGTGTGGTCTGGATACTTTCTTTGATTTTATCGAGATCATAAGTTAATGGATGAGTATGTTTCTTTTCATATTTACTTAAACTTGGGTCGATGTTAAGGGATACGATTTTCCAGGGAGGGGTTTTGAGTAGGACAGTTTCATGAATTCTGGTTATGGGTAGAGTTGCTTCTTTGGAAATCGATTTTATTCTAAGTCCAAAGGTTTTGATTGCATTTTCTTTTTGGTTGAAAAGGTGTTTACGGTTTGGATTTAAAGTGCTATTGTGTGCTGGGTTTGTGAGGTTTGCTGTAAGTTTTGTGTAATATTTTAGACCAAGGTTTTGATTTCTAATGCTTCTGCATACAGGCTTTCTACAGGGAAGGTTGGAAATGCTCCTAGTGCTAGTCTTAGTCCGGAGTGGCATATTGTGTTGAGGGTTTTTAGATATGACTTTCTGGTGGATTGATATATGAAGCTACCATAATCTATTTTTGATCTAATTAATGCTCTATATAGTTTGAGTAGTGTGTTCTTGTCAGCTCCCCAATCTGTATGGGCAATGACTTGTAGGAGTTGTAATGCTTTATTGCATTTGGTTTTGATGTGATTGATGTGTGGAATGAAATTTAGTTTTTTGTCAAAAATGATTCCCAGGTGCTTGTGTTCGTTTATGAATGGAATTTTTTTGCCTTCAATTTGTAAGGTTGGGTCAGGATGGAGTTTGCATTGGTTACAGAAATGGATGCATTTTGTTTTAGTTTTGGAGAATTTGAAACCATTTTTAGTTGCCCATTTATTAATTTTATTTATGTTATGTTGTAGTTTTCTTTCAATAGTGTGAGTGTATTTAGATCTGCAGCTGATTGAGCAGTCATCTACATAAGGAGCCATGTATATCAGGAGAGAGTTCTTTTATAATATTATTGATTTTTATGTTAAAGATAGTTAATATGCTGCCTTGGGCCACTCCTTGATTTTGTGGGTCTGATAAAGTAGAGTCTATGTGAACTTGGAAAGATCTGTCTGTTAGGAAGTTTTTTATGAATTCAGGTGGTCTGCCTCTGAGTCCAAGTTTGTGGAAATCTTTTATGATAGTGTTTCCAGGTAGTTTCATATGCTTTCTCAAGATAAAAAAAACCCCAAAAAACAGATGTTACGTGTTCCTTATTGATAAAAGCTTCTGATGTAATTTTCGAGGTTAGTGATGTGGTCTATACATCCTCGATTTTTTTGGTATCCCCACTGGATTTTAGAAATTATTTTGTTGTCATCTAGATACCATATAAGACAGTTTATTTTTTCGAACGTTTTGCATAGGCAGCTTATGAAAGCTATTGGTCTGTAGTTTTCTGGGTTTGATGTATCTTTTTACCAATTTGGGTATTGGTATTATTGTTGCATTTTTCCATGAAGCTGGGAAATCTGTTTCCCATATCTTATAAATTTTTGAGAAGGAGTTTTAATGATTCAGGAGGAATAATGATTCAGGAGGAATTTCTTTAAGAAAGCTGTAGTGCACTTTATCTGGTCCTACAGCTGAGTTATGGGATTTTTCTATGGCGGTTTCTAGTTCATTGAGCGAGAAGATTTCATTGTAAGGCTCTTAGTTTCTTAGTTTTTGGAGTTAAAGTTTATTTTGTACTTTTCTTCATGTTTAAGTATTTGGAATTGTCTATTGTAGTGTTTTGATGAATTTTCGGCAAAGGTTTTAGCTAGTGTGTTAGCAATATCTTTTTTATCAGTTATTTTCTGTTTATTTGTGATAAGGTGTTTGATTGGATTCGGATTATATTTTCCAGTTATTTTCCTAATCATTTCCCAGACGGTTTTGGGTTTAGTGGTGATGTTGATTTTGTTGACAAATTGTTGCCAGCAGGATCTTTTGCATTTTTTGTTTTTCGAGTTTTAGCTCTTTGGTGTTTGTATTCTATTAAGTTGTTCATTGTGGGTTGTTTTTTTAAATTTTCTTAAGGCTGCCTTTCTCTGCCTAATGGCCGTTTTACAGTCTAGATTGAACCATGGTTTGTTTTTTGTTTTTTTCCAGGAGGAGAATTTTTGGGTATGCATTTTTTGGCTATTGTTATGAGTACTTCCATGAATTCTATTGTTTGGATTTGATGTTCTGTTAATTTTAGTGAATAAAGTTCTTTAAATTCGACCCAGTTGGCTTTGTTTGTGTTCCACATGGGTATGTGGTTTTGAATGGAGTTACTGTAATTGATTATAATAGGGAAGTGATCACTTCCACAGGGTTCTTCGTAAGTGCTCCATGTATAATCCAAGAAACTTGATGGATCACACATGGTAAGATCAATGGCACTAGTTGATCCGTTTGTTGGATTTAAGTATGTGGGATTATTTTGATTGAGAAGGCATAAGTTATTTTTGTTAATTAGTTGTTCAATTTTGTTTCCTTTTGAGTTTGTGACTTTGCATCCCCATAACGTACTGTGGCAGTTAAAGTCTCCTAGGAGAATGAATTGTGAAGGTAGTTGTTTTATTAAATTTTCTAGTTCATTTTCATTTATTGGTTCATGAGGAGGGAGGTATATTGAGCAGATTGTGATTGTTTTGTGTAATGTGACTTGAGTTGTAATTGCTTGGAGATTTGTTTTGACAGAGAAATTGCTTTGAGGTATGTTATTCCTTACAAGAATTGAGGTGCCTCCATTAGCACGAAGGCCTGTGTTATGGAAATAGTTGTACTGTTCATAGTCTGGTGTTTTGAAATGGTTGTTTTGTAGGAAGGTTTCTTGTAAGCAGACAATAGCTGGGTTGAAGAGCGAGATAAGTATAAGTTCATTATAGTTAGATCTTATTCACGACAATTCCATTGGATAATTTGTTTTATTTCTATCCATGAGGTTGTTTGTTTTCCTCTATTTCCATCTCTTTAGAAGTAGAGGGTTTATCTTTTGTTTGAGTTTGTGAAGTGTTTTGTTGGGTTTTTCTTTTTTTTGTTTGGATCTGGACGTCGATCTGGATCTTGCTTGAGATGTTGCTGTTTTGGCTTCTTGTTCATTTTTTCCTTGATTACTTGTGCTTGGTTTCTTTTTTTTATCTAGGGTATTTTCGGTTTCCATTTTTTACTAGAATTTGGAATCTATTTTGAGTGTCTATTGTTTGGTTTTCTTTTCTGGACCGTTCTTTATTTGCTGTTTTACCATTGCTTATGTTTTTATTAATTTCTGGTGTTTGTTTTGTTTGGTTTCTGTGAATTTTTTTTTTAATGGTTCTGTTGTGGATGGAATATTATTTTCTTTCTTTGGATTTGTTATTTCTATTTTTCCCAGATTTGAGTTTTTTTCTTTTAGGCTATTTGGAAATTCTAGCCATTCTTTAATGTAATCAGTTTGTTTATCAGTTCCCTATATTGATCATGTATTTCATTATGTTGGCATAGTTTAGTTGTCTCAGCACATGTGTTGTCTCAGCACATGTGTTGTCTCAACTATATTTCTGGCTTTTGGAAAGGTTGTGTTTTTTTTGTACTTTACTTCTATAATTTCTCTTCCTTTTTTATATGTTTTGCATATTTTAGAGAAGACCGGGTGATCTTTGCAGTTAGCACATTTCACCTCATTTATGCATTTTTCTTCGGTGTGGTCAGGCTCTTTGTTCCCGCATTTTCCGTATATTTTTATTCCTTTACAGGCTTCTTTATGATGTCCATATTTTTGGCAATGAAAACATCTTAATGCAGCTGGGATATATTGGTCTACTTTTACATTTAAGTAGCCAATTTTTATTTCTTTAGGTATTGTTGGTTTGTTAAACATTAATATGTATGTGTTGGTGGTTATTATTTTGTTTCTTTTTATGTTTATGCGGATGTGGTTGATTACTCCTTGTTTTTCTAATTCGGTTTTTATTTCTTCTTCAGTTGCTAGCGATAGTTCATAACTTCGAACTACTCCTTTCAAAGTGTTTAGTGTTTTATGGGGAAAGACTTTGCACTTATACTCATGGAAGTTCTTCATTTTGAGTAGAGATTGAGCATTTCTAAGATTGGTTATCTCAACTAGTAGATTTCCATCTTTTGCTTTTTTGATCATTTTTGGTTTACATTTTTGTGGATGTCTTTTCTATTAGAAAAGGTGATAAATTTTCAATTAATTCAATAACGAAGAATCGTGGGAAGTTTCCTTCATCTATAGTTGGAACAGTTTTTCTAGTTTTTAATTTTTGTTCTTCATCTTAGCTTGAGAGGTCAGAGTCAGAGGAATGGTTTCTTTTAAGGGTTTTGAGGGGGATGCATTTGTTTTTATCAGTCATAGATTTTGGGATTTATTTTTCATCCAGCACGCTCCCTACCCACCTCAGAGTCCAAAATTGGGGCATAGTAAGGGGGAAACACATTCGCCTCGACCATGTCAGGGCTACCTGGAGTATATACTCTTTTGGTAAGGAGTTCTCAAGCACTATATTTTCTGTTCAATATGTCCTCAAAAATACATTTGTTCAGATGGAGTGCTGAGTTCTGGTCTTTCCAATTGATTGACCCTTGCCACCGCCTTCTAGCACTTACTTGGTTTGCCTATTTTTTGTAGTGGGGGAAGAAAAATAAAAATTAAAAAAAAAAAAAGATGGGAGTACCTTTAAATTTCGTTCTTTGGGTGTAAGTGCTAGGGCTTGGCGTGACTGGCCGATTGGTTGGATTGGGCCTCTCCGACCGCCCGTCTAGCCGAAGTAAGGGCCGAAGTAATGTGTTGGAGTGCCCAGACTTTTATGCACCCAGGTCTAGGTTAGCTCAATCACCAGGATCACATCCTAAGGAATTACAGGTAGCAACCCACGGCTAACTGGTTGCCCCATTGAGGGATTTTTACCCTCTGCAGGCTTATTCTAGTGCTCTACCAACAAGGCAAAAAAAAAAAAAAAAAAAAAAAAAAGGGAGAGAGGGGAGGGCCGACGGGATTGGGAAGTAGGGAAAGAAAAGAAAAGGAGGTGAAGGGGTTGTTTTTGTTTTTGCAAAACATAATTAAGTTTTACAAAAGAGAATAGAAAACAAAACAGAAAATCAATGTAGGTGCATTTTGTCTCAGGAAGCCAATAGACAGCCTGATCTGGTAGCACCAGTTCTTTTTATTTTTGTAATTTTTGGATATATTTATTACTATGACATGACAATTCAATAGATTCAATACTTCAGTTTTCGAATTTCGCTACAATAGCAAAGCACCAAATAATTTATATTTAAAGGGAGATCATCCCTGGAGCCATAATGCATTTGAAATATTTGTCAAATATCATTTGTGCTAATAATTTGAGATAAACTAAGGCTTTGAAGGGTTCACCATTACAAAGATTTGTGGCCCAATTCCATTCAGTTTTATCAGAGGGGGAACATATGAGAAAGAGCAAGACTTACCCAAAGAGTCTTGTAGTAGATGAGTCAATTTAGAATTACGGTATGGAATATGTGTCCGCTTCAACAAGATAGCATTAATAACATCACTGAACGTGCTGAGGGATTTATTAATGTAACCTGCCTCTTTTAAACGTTGACCATCAACTCCTGATTTTTCAACATTTTCAGAACCGGCTAGGTCAATCAAATACAATTTTCCTGAAGAAAGGAGGAAAAAAACAAAAAAAAAAAAGAAACAGTAAAAATTTTATTTAGGAAGATTTTATAGAATTTCACAAAATTTCTATTTTTGTAATACACAGCCAATGTGGATTAACAAGACTAAAATTAAAATTCTGTCAAACGTCCACTTTTGAAAATCACCATATTAAATTTGAAAAATTATCGTGTACTGTTTAATGTCTGTTTTACATGTTAGCATGTAGTTGGACAGCTTTTAGACATTTACTTCCAAACCATCCTATGTCTGGCCAGGTCATTTACCCTCTCTTTCTCTCAAATCCATCCTTGTATTTTCCTTGGCCTCCTACCAACTCATCTTTTCTACATATAGCACAAAAACTTGTCTATTCAGCAATGTTACCAAACCAACAAAGTCTCCTGATCTACACACATCTGTCCAGATTTAATCTTCCTCTGAGGTCACCAAATCTAAATCCGTCTTTAAGACTTCCATTATACATCCACCATAAATTTTTCTTTATTGGCTCATTGTACACATGTGAATAAATTTTTCCTTCTGCCACCATCTATTAGCAATGGAAGAAGTTCTCTGAATTTACTCCATTCCGGGCACTTGCAATCACCACCAGCCCCCTCTTTGTGTTCCAATAATCTCACTAACAACACTACCCCCTCACAACATAATACTTTGAATAAATGCTAAATATTTAATTCTAATTTTTTTGGATTGAATTTTAAAAAGTGGCATATGCGTTTGGTTTAAAAAAAAAAATTGTTTGGTGGGTAGCATAGTATTCTAGATGAAATATGAGAGACCCATATTAAAGAATTTTTGCTCAAAAAACATTGTTTTTTAATGAATTTGATATTCTATTCTTACATTTTTGTGGTAACTACATTTCTAAATTCTTTCCAAAATATGCAGTCAACATTTGATATCCTTGAAGGTAAGATAAAAAGTAATTTTCGTAACTTTATACATGTACGCATACAGGGTGGAATGATAAAAGTGTCACCTTAAAACAAAAAAAACAAAAAAACTACAGCTTCATTTTAAAACTTATTGAAATAAGCCGAGCATGACTAATGTTTGTGCAAAATTTTAAAAATATTCAAGGCATGGTTATTAAGAGAAATGCGAGCAAAAAATGGATGAACGAATTGGGGGGCAATTTTACCCCTATAATGCCCCCTGGAAGAGGAGGTGAGGGCAATCAGAGTTTTCCCATAAAATCCATTTTAGCAAAAAGTTACTTTCACTATGACTAATATTTGTGCAAAATTTCAAAAACTAAGGCGTGGTTCTTGAGAAAAGTGTGAAGAAATAAACAGACAAACAGGAGTGAATTACTAGGTCCAATCTCTCCTTTGTCAGGAGGCCAAAAATCAATTCAGGTAATTAGATTATGCAATAGAGTTGACATCTATTCAATGTAGCCACCTTTAGCCTTAATCACTGGGTCCAGAACTGGGAGCCTGCCTTTTCCACAAGTGCTGACGAGAGCTTGATGAATACTCAGTTATCAGGCTTGCTTTGGTGTTGTGGGTGGTTATGTTGGTGACGTTCAACTTATGAACGAACAAAGTAGTCCAGTGTGTTCAGGTTGGGTGAGGAGGGGGAGCTAGTGAGAGAAGTTGTAGAACTCCTTCTGAGTCTCTTTGGACTTGCTGCCACACCCTGGGTCTGCCAGCGGTCACCTGATCGCACCAGGGGTGGACTACACTCTTCAGCACATCCAGGTACACTTTGGTGTTGACTTTCAAGCAGATTTCAAAAGATGTGAGGTGGCATGATGTGGCCCTCACTTGAAACCATACCAAAGACCATAACCATCGCTGGAAACTTTTCATCAATCTAGGAACACCCTGTTATTTGTGGTAATCCAGCGATGACTTTAGTGCTGGTAATAGTCCTGTTGTCATAACTTACATCGGTAGAGAGCATGAATTGTACAGTGGCGCATCTCTGATCTTGCTTGTTGAACATTGTGTCACTTTCAGACATGATAGAAGGCTCCTCTCATTCTTGGGATTTGTACACAACTGGCCAACTAGTAAATGGTCTGCAACAAAAAAAAAAAAATTCTGTTTTCATTAGATGGAAATGGAATGTCTTTTCTAGAACAATTTTATCGTTCCACCCTGTATATAAATACATAAAAAAGCACTGTGCGCAAGTTAATTCCTACGGACTCAAAAACGGTTCCGCTGAAATTATTGAAATTTCATACATGTACTTTATGTGCCTGGGAGTGTTCTTAGATAAGTTTTGTATCAGAATATCTGATAAACATTGAAAATAGGTAATCAAAAAAATCCCATAAAAGGAACAATCTAATTTTGACCAAAGTTAACACTTATACAACCTAACATCACAACTGCATTTGAGAAGTTTTATCACCACACAAACAGAAGGGCCCAGCATATAAAATCAACAGTAGGTTCTTAAAGACAGGGTTACGTTATTGAACCATTGTATTTAAAATTTTTATGAATGAGTAATCATAGAAACCTTTCGTTTGCGTATTCGTGGTTTCGTTGCAGCCTTCTATTCTGACGCAAAGCAAAGCATGTGAACGAGAAGAAGCAGAGTTCAGGTTCGTAGCAGCTTTTATCCTATTCTTATGGCCGGCTGCACAGATCTGAAGTGGAAAAAACATTTTTTTTTAAATACATTCATATACACAGGTGCCATGCTGGTAAGAGTCCCTTTTTCTGAAAAATAGTGTTATTAGAACAACTAAAACGCATGTATATTGGTAGTAACTAGTGATTTATAGTGATAAGATGTAAGATTGTACATCCAAAAACAATAGGTTTAAGACCCCCAAAATTCATACTAGAATTGTTCACAAGGATCTGTAGCATAATGGATAAAGAACTAGGTGAAATTAAGTTCTAAGTGAAACTCCTTTGAAGGTTAAAGGTTCAATCCTTAGTATAGGCGATATTAAGAATTGCAAATGACTGAAGACTTCTCAGTTCTGGTTGATATAACAAGAGCATGCAACTCTTCTCGGGATTAAAGGGCTCTATTCTAAAGTTTGACAGTAAGAGTCCCCAAGTTTAATAAAATATACCTCAAAAAGTTTACATCATTCGAAACCTGAAAATAATCAAGATGAGAATAATCTGAATGATACAAATAACTCCACTTATAATTATTCAGTAATTTTTTTTTTAATTATTCAATAATTGCATTATTACCTCCCCTAGGATTGATTATTTAATTAGAAGTTCTGTTGCATGTAAACGGAAAGTGTCAGAACTTCTCACAAACGTCACAATTCGTACCAACTCCTCTTAACTTAAAACCATAATTCATGACACCAACTGTCAAAACTACCCCCCCTCTCAAGAGGGAACTAGAACAAACTTTGCTGATCTTAACATTGACTGCTTGCTTTCATTGTAGATCAAGATAAAGCTCAATATTGCTAATACAAAAATATCAAAGAGTGATAGACAAATTCAATCTAAGATAACAGTGATAAATACTTTGGTACACGGGCTAAATGTTTGAGATTTCTGTATGAGAATTATAAATTTGTACAATAACATTTTATTGAATGAAAACCCGAATTGTATTTTCTAAAAATTTTCACCTTGTTAACTTCTTCAACAGAATAAGCAGGAACAACAGTCACTTCTTGTACATTCCATGCTTCAAGTTTGTTAGTGACATTTTCATTCAAGAGATCTCTGAAAGAAAAAGTTTAAAACGAACTTTTGTGGAGTTAAAGAAAAAGACAAGAAAGACGACAGAGCGGGCAAGAAAGACGACAGAGCGGGCAAGAAAGACGACAGAGCGGGCAAGAAAGACGACAGAGCGGGCAAGAAAGACGACAGAGCGGGCAAGAAAGACGACAGAGCGGGCAAGAAAGACGACAGAGCGGGCAAGAAAGACGACAGAAGACAATTAAAAAAAAAAAAGCAGACAAGAAATATATAGAATACTAAGAAAGTCGGGCGTGCCAAGTTTGAATCTTGTCAGTTCCATTGTACTTTTATTATGGATGTTTGCACGCTTCATATAATCCATTTCATATGAAGCAGATTTTTGTTAGCATTAGTTTCGCAGATATCTTTCTAGTTTGAATTCTTTCTGGAAAAGACATTGGATACTTACAGAAGAGACCATGTGAAGGTTGCTAACACCCTAAGTGATAAGGTTTCTATGGAACAAACTGAATTTAAACTTAACATTTTCAGTCCATGTTTTTAATCACTTAGCCATAGTCCTCCTCCTGTACATACTCAATTTTAGAAATAGAATTGAGCTAGTCAAAATAGTTGCAACATGCCAAGTCATGAATTTTTATACAACTTTTGTGTAATTTCCTAAATATATAAGCACGAGTTTAACTATTTTAACTTTATTCTTTCTATACAATGTTCATTGTTGAATGTT
This sequence comes from Euprymna scolopes, assembly GCF_053919585.1. Lineage (NCBI taxonomy): Eukaryota > Metazoa > Mollusca > Cephalopoda > Sepiida > Sepiolidae > Euprymna > Euprymna scolopes. The sequence goes on from NC_136483.1 coordinate 143,275,792, forward strand.
TATCTTATCCAAAACAAAAAAACAAAAAAACTAACATTTATAGATGAACAAAAAATAATGTTCACTAACTGCATAACTTACAAACCGTGTGAATTTCTTGCATGCAACTGGTACAAGACATGTTTTACAAGAAAATCAGGTTGGTTGGTTGGTTTATTTAACAGCATCTCGACCTTAATGGTTATTTAATGCCGTCATGTTTTTATTTCAATCTTTATGGTGTCAGTCATGATGATTGATTTCTTTGGTAAGAACTTGGTTTGTTATTTATATATCTGTTGTATACAACTTCAGAGTTTTTTGTATAGTCCAGTTTCTCTTAGGAAGAAAAGGATGTCTTTTGTATCATTGTTTTCAAAGGCTTCTTTCATATTTCCTGCTTCAATATAGTGTTGTCTGATTTGTTCATTTTCATTAGACTTTACCAGTATATGCTTTATAGTAAGAGGAGTTGAACAGTTTGTGCACTTTGCCTCATCATCTTGAGTGAGAAGGAAATTATGTGTGAGTCATATGACCAATACACAATCTGGTCAGTAAGACTTCCTCCTTGCGGGATCCATGTTTATCCCACCTCCACTCTCCAAGTGTGGGTTTTATATCATAGTTTATTATTTGTGTTTTCACTCCACTGACTTTGCCATTTTTTAAATATATATCTGTTGATTAAGGGTTTAATGTCTGTATGGGATCCTGCGACCATTAAGGTCCAACTTCAGTGCCTCCTTAGCCATAGCATCGGCCCTTTCATTGCCCCCGATTTCCATGTGGATAAGGATCCAGATATTTTCTTTTGGTCGGTAATGAGATTTATTTTGTTTAGGAGTTTGATAATTATGGGTTTCTCCTGTTTTCTATTTTTTACAGCTGTTAAAATGGATAAAGAGTCGGAGAATATAATGAATTTTTCTAAGTTTTCTTCAGCAATGATATCCAGTGCTAGATCTATGGCTCTGGTTTCAGCATTAAATTATAGAGGCTTCGTTTGGAAGTTGTTTGCTAATTGTTGTAGGTAGCTGCACATCCAACTATCGTTATCCTTCGAGCCATCTGTGTATGTGTGTGTATAGTCAGGGTAGCATAGCTTGATATTTTCAAGTTCTTGAAATATGGCAGGATTTATTTTTGATTTTGTATTTTCATTTAAGTTGAGCATTACATCTGGTTGTCTCATAGTCCATGGTGGGCTTTCAGATATTATAGAATGGTAGATATTTGTTATTGGAATTTGAGATTCTTCTATACTGGTTTCCATTCGAAGTCTAAAGGTTTTTATGCCTTTTTCTTTTCTGCTAAATAGGTTTCTATAGTTACGGGTCAAAGGTACATAGCAGGGTTTGTTGGGCAAGACTTTAGTTTCAATTAATATTGTAAGCCAAGTTTTTCCCATCTGAGCTTTAAGGGTGCTTTGTGGGCTTCTGCATATAGACTTTCTTTGGGGATGTTCTATATTCTCCCAAGATTAGTCTTAGTCCCTCATGGTGAATGGGGTCAAGGATATTTATGTAGGAAGACCTTGCTGACCCATAGATGAAACAACCATAATCCAGTTTCGAGCGGATTAGGATCCTGTATAGTTTTAGGAGCGTTTGTTGGTCTGCTCCCCAGTCTGTGTTGGCGACAACTCTTAATAATTGTAGTGCTTTGTGACATTTTTGCTTTAAATATCTCAGATGGGGAATAAAATTCAATGTTCTGTTAAAAATGATCCCTAGGTATTTATATTGATCAGTAATATCAATTTTTTGGCCATCGAGTTTGAGGGTTGGATCATTGTGCATTTTTTTTTTTTTTTAAATATTACAGAAGTGCATGCACTTCGTTTTTGACCTGGAAATTTTAAGACTTCTGTGACGCACCGGGTTATTTTGTTTAGGTTCAGCTGCAACTGTTGCTCTATTGTTTGGATATTTTTTTTATCTGTAACAGATCAAGAAGTCATCGACATATAAGGAGCAGTCAGTTCCAGGATTTAAGCATTTGGCAATATTGTTAATCTTTATATTAAAAAAGGTGACTGATAGTGTGCTTCCTTGTGGGACTCCTTCCTCCTGGTTTTCTAAGTCAGAAAGGGTGGATCTCACACGGACCTTGAAGTTTCTGTCAGACATAAAATCTTATCAATTTGGGTAGTCTGCCTTTTAGTCTGAAATCATGTAGGTTATCGGGTTTTGGGATGGGAATCACTGTTGCTTGTTCCTATGTGTCAGGGAGTTCATCCCTGATCCATATGTCATTGAAAATGTTTTGGAGGTATATTAAGGATTTTTGAGGTAGTTGTTTCAAGAACTCGTAAGGGATTTCATCTGGCCCTGTTGCAGTGTTGTGTGAACTGTTTCTGGCATCGGTTAATTCAGATAGGGTGGAAGGTTTGTTGTAGTCTTCTACATCGTCCAAGTTGAAGTTCAGTTTGTTCCTTTCAGCATCTTGTTTGATTTTTTTTTTTTGAGTTGTGGTTTATAATTTTCACTAGGAGATTGAGTTTTTTTCGAGTACATTTGCTATATCTTTTTTGCTGGTTATTTTTGTGTTATCTTTTGACAGATGTTTTAGTGGTGTTGGTTGATTTTTATCAGCTATCTTTCTAACCCTATTCCAGATTTGTTTTGTTTTGGTGCAAGTTCAGTTTGCTGATGTAGACTCTCCATGACATTCTTTTGGCCTCCTTAATTGTTCTATGGGCTTTTGCTCGGTTTTGTTTGAATTGGTTTAGATTGTGGATAGTGGGTCAAATTTTAAATTTTCACAGTGCAGCTTTACCACTTTTTGGCAATCTTCATTAAACCAAGGACTTTTATATTTTTTGGATTTGGAGCCTTTTGGTATACATTCCCCAGCCATTGACGCCAAGTTATCAGTGAAGTGTTCCATAGAGTTCTCCGGTTCATCTTTGTCTATTAGTTTTGTATTGGGTTTTATATTCTTCCCAGTTAGCTTTGTTTAGCTTCCATCTGATGGGTTTATCTTCAATCTGGATTGAGTTTTCAAGTATGATGGGAAAGTGATCACTACCACACGAGTCACCATACACTTGCCAACTGTAGTCCATTAATGTGGCTGGGTCGCATAGCGACAAATCAATGGCTGAGTATGTAGCTGAGGCAGGGTGAAGTTATGTATTGGAAATTTGGTTCATGAGGGACAGATTGTTATTCTTGATGTTTTCTACTTTTTTACCTTTTACGTCTTTTATTGCTTCTCCATATGATGTGGCTGTTGAAGTCTCCTAGTAGGATGTATGGTTTAGGAAGTTGTTCTATTATTTTGTTGACTTCGGCTTCATTTATGGGGTCATGTGGTGATATACATGGAGCAAATGTTGATGTTTTATGCAAAGTGGTTTTTACAGCAATTATGTGGTGTCTAGGGTTATTTCGCTCTGAGGGATGTCGTTTCTAACTAGAATCGCTACACCTCCGGAGGCCTTCTGTCCAGTATTGTGTATAAAGTTGTATTGGGTGTAGTTTTTTGTAGTGATGCTATTGGGTCTTCAGAAAGGTTTCCTGGAGGCAGATGATAGGTCGTAAGTTAGATATTAACAATAGTAATTCGTTTGTTTGCCTTAAGTCCTCGACAGTTCCATTGGATAATTTTGTGTGTCATGGGTCTGGATCTGGGTCAGGGGCATAAGAAGGTAGATGGTTATCCTTTGTTTATTTTTTCATGTCAGTCAATTCGTTTGTTTCAGGATTGTCTTCCAGTTTCTTTTCCTGAACATTGCCGTGGTTTTTCTCTACTTGGGTGTTCGTTTTTATTCTTTTCTTTCTTCGATGGACCATATTTTGCCCCTTATTCTGTCCCTTTGGTTTGTCATTGGACCATTGCGTAGATCTGCTTCGAGACATTTGTTTAGATCCATGTTCCTGGAAAGATTTTCCCATTGGGGATCCCTGGGAGAGTCCCTCATTTTGTGTATCTGTGTGTTGCTTGCTCTATTTTCATTTTCTGTTTAGCAGAATCTGGCTCTTGGAGAAGTCTTGGTCTTGTGTGATTGTGTCCAATTCCATCACAAAAGCTTTCAGCTCTTTTAATAGAGCTCTTAGTTCTGTTATGATGGGTGGGAGTTCAGTTTTTATTTCTGAAAGTTTGTTGATAGGGGTCAAACTTTTGGCCTCCATGGGTGTTAGTTCTATCACTATATATTTAGGGTAGGTTAGACTAGGGTAGTTTGCTTGTTTTTGTATCTGTTTCACTTGTGGTTCTGATCTGTTGTCAGAGATGTCCGAGACATCAGAGGGAGTTTTTTTTTTTTTTTCTCTCCATATTTTTTTATTTTAATTCACTGACCTTGGGCTCCTCCACGGAGTCCAATTTTCATTGGGAATTTACCAAGGGGGAGTTCCCATTCGCCTTGGTTGAGAGGGAGATACCTTAGCCAGTATACTCATATTTCGGGAAAGTTTCCTCACAGCTACTCATCTTTTTGTTCTTTATTTTAGTAAAAGACAAATCCGATGTGTATGGAGTAAGCTTTTGGTTCTCAAATAGGATTGACCCTCAGCCACTGCTTTCAACCATATTTGGGGGTATAGTTAGTGAGGTATGGGTTTGGGATGGGAATATTAGTGGTTACTTGCAGGTTTGGTATGGGTTATATATGGTGGGGTTTGTCATGACCAGCTGATTGATCGGATTGGGCCTCTCTGACCGCCTGTCTAGGCCAAAGTGGAATGTTACACCCAATACCTTTATTTTCCCAGGCATTACAGGTCACCACCCACGGCCAACAGGGGCCCCATTGATGGGTATTTACTCTCTGAAGGGGGTGGGGCAGTCGGTGTATTCTAATGCCCTACCAACGGGGTGGGGAAGTAGGGAAGGAAAAAGGAAAGGGGGGGGAGGAAGGGGGCTGTTTTTGTAGAACATAAGTTTGACAAAATAGAAAACAAAAATAGAAAATCGATGTAGGTGCATTTCATCTCAGGAAGCCTATAGACAGCCTGATCTGGTAGCACCAGAAGAAAATCACGAGTTTTAACATTTATTCCACTTAGCATCCTGGGAGAGAGAGAAAGGAAGACGATATCACCACCTATGGACTAAAACATGCAAGTGTTTCAAACTTAAGCATGTTGTACATTGTCTGTATATGCACTGCATGCGAGCAGGGCGAGATAGTAGTTTGACAACACTTCTGTATACATCCTTAACTTTGTTAATCAACCACATGAAATAAATGAGACCATGCCATTCAGAATTAACATTCGTTTTGAACATAGGTGATTCGTTTACCAAAAAACTACAGTGTCTACAGAAATGTTAAAAAAATGTTGAGAAAAACAATAAGAGTAACTTTGAAGAAAAAGTTGGGTTTTTTTTTACCTTATTTGTTCATTGTAGATTTCTAACATACTGACTGAAATGGAATAGTTCCAGTCATCTTTCAAAGCGGTTTCTCTGAAAAGTTCTTTTAGGGCTCTTTGGTTCATACCAGGATTATTTGGAGTTCCCTGAAATCGGAATTATTAAAGTACACATCTTAAAATTTGATTTTGCATTCGGAAGGAATAAAAGTAATCTGCTAAACAATAAGGTTTGGACAAAATAGAAACAAATTGTGAATTTTGCATCAATTTGAAAAATTTAAAGTAACCAAAACGTTTATTTCAATTTTTTATGGTTTTTGTTCGTAATTGATTTTTTTTTTATCAAACATTCAACATCCTTCTCTTATTTTTTTTTTAAATTTCAGATTCTGCATATTAATAATTCAAATGATTGATCAGATTTCCAAAGAGGGCAGATTGGTGTCCATATGGTATGTGCTATTGTGAGTAAAGTGGCTGAGATGGTGGCTGTATTGAGAGAAATCAGCTAAAAGATGATATTCATCATATCATGAATCTGAAGATTCTATTGTTGGCATTGGTTTCCCCAGTATTTTTCTACTCAGAATTCTTTCTAGAAAGACATTGTAGATTACGAGAGGAATCACAGAGATTGCCAACCTAATCCTAAGTGAACATTATTTTTGAGGAAAGAACTGGATTTGAACTCTGGACACCCAGGTTGTCAGTGTCATTAACCACTAGATCGCCATCACCTCCTCTCAAAGATGACAGCCTATGAAAAAAGGGGAAAAACATCCTCTTCTAAACAAAATTTTGGAAGAAAGAGCTGTTTGAAAGCGATCACAGAGCAACATGAATTGGAACAAATACATTGAAGACATTGCCAAGACTGTTACAAAGGTGAGCTCCTGCCATACTAGAAAATTACACATCCGACAGTAATTTGTATCTCTACAAAACCACCATTCGCCAATGCATAGAGTATTGTTGCCATATTTGGGCTGATGCATCTATCACAAATCTTCCTATTAGACAGGGTCCAAAAAAGTCCAATCTAATATGTCCCACACTATCAACTAAGCTCCAACACCTGTACCATCAACTCAATGTTGCATCTGTTTTACAAGCACTATAATGGAATATGCTCTAATAAACTCAGACCAACAAACTTGTCAGAAATATAGTACAAACACGGCTGATTAAACTAGTATCGATTGAGTTCTTGCTTAATTTTGCTAAGCAATTCTTCCAAATTTCTCTGCAATATTTATATTAAATCTGACTTCCACTCGACTACTGGATCAGTTGCTATTCAAATTCGATTTTAGATATATAGTATGCAATTATACACTAACATTTTTAAGAAAAGTATGAATTAGTCCCCGCAACCCCACCAAGGTAAGATTATGACTTGTGTTCAAGTAACTGTATTATTAACGATGGGTATTTGAGCATTAAAATCAAATAAGGTGATCGATATGCCATAAAACAGAAAATTAAAATGCAAAATTAAAACTTTATTTTTAAATTTGATAAAGATTCAATGATTTTTTTTTCCAGAAAGTTAATACTGTACTTTTCAGATGACTATCATATTAGAAAAACTTGAAACCTTTAATGCGTGCAACGGATCAAAATATAGAATAAACAATCAAATAAACTTTCTTTGCTATGAGATAAAAACAACAAAAAAGAAAGAAAAAAAAAGATCAGATAAATCATTAAAAGGTACTGAATTTTATTTTGAAAATTTATGGAATTTGGTGTTCTTATTTTAAATTACTGAAATGTATTTTAAAAAGGCAGTTAAACACCAAATAAGTCAAAAATTCTGAAAACTAAAAATAAAGCCTACATGGACAAAGTCAATGGCTTAAAGTTCATCTTTTTTTATAAATGATGCGAACTTGCTAAAAATTTGAGACTACATATTTTTATCTATAAGTTAAATATTAGAACGTCTAAGAGACAAATAAAGTTTTTATGCACGGTGAGACCTTTAGAAGATAAATAACTCCTGCAACTCGCATATGCAAGAAATGCAAGTGTATCTTATCGACTACAATGAAATGAGCAGACAGCTAAGTATAGATAGATGGACAATGAATACACCATGAGAGGACGAGAAACAATTGGTTGAAAGGCAAAAAGATTACTTAAAAAGGAATAATCTTGAAGGATCAACAAGTATTTGTTGACATTAGATTTAAATACGACCATGTTGTAGTTGGTTGGGAAGCAGTCTCTTAGATTGTGTTTTTTTTTTAATGTAAACAGTTAGGTTTGTTTTTCTGGCTGTTTATATAAACATGCTTATGTAACAGAGCTATATGCAAATACCGAGCCATGAGTGAAATGACGCCATGGTAAAGAAAAAGATTATGAAAAATAGAGAGCATGTTCAAGAGGACAGAGGTCAAAGAAAAGGAGTACGATCATTTTATTTGGGAAAAAGTACCCAGAAATAAATGTGACAAAAAAAAAATTAAAAATAGTTATTACTTGTCCTATGTTCCTTGCAACATACTCTGCTACAACGTGTTAATGCATGTGTGAAGGTGTACAACATTGCACTCCAGCAAAAGTTGGTTTTCTTTGGTAGAAATTTAAAAAAAAATCTCATTTTGTACATTTTGTATTGGAATTATTTCTTTCCAATAAATTTCCAGCATGCAGATTAATCTCGTTTTGATTAAATTCTCATTCTTTAGTAAAGTAATTAAACCTAAGGATTCAACCTATTTTATTTAGATTTTGCACCTAATTTTTATATATTTCAGTTATATCTTCAGAAAAATATGAATTGGTTGGTTGATTGGTTGTGTTTAATGAAATATGAAGCATTTTTGGGGTTATTATTGAATTAGTAATTTTAGAAAGATTTTATGCTTTAAGTTCTTTATATCTACAAATATTTGTGTTTGGTTTGATTGTTTTGTAGAAAAAAATGTATTTTGGACTCTGTAGAATATGGAGTTTTGCAAAAGGAAAAAAACAAACAAAAAAAAACAATGTTTGGTGCATTTTTGGTCAAGATGGTTGGTTGGTTGTTTTTGTTTTACGGCATATCAACCCTTTTTGGGTTATTTAATGCCGAATCCAAAGATTTTGATGAAAAATTTTGTAATAGAATATATTTGTTTTCAAGTCGGTCTCTATTTAACCCATAGTTGGGACCCTAACAGGTACTACCACTCCGAGTCAGAGTGGACCTGAGAGCAATGGTAATTAAAGGGTGGCTCCACACTCCCCAAAGCTTGCAAGCTGGGGCCTCACCACTGGATATAGTTTAAGGTCATATCCAGGACCTTTTGGTCAAGAAGCCAGTATCTTTAAACAGCCTAATCTGGTAGCACCTGATGGCCTAACAGGCATTACCACTCTGGGCCAAAGTGGATCTGAGAGCAATGGTAACTAAGGGCTACTTCACATTCCCACAGCCCTCAAATGGGTCTTCACCACAGGAAGTTTTAAGGTCATATTAATAGTCACAAAAAAAAAAAAAAAAAAAAAAAAAAAAAAAAAAATTATGAATAAAAAAGTACAGAAGTTCTTTCCTAGTAAAGGATTTTTTTTTTAGAGGCAGTAAATCAAATTTTTATACAAATATGTGGTTTATTCCAAAGTCATTTTTGGCATTTATAATTTAAATAAAATGTTGTGCATGTGGCCCACGCATATATCATGTAATTTAGGTCCAATTTTCACAATTATGCATTAAATTCGGCTCTTTCAGTAATAACATGTCAAATGTCTTCTAAGTGATCTATTGTGTCTTTTTAATCAGCATAGACATGGAACTTTACATATTTCCATAGAAAATAATCTAATGGGGCTAAATCACATGAACAAAGTGGCTTGTTGACCAGTCCATTTCATGAAATTATTTGTTCAAATGTTTCTCTCAGTAAATTGATCGTATCATTTGCAGTTTGCAAACGATGCTCAGATGTCAGTCTATTCATGAATTGCCAAACTGAACTCAACTTTTAGTTACCAAATCTAATAAAAGAGTTGTCAACTTAAAATTTGACACCTAAAAAATAAAAATTTAAAGTTCTTTTCCTTACCTCCATTGTGTAGGTTTTGCCAGAGCCTGTCTGACCATAGGCCAAAATGCAAACATTGAAGCCATCTATGCAGGAAGTGACAAGAGATCTTATTTCATCAAATACCTAAAAAAAGACCAGGAAAAAAAACCCTAACTTTTTTAGATCAAATTTCAAGATAATTTTACAAAAGGGTATTGAATATTAATTTGATTTTATGGTGCAGAACGGCAAAGACAATGCAAATATTGACATTTATAAACTCCATTTAAAAAGTAATTAAAAAATTTTTAAAAGTATTTGTTCATTAAAATCAAAATGAAAAATTTGGAGCTTGCATCAGGAGTACACTGTGTAGTTCAACAACATGAACAGTTTAGGGTACTTGGACAGAAGGAGTGTGCTATTGTTCAAATTTTCTGGGCAGTTTACGTAAAACTCTGACAAGGTACCAAAACGCTGGACCAAAAGAAAATATTTGCTATCAATGGTTTATTATATAAAAAAATATTTATCTTGATATGAAAAATCACAAGAAAATTTTTTATAGTTTCTCATTCAAAAAAATATTTATCTTCCAGTGAGTTTTTTTTTTTTATTTGAATTTGAATTTTTGTAAAAATTGTCCAATAATTATTCATTCTATTTTTTCATAAAATATAGTTTTCATTTTCCAGTTAGTTTTTCATCGACTTATTTTTTTAGTAAATATATTTTTCATTGCAAAAAAAAAAAAAAAAAAAAAAAAAAAAAAATCAAAACTTTCATTCGTCACATTCAGGCATTTTAAACTGCCCAAAATATTTCACTAACAGCACTGTCCTTATTCTGCATAAGTATGCAATTTAGCTGTTGCTATTGTGGTTGTCATGGAACATCTCACAAGGATGTGTTGAAGCTTTAGGTTGACTGAAAAACAGGTGCTCGGCTCCCAAAGCAGTCATAGCAGTCAAAACTTGCTACAATAGCAGGCAGGGGCCAAATCTTGCGGCTCAAGATTTAAAAATCAACCATCTCCCTGGCTTGTCCAATCACAAGCCAGCTCTCCATGTGATGGAGTACATAAAAGGCAAAATCGGCAACTTTTCCTCTTCTTTTTCTCCCTGCTGGCTGGCAGCAAACACCGTCTGGCAGCTTTGATCCCAACCTAACAAAAGTACAAGCCAACATGGCTGTCATCAAAACTTGCTTCACACGCATACACTTCACACACACACACACACACACACACACACACACACACACACACACACTCTTTCCTACCACGAGACACTAACCCTTTGCCCCCGTCTCTCTATAAGCTTGTCGGATATCTAATCGACATCACAGAACTAATACTTTGTCCACAATGCACGTTTTGACTGCTACACATTCTTTCCTGATTGGTTATGAAAATCCCACTCCAATCAAAATTCAGTATTTTATTAAAAAAATGTATCAATCATAATCGTATTTATGGAAATTTTTTTCTTCTATTACTGTCACTGCTGGGACAGTGTAATAAAACAGCTACATAACGGTCGCAGAATAAATATTTTTTAAACTTATGTATAGTTTCAGTGTTAGTGCTTAAAAAAAACAAAAAAAAAACACTATATACTATTAAGACTATGGATCTTGTGTCATGCACATTGGATGATGTTACAAAAGATGAAAAATAGTGGGGGGAGAGCAAATGACAAATGAGATCAGCAGGAAATAGGGAACAGGTCAAAAACCACATGTATATTGCTTATATATATATATATATATATATATATATCCACAAACACTGTTTTACAGCTCATGAGTGCGGCTAGATAAGCAAGTGCTGGGATCGAAACTGAACCATCAAACTGAGAATAAACACTTCTACCCTTGAACTATCATTCAGCATCCGTCCAATGTAAGTGGAATCTAAATGTCAAATGTAAACATCTTTTCAGCAGGTTTGAGAAATCTAATCAGTTTTTACTTAATGAGTAATGCCTTATGCATAGTGACCCTGCTAGCAATTTTCTTACAAGAACACTACCACAGACAATTCTGTTTTGCTGTTTATAGCTCGTCAATGTGGCTGGACAAGCAAGTGCTTCAAGCCGGGATCAGGTGCCCCAACAGGTATTACCACTCCAGATGGGATCAGGTGCCCAACAGATATCACCACTCCAGATGGGATCAGGTGCCCCAACAGATATTACCACTCCAGACCAAAGTGGACAATAGTAACTCAGGGCAACTCCACATTTTCCACAGCCCCCAGATGGGGCTTCAACATTGGATGTCTTAAGGTCCTACCCAGAACATTAAATTTTGGTGAAGAATTCTTGGTCTTGAATTTCTGCTAGAGTCTTTCTCTAGCTGGGTTTCACCAACAGTTTTCCAATTAATTTTCAAAGTGTCAGTTTGAAAATTTTTTAACACAAGACATGTTTTGTGATTCACTATGCAATCATTAGATTTACTGTAGCTATATTGGATGGGGTGTGTAAAAATTTTTCAAACGGTGTTTTTCCACATAAGGTTAAATTAAGTAGAGAAATGGAAGATTCCATTAAGAGTTATGAAATTAGATTTAGAGTGTAAGATCATTTCCCCCCCCCCTTTCCTTGACAGCCACTGACTCCAATGTTTATGCTATAGTTTTCTGTTCATTTTCCTCTTGATCAGGCCATGAGGACACAGGGCATTGGTTTATATATATATATATGCATGCCTGTCTAATTGCTTTAATCTTATCTTAAATAATCAAGCGATTCCACCTTTTTAAAAAGGGATGACAACTGATTATATATATCTGTATTGCATGGCTCAGGTTAAGGAATGAGGGTGGAGAGTTGTATGTTTTGGTTTCGATTCTAGCTGATGGCACCCAAGTCATTTTAAATTTTGATCTCACTACTATATATTAGGTTTAATACAATAATCGATAGAGAATTGTCTATAATAAATGTAATCTGCATGAATTAAAATATATTTAAGCATATCTTATGACCGGGCAATGCCGGACGTCCTACTAGTAAATAAAAAGCAACACAGTGGCAAGAAAAAACGAGTCCGCCAAGTGAACCTGACACCTCAATGGTTCTCCATGTAACCAACAAAGTTTTACCATTGTCAACCAAGATAACAGTCTATTAGGCATGTATATGTAGAGTGAAGAATGGAAATGAAACCTGGGCAGTGAGGGTTGATTGGTTTGTTGTTTTATGGTATATCAACCCTTTCCAGATTATTTAATACCAAATCCAGTTATTTTAAAAAGTTTAATAAAATGTTTTTTTTTTCAAGCCAGTTTCTATTTAACCCATAGTTGGGACCCTAACAGGTACTACTACTCCGGGTCAGAGTGGGCCTGGGAGCAATGGCAATTAAAGGGTGGCTCGACACTCTCAAAGCCCGCAAGCTGGGGCCTCACCATCGGATATAGTTTAAGATCATATCCAGGACCAGTGAGGGTTGAGGACATGTGTTGCATGGGAAAGAATTATGAGAATCATACAGTGGATGCATAATGTGAGTCTTACATATAGGCTTAGATTTGAACTCAAAAGATTAAATCTGGACAGTATAGCGAGGTGTGCAGAAGAGTAAACTTCAATGGTACTAAACTGAAAGAATGGAGTTCTTTGGTTAATAGATGTAAAACAGTTGAGGTAGCAGGTTCAGTTAATAGTTATGCTATGTATGTGTATAATACCATTGCAGAAAAGAATACCTAAATGCTAGCTTTCACATCTTATATACTAGCTAGGACCCAAGATAATTTGTCAAGGCCATCATTGAAATTTGGTCAAAGATCAGTTTATCTGCTCTGCTGATCCAGTTGAATCAGATGCAAATCTAATCTGCCAAGCATTGACCACTAAATATGCTTAGTTTCGATTGGAAATTCTAAATTTTTGTCTCAGTTGAACGTAGCTGATCAGTGAAAATGATAATTACCACTTGTCCTCTCAATTACTCCTAGCTGACTACCTGAAAACTATCAAACTTTAGGCGCCATCCATCTGAAGAGGTTCAATAGATTTAGTGGCTTCCTTGTTTTTTTTCGAACATATCACTTCCAATCATTTTCTTTTTGTGAATCATTTCCTCCAAGGTCATGGCTCTTTTTTTTTGGGGGGGGGGGGACTTCCCTTAGTATCACAACAGCTAAGTGTCAGGGTAAGACATTGAGAGCTGAAGTCCAAAATGATGTGTAATGCAAAAGAAAGCTATTCCTTTTTGACATGTGAGTTGACTTTGAATATTTTCCCCCAAAAAAACTGTCATTCATTCCTCTGGGAAGCTCACATAACACGTAAAAAAATAAAGAAAGAAAATGCCATTGAGTAGAGATAAGCATTTTGCTATTGTTTTATTACAAATACAAGACAAACTCCAGCTTCTACATCACTAGGACAACCTTTACGGTCAGATATCACTATCCAATAAGCCAACTACGTAAAATAAAAGATTTAATCACAGGAGATACTTGCCAAAAATAAACTACTGAAAGTTGGGAGTAAATCCGTTTTAATGTTTATTGCAATATTTTTGATATGAGGATATGATTAAAGATGTTCTACTTATAGACACTGGCGATCAGAACTGACAGATAAAATGGATCCACGTTCTACTAGCAACTAATCAGAAACTGGTGTAGGGGAATTAGGGAAAATGACACCGATTGTAGATACACCGTGAGTAGTTTCCCTTGGATTAGTAAGCAGAGAGTTGATGAGGGATTAAAGAAAGCACATTCTCCAGTGTGGCAGGTCAAAACCATGTGAGAAAAAGTGTACAACCTTATAGGTTGCAAAACACTTATCCTCATGTTAGATACAAGTCTTACATTGGCGGGACACAGCTATCCTATCAATGGTTGAGTTCTGAATATTTGTATTGCTGTTATGTTGTCTTACTTGTCCGTATTGCATTTGTCAATGTGTTAAATGTATATATTTGCACTTGGGTTCTGTCTAGTTAGTCATCATACAATTTATGACTTTAGTATTTTCTGTTTCAGGTTAATTTAACTATGCAACAGCAACACACCCAACACCAGAATTGCCCCGTAAAAATATTGGTTCTTTCAGAATTCTTGTACATGATTTTTTTGTGTCCACATGACAAAGGTCTTTGCTCTTTGCCTGCAAAATTTTAAAGTTGAAGGCTTATACAAATCAGTTACCCACTGAAAATTTTCATCTCCAGAACTTGTAAAGATTAGCTACCCAATGGAAACTCTTGACTGTAAACATGACTTTCAATTCAAAAATGCCACAGGAAATATTTGATATTTTGCACCAATGGGTTTAGGTCACCTAAAGGCAGTTTGCTCAAATGAACTGAAAGTACTTTAATAGGAAATTAGCAGCAGCAAGTAGTCATGTCTCATTTAGTTGAACATAATTAAAACTATTGTTTGATTTCTATGATATCATGACTGGTCAACAAGATTAATACACATTAAGGCTACAGATACATACCTCAGACTGACTACAATTTTGGTGGAAAACCGTGTCCATTTCAAATCGAGTCATTTTATTCTTGTTTTTGACAAAGATAATATCCCTGTCATTTGCACTAACAGATATGCAGCAACTGTTAGGATCTTCATCTGTAGCAATTGGGGGACGAATTCGACAGAACACCCGGATGTTACCTAAGCAGAGAAAAAATACAAACAAAAACAAAATGGAGGAAAAGTTATGGTATGACAATCTTTAAAAAACTTATCTTTGTTAAAGTAGAAACAGGAGGCAAAGTCACAATAAAGTTGAAAGTACAATACAATTCTAAGTTGAAACAAGTCTATAAGATAAAAAGTATTCCTAATTGCTAGACCAGAATTTATAACAATCTAATACTTATTTTAAATATTAAAATTTGATTCTAACTAGCCAATATTTATTATTCTAGTGCTATTTTGGCACTTGCCCAGAATCCCCACCACCATATGAAAACAAAATCTGATTTGCATGCAAGTGACGGAAAATACTGTGCACCAAAAGTAAATTGATGAAGTGTTTTTATAAAAATCATTTTTGAGCAAATGAGTTTTTCCAATACTTCTCTCCATATTAAGAATGGCTTTCCAAAACATTTAGAATTATTTTCTTGGTTCTTTCAAACCATTTTCAAAATGGCGTCACCATAAAATTTGATTTTCTTATAAAACTAAATGAAAAAGTTATGATTTTTTGTGTACAATATTTTCTTTTTGGTAAGATTCGTACATAGGTATTTTTATTTTGTTTACATGAGGGGGAATTCTGGATACACTCCATTATTTACAATAGACTAACACTCAATTTATTAACGAATAATCTGGTATGATAACAGACATTCTTAAATAATCAATTTAAAAGAAAAATCAACTAAGGTGAATAATATCCTTTTAGTAAGCGTTTCTTTTATTTTCGGTTCTAGGTTTACTTACAAGTTTATAATCAGCCTTTTACATAATTGTAATGTTTATGAATATCCACAAATTGCTTAAAAATGAATCTTTAAGTAAAACTACTTGATCGATTTATGTGGTTTTCAATGGATATGTAGAAAGATTTCTTCATTTGTTTTTTTCCAGGTGTTGGAGATTTTTATAGAACTGCAGCCCCCCCCCCTTCTCATGTCATTGGTTAGATGTTAATTAGCATCTTTCTTGTATGAAAGTGAATGTTGGCAAATGCAAATAGTCTGGTTATCATTTTTGGTTTCATACTACCTTTATATCTTTTTTAATGGAAATCACTCCAGAAAAGATATGAAGCCACTTGATGTAAGGAGCTAAGAAAATTTAAAGATAAAAAAATTAGTGATAAATGTCATGAAAAACGGTAATTCTTTCCTCTTGTCGGAAACATGAAAATGGACAATACAAGGAAAATGCTAGTTACAAGGCTGCTGAAAGTAAACCCATAAGTTTCTATTGAATGCAGTGTATAAATACTTTTTTAACTTGAATAATGGAGCAATAATTTCCATTAAGTCTAAAAGACACTCAACGATAACTTAAGATGGATTAGAGCGTCATGGATATTTATTGACATTAGACTTGAAGATTACTACATGTCATACTGACAAACATCCTCATCAAAAATAAATTACAAGTTGTTTATTTTTACTTGCTAAAATGAAAGTGATTTATCTCCTACTGTACGACAATATCCGACACTTCTGCTCTTATCAATGGCAGATCGGAAAAATGCCATAAAACCCGGGTTTATTTTTTAATACAAAGTTCTAGGTGATCTACTCAAGTGTAGTTATTTAGAATGCAAGTTTCACTTGTGACTCATACTAAAAGAAGCACTATTTTGTACACTGTCTAAAGATGCATCCAACCCTTATGCAAGTAAAGGATTGCCTGCAGAGTTAGGTAATTTTTGGAGCAGTGGAATGATACAGCTATTTTCCTAGAATCTGAGCAACAGATTGACTAAGTCTTCCATATTTAGATCTGGAGATTGAACATCAGTCTTAGGAGTTTAAAAATAAGAAAAAAAAGCTTTCGAGTTTAGCCCCAGTCATTTCAACTTTAACAAAAATATCTAGGCATTGATAGTGAAAGGAAAGCTTAGTTTTAGGCTTTGAAAGTTTTTCCCTCCCCCATGGCATAATCTTGATTCTCCTGATCTGGATCATGTTCACCAATGCTCTCCAATGTGCTGCCATAGACATTTGTATCATCTACACAAATGTATAAGAAACAAGTTAAAAAGTTAAGTATCTGGTTTGTAAAATGTTTGAAAAATGTTTAAATTCTAGCTTAGTAATAGTAAAGAATTTGTTTAAGAAATTAATTTTAATTAATTTCATAATCAAATTATTTTAATAGGACTTTTGAAAAGTATGTACAGTACACTAAGCAATTAATAGTAAAGAACAAATGTTTAATGTCGTGGCTAAAAATGCACACATTTTAAATATTTTTGAATAAATCAAGGGAGAGATCTTCGAATAATCGCACAGGATTTAATATTTTTCAGCGAGTATGAAAGTTTTCTTAACCAGAACAAGTATTTTCAGAAAAACAAAACAAAAACTAAAGTGGAATAAAATATACTCATAACTAGGGCTGTGATAACAGCATATTCTTTTATTCTTTTGACTCGAGTGTATATCCGACAGTTAATCAACTGAGAACCACATCAGTTTATATGAAAACAAGACATTAACGGATATATACGCAAGAGTCAAAACAATGAAAAGAATATGCTGTTGTCACAGCCCTATTCCTAACAGTGGAAGGAAAAACATAAGCTAGTCCAAATCGTCGATATTATGTCAGAGATTGCGATTTGAGCCCAACTTGAAAAATCTTAAATTTTGTTCGACATGCACAACAGATTTTAATGGTTAGCATTGTACACTTTTGCAATGTAAATTTGTTTTTACTATTGCTCGTATTTCATGTAAGAAAATCTTATTCTACAAGAATGTACTTACATTTAATTTAAAGACTAGCAAATGTACATGGTGTTACCTGGAGCAAAAGTAACATTTCTATTAAAACTGTTTGCTATCTTTCTCTTTCCTCCCACTTCACCCCCTTATCAACCCAGCCCATTCCTCTGAAAATACATAACTCTTAAGGAAATTAACTCCTTGATTAACTAAAGGATTACTAATTTAGTTAATACATAATCAGGAAAACTGCCCCTCTGACTAAATCTGCACCAGTTTCAGGTCAAAGAATAAATTTTAGATATTTACTAGCAGGCCGCCTGTCATTGCCTGGTCATAAGATACGCTTAAATGTGTTATTTTAATTCATACAGATTACATATTACAGAGACAATTCTCTATTGATTATTGTATTGAGCCTAATATATAGTAGTGAGATCATAACTAAGATATATACTTGAGGAGCCATATGCACTTTCATGTGATTAACAAAACCTGCCTTAGACAACAGATCACACACCTCACAAATCCAAAGACCTCCATGCTCTTGAGCTTCTCTCGGTCTATCTTGGCTGCTTTAAAGTGTTCTGTGCCCCTGTCTATCAGTATCCTCTACTGCTTGCAATCATACACTAGGGACTCAACTGTCAACAGGAACATGAAAGCTCACCAGACACCTTGATGTTATCATGAAAAGGTTTTTTGGGCTTGTGTTGGGGTCTTTTGCCAAGAAGGAGCTCACCATAGAACTGTTTTGGGAGTTGATAGTCATCAAGCCAGACAAGATGACCCGCCCAACACACCTAGTTCTTAATATATATATTATACACACCTGTCATCCCTTAAAAAAAAAAAAAAAAAACAAATAAAAAAAAAAAAAAGGAATCGCCCAATCAAAGACAAGATGCAAGCAAGCAAGGTCCAGAGTTTTATAATTATAGATTCAGAGCAATGCAGAGAAAAACAAAAATAACTTTGTAGGTATTCATTTTTTAGTTTCTACTTGACATGCTAACAACTTCCCTTTTATATTATAGATAAAAATATAAACATTGCTTACCTCTGAGCTGCATTAGCTCATTGTGGTATTTTTTCCTGAGTGCCATTTCTTGTTTGTATCGACGGGCTAATTCTTTATTAGACTTTCGCATGTTATTCACCACCTCCCAGAACTTTTTGAAAGATAAAATTGAATTTGAAAATGTTAATTTGAAACAAAATTGTTTACAGCATAATTTTAAAATAAGATAGTTATCAATCTTAGTTAAAAAATAAAATTGTGATGTTAATTTTCAATTGAAGAGATTTTCATTATCTGATCAGTTTTACAAAAATAATTCTTGAACATTATTCAATGCTTTATTTTTTTAAAACTAAATTAAAAATTATTACGCGTTCTTTAAAATTAAGTTTCCAGTCAATTTGAATAACATACTTAATCTATTTTGACATTTTTTTTTCTTTGTGATATTAGGTTTGATTGTTTTCTTTTATGGCATATCAATATTTTCCAGATTATTTAATTCTGAGTTCAATAATTTTGGTTCAAGTTCTTTACATTTTCAAATAATTATTCATGGTGTTCGATTTAGTTGGAGGAAAACTTTTTACTTTGCAGAACCCGATTGAGTTTTGCTAAGGGAAAGGAAAAATGTGATGCATTTTAGGTGAGGAAGCCAGTATCTTCAGACAGCCTTATCTCATGACATCTATGATATTAAGAATTAGGACATTTTCTGCCAGATATATACCCTATAAGCACGACTAATTCAGAAGCTAAGCAATTTTACTAACAGTCATTCTTGAGTTACAATTATGTAAATGTTGCAGTAAATACATATTTTATAACAGTAATATATTAAAATTAAAAATTTGTATTCGATAAAAAAAAAAAAATTAGAATTCAAACAATTATTAATCATTATAATTCATAGATAATTTACAAATGGCATACGAAATATCCCAACTAGACAGTTTTATTTATTTTTAAATCAATTGGAAACTAATTTTAAAATTTAATGTATGACTAATAGATGGGGGGGGTCATATATGAAAACCAGGTTGTTAAGTATTGCAGCTAAAAATAAAACAAATTTCATGAAATACTTATTTCAATATTAGCATAAAATGGAAATTATTGAAAATCAACAGCAAGAATTTTTAAAAATTGCCACTTTAACCCATTTCGTAACCAAGAGGAGACTATCAGTCACTGACCAAGAGGAAAATCTAATAATGGCTTAAAAAAAAAAAAAAAAAAAAAAAAAAAAAAAAAATAGCAATGGCTCTGAACTACGATTAATAGTTGCCTTTTACAAATAAAAATATTTTCCATGATTTTTGGGCAAGTATTTCATAAAGTTATTTTTAATAGCGATATTTCAGAATATGTTCAGTATTTGGATATATATTGATGAAAAAGGAAGAAAAACAAAATTATAGGTTCAGCAAGACTTCAAGATGATGGATTCGAAGAAATAAAATACCAGTACAATAAATATTTTCTAATATTGTATTAGTATTTTATTTCTTTAAATCAAACATCTTGAAGTACTCTTGAAATAAAGATGAAACAATTTTGGTTTGTTCCTTTTTCATCCTTCCATCACATATAAGATCAAAATTGGTTATATTAAAGTTTATTTTTGACTTCCGCTTTCTGTTCAGCAGAAATCTTGCCAGTGGATGATGAGGAAGAGTTTTAATTTTAAAACTATATAAAAACAAAACTAGTCTTTACTTTGAAATGTTTTTTTTCATTGCACATCATAAAACATGTATGCAATCGCAAATATTCCTGAAACAAAAAAAAAATTTTTAATTCGCCGGCACCATTTCAAGATAAAATTTTTTATAATGTACTTTAATACAAACCATTCCGAAAAGGCATTTCAAAAGACTAGTTTTTTAATTTTTTTATTAGAGTTCTAAAATTAAATTGGAATTACATGAGTATTCTTTATTTTTATGTTGACTGAATAAAATACAACAATCGAGAAATATTAAAGCATCTTTCATTTAAATAAAATACGCATCAAGTGTGATTGAAAGCCAAATCACAACGTAATATTAGGAAAATAAAATATTTTACTTGTTTGAAATTTATAACAAATATATTTCAGAGCTAAACAATCCTCAGTATGTTTTCTTTTCCTCTTTCTTGCCATGTTGTAAAGTTAGAGAAAGAAAGTTCTGTTTGTAAAGAGCCACGCATTGTATTTTTAAATGTTGGATTAGTGTGTAGGCAATGTGAGAATAACATCAAGGGTACAAGTTCCATATAGAAACGTTGATTTAATTTGAATAAAAAAAATCATCAAGTGCACTTGAAAACCAAATCCCAACGTAATATTAGGAAAATAAACAAATTTTACTTGTTTAAACAAATTATATATTCAAATTAAATCAATGTTTCTATATGGAACTCACACCCTTGACGTTCTCACGTTGCCTACGCACTGTTCCAACATTTCTAAATACAACCGCTGAGATACAATGTGCGGCTCTTTACAAACAGACCTTTCTTTCTCCAACTTTACAACATGGCAAGAAAGAAAAGAAAAAAAACATACTGAGGATGGAGCTTAGTTCCAAAATATATTTCTTATAAATTTCAAATAAGTAAAATTTGTTTATTTCCCGAATATTATGTTGTGATTTGGCTTTCAAGCGCACTTAATGCATATTTTATTCAAATTAAATCAACGTTTCTATATGGAACTCCCACCCTTGACAGCTTTCATTTATTTTGAATGCATGGATGTGTGTGGAGGGGGAATATGGTGACACTTAAAATAACCATTATCACATCCTTTATAAAAAAAAAAAAAGTCACAGATGGTAAAATTAAACTTTAAAAACTTTCATTTGATTGGATTGTTTTTTTTTTTTAATAGAATTTTAAGAGTTAATGGAAAAATATTAGGATATCATTTGGTAAAAAAAAATTCCTAGACAATGCCAGGTATGCATCATAAAAATCAGTTACCTTATCTTCCATTTCCTGAAAGGTCTCCTGAAAATATTCATCAAATAAGGAAGCAAATTCTCGGAACTTCTTAAAATTGTGAGACATCTTAAAATAGATTTGAGCAAGGGATTGAACTTCTGACATAAGTTCTTCAAAAACAAATGTAGTCTGAGTGGCAATTGTTTTTTGATTAATTCTATTTTTAAGTTGTGTGGAACCAAAATACCGATGGGGCGACCCAAGTCCTAAGCCAATTTGGATGTCCTTCACTTCAGAAAGAGGTTTCTCATTGGCTAAGGCATTTGATTCAGGATTTTCCAAAAGCGCTGGTTGGATGGTGTTCGCAAAGTTATCAGGGAGACTATTACGTTTGTTTTTCATTGCACTGTTCGGTTGAGGTTCTAGTTTGATATTTATAGATAGAGTAGGTAGGTCCGTTTGTACAATTGCGTCATTAGAATTATTTTTATAAACCGGTTGGTCAGTTTGCACAATAGCATCATTTGAAATATTTTTATGAATTTGTGGGTCAGTTTGCGCAATGGCATCATTTAAAATATTTTTATAAATCTGTGGATCTGTTTGCACAACGGCATCGTTTAAAATTTTATAAATTTGCGAGTCTGTTTGCACGATGGCATCTTTTGAATTATTTTCGTCTTTCTTCAATTTATTCTGGAATTGATATGGTTTTTCCGGGCATGCATTGACAGTTTTGGAAATCTGTTCTTCCAGCTGATAATTTTGGTCAGAATGTGGTGCTGCAAAACTCTGAGAATTCTTAATAAAATGCTTTTGTGATGCTGAAAGATTTACATCGTGGCTCAGGTTTTCCATGGGTTCAAACTGAAAATAAAAATTAAAAAGGTTAATGTAGTTTCTGGACATTCATCAAAAGATTGGAAAGAAAGCTAGATGGCATGTACACTTGTATGCTACAAACAGTGTTAAATATATCTTGATAAGATCATTCATCAAAGTAGCAACTTTATGGCAACCTGCCTGCCATATCTACTACCATCATCGAGCAACATCGATGATTTGCCGGCCATTGCCAGAGGACCAAGCAAGAGCTGGTGAGAAATGTATTGCTGTGGGCTCTACAACAAAGGCACATAAGCATAAGATGACCTAGATCCACGTACATCCAGCAAATTGCACATGAAGCCAACTGATCATGAAGATTTGAGACAGTTGATGGAAGACAGGGAAATCTGGAGAAAGTCGCATTGGTTTGGGCAAGGAGCCCAACTAGATAGAATATAGTTTGCTTGAAGCATTGTTTAGTGTGTATATAAAAAGGTATTTTATAGCAGGCAATACAATGCACAGGTGTAATGGATCGACAGACTGAAGTAAATTAAAACAACGGATTTACCTTTTATTAATATAATACATAAGTATATTTTTTGTATATACTTTTAACATTGCATTGTTATTTGCATCAGTGTGATCTAATGGAGGTTCTATATTGTATGATGTTTCACAAATACATTTCCCTTCTTCAATCAAGTGTTCAACTTTAGTTCAAATGTGCATATGGGGGCTATTGTAAACCTTACCAGTTTTGCAGTAATTAAAATGGACTTGGAATTAATTTTATTGTTTTAAAATCTATTAAATCTGCATTAATTTTAAATCTTGATTAAAAAAAGAAATTTAAATTATTTTTCAGAATTTTTTTTTTTTTTTTTTAGAGTTTTGAGGGTTCATATTTGAACTCACCTGTTCTGATGTTGGATATTATTCCCCACAATATTCGCCCAATGTTACCTCCAACTTTCAGGTTGGTCCTATCAAACTATAGAATCCACATAGAATTTTTAAAGATCCTTTACTTAATCCATAATAGTTTGTTCTCGTCCTGTCAGTCATGACCATGTAGAAGAGCAGTTTTTAGAGACATTTTTAGTAAAAACTTTAGATTTATTCTTAAAAGTGATAGAAATGTTAGATGATAAAGTTCAAAACCATAAATTCACAAGAGATGTTTAAAATGGAAGTTTACATAAATTTGAAAACATGAGAAGTTTAATATTTTGAGATTCTTTGCAGAACAAGGGGGATTCATTAGCCGAGATATCGAAGTCCAAGTTGATAATTTAAAGGCTGAATTTTTCATGCATCTAGAAAATTGTAATCAAAACTCAATTGGTTGTTTTTGTTTTACGGCATATCAACACTTTTCAGGTTATTTAATGCTAAATCCGGTGATTTTGAATAAAAATTTTTTAATAGAATATATTTGTTTTTTGCAAGTCAGTTTCTATATAAACCATAGTTGGGACCCTAACAGGTACTACCACTCCGGGTCAGAGTGGACCTGGGAGCTATGGCAATTAAAGGGTGGCTCCACACTCCCCAGAGCCCGCAAGCTGGGGCCTCACTATCGGATATAGTTTAAGGTCATATCCAAGACCCAAAACTCAATTGGACAAATTATATTTCATTAAAAGTTTTAAATAAGAGTCAAGGTTCATTTGTTTTTATTGTAGAAAGTTCAGTGAGAAAAGTTAATATGTAGTATTAATTGAATAAATGTATAGATTTGTTTTTGATGATCAGAGGATATAGTGAACGTTAATGTGTGTATGTGTAATTGAAAAAGAGTAAAAGTACTGGAAGCTATCTTGATTGAAATCCAGAAAATAGCTTTTAGTATTTTTAATCCTTTTAAATTTTTGCTGCTTGTGCAGTATAGGAAAAAAAAATGCATTTTAGACAAAAACACTATCATGTCGTGTCAAAATCAGTAAAAATTCGAATAAATGATTGCATCGATTTGCTAGAAATATTTTTTGCAAAAAATATTAGCAGTCCGCCATTTTCTATTTTGAAATGTTGCATTTGTCAAAATAATTGCAATTATATTCCCTGGCTTTTAAAAACTTTCACATTAACCAATATACTAAAGCTAATGATTTTTTAAACTTCTTTTTTTGTAATTTTGAAATTTTTACCAATTTCTACATGACACGCAAGTACGTAATAGTGTTTTTACCTAAAACTTATTTTGCAATCCTATGCTGCACATGCACCAATTTTTAATTTTTTTTATAAAAACTGCTCCAGACAAGGCATGAAATCACTTGATCTAAAGAGCAAAATAAAAAAAAATACTATTAAAGATAACAGCCAACAATAAGCTGGAAAGATTCTGATCCAGAGAATAGCAATTCTTCCCCCTTGGTCAGAAACATCACTCATGGAATGTAAGGATTGAAAGATAAAATAAGGGAAGCAAGGGTTACGAGGTTGACAAAAGTAAACTCAAAAGTCCATATTCTACTGGCCAGAAAATTTTCAGAATTTGTCTTCAATCCAAAAACGGTACTTGGTATTGCCACTAAAAAAAAAAAAAAAAAAAAAAAAAAAAAAAAGATCAAGAACACTCATCTCTATTGGACCATACTATGCATGTACATCTGTTGTATTTTATTTTTTTACATTAGACACCTTATCAATAAATTATTGAAATTAATGTCACTCCAGATGCATAAATTCAATAAGGAAAATAATGAATACTAACGTGCGGTAAGTTGTGAAGTTTGGCACTCTCAAAAAGTAATTGGGCATTGTCCAGCAGTTTTCTGATAGATTCATTGTAACCTTTGACATCCAAGATTTGATCTTTTAATTCTGTGGTTGCTTAAAAAAAAATAAAATAAAAATTAAAAATAACAGAAATTTAAATAAAATTAAATATAAAGTTATCAAAAATTCCAGAAAAAAAGTGACACTACAATTGAACCCCAGGAGACGGCATTAAAAATTAGTAGCAAAATAAAGTCCAGTATATAATACACATGCATATAATCAAATGTAAATAACACTGTAAGGCAGGGCAAATACCGTAACCAGAAGCTGGAAAAAACACTATTCTACATTGTAACCTGAAAAAAGTGTGTGTGTGTGTGTGTGTGTGTGTGTGTGTGTGTGTGTGTGTGTGTGTGTGTGTGTGTGTGTATATATGTGTATATATATATATATATATACACACACACACTTTTTTTTTTTTTTAATTCATCATATGCCTGAAGACGACTCATGATAGTTGAAAACATTTGTCTACGGCGAATTTTTACACTAACAAAGCATTCTAACATTGGCTCACCAAATGGAAAAGACAGATCACAAGTAAAAGAAACAGGAATTATTCATGCTGTTCAACAAAACATCCAGAAAAAAAAAAAAAAAAGGCTGTCTAAATATATATAAGCAAACATTGTTAATTACTGTAATCCAACGCAACGTTTCATACAAACCAAGTCCTCCCTTTTTGCCGCCATTGCATTGGTGCTGGGTCTACAGACTGACACTCCTCACAATTTGGAATGGTAGACTTCGCTGCAGCCTTCAACATAGACAGGTTGATCCTATGCACAAAATAGGATTTTCACCTGACTCTTGAGTGGCCGCTGTATCAATAAACATCAGTTGACTGTGCAGAGCTCATTTTTAACATTGCAACAGCACACACTGGTTAAGTTCAATTTCCCTCTGCATGCTTTTGTTTGGTTGTTTTGATTTACAGCATATCAACCCTTTTCAGGTTAATACCAAATCCAGTAATTTGGAAAAAAGTTTTATGCTTCAATTATGTCATGGCACCAAACAAACAGGAGAGGGAGGCCTTAGTCCTAATCCACAATCTTCCTAGAGCTGGTGACTCAATGTGTGCGTGTGTGTGTATATCCCCCGTCACACTTGGGATGGCATGCTCTTTATTGTGAATATTAGTGAATATAACTTAATTATTTGATTTTTCAAATTTTAACTGTTGGGCAGTTTTGCAATTTGTCCTTACTTGAAATTCTGCTGCAGTTCAGTTGGATTTCAGATTTTTCCTTTAGCTTCACGAATTGCTATTTCATGAATTGATTGACTGGCTGATTTGTTGATCGATTTAAAATTTGTCATTCCATTTGAAAATGCCTTTTATTTTTCACAAAAATGTTATATTTTTATATATTTTCAAATTTATGCTAACCAGTTACATTTTTTTCTTTTACTAATGTTTATCCTGATGAAAAAAAAAAGCCTATCTTTGAAAATCCATAGGTTATGGGTTTTGGTAATTGTGCATAAAACCAAACCCTAATTTTCAAAAATGCTGGCATGTGGCGCCTGTGTCTATCAATTGAGGTATGGAAGCACAAAATGGATACAATTTTCAAATTTTTTTTTTTTTTTTTTCCACCATCTTATATGTAAATTTTTTCAATTTTTTTTTTTAATAGCATGTCTTTTCAAATAACTATATTTAAGTTAACTGTTATTTTTCAAACTTTAGATATTTTAAAAGTATATTTATATAAAAAAAAAAAATGAAAGTGTCACTTTTTTTTTTAGTTTTAGCAGTTTAAAAAAAAGGTGAATGTGCAACAGAAAAGTTGCAAAATTTGAATATTTCACATGTTAAAAAAACATTAAATTCAAACATAAGTCTGAGTTCAATAGATACTGTGGAAACATTTTTAAATCAGCGATTATCGTTATAGATTGAACAGGTTTAAATAAAGTATATTTAAAAAAATAAACTATTTGAAAAAACAAAACGTGTTTGAAATATTAAATATTTTGCCCAAATATGAGTAGTTTTAAATAGCAGAAGCATTGTATCCATTTTGTGCTTCCATACCTCAATTGACAGATGCGCGTCACCTGCCGACGTGTTTGAAAGTTAGGGTCTGGTTTTATGCACAATCACCAGGATTTTTCATGAATTCCTTGTTTGAATTTGATTCATCAATAAATATTGTTATTCAATTTCATTTTTCAGCATTTTTCCTATTTAATTGAGTATATTAAGCTTTTATTAGGTTGGTGCAAAAAATGTTTTTTTCTATAAATTGAACATAAAAACATTTTTGAACCAACTTATTTTTAAATATTTATAATATATATAAGACTCACCTGAAGGATGTAAGTGTTCAATGGATTCCTTAAGAGAATTTATCTTTTCATGCTCATCCAACTGCACAAGATTCAGTTCTTTAAACAAGTTACAAATACCTTCAAATTTTTCTGTCAGATCTTTCAGCTAAAAAAAAAAAAAAAAAAAAAAAAAAAAAAATTTGATGTCAAACAATATTTATGCAAACAAATCTTAATTACTTAATATTTTAAAATATTCGCACATATTTTGGCATTAAAATGTCCATATTTGAATTCTTCAAATAAATTTATTAGAACTTTAGTTTCTTATCCAGAATCCCCCCATATTAAAAAAACAAAAAAATCTATGTACATACCCATGATGGCATGAAAATGTCACATTCCAAAATTTCTAATTTGATCAGGTAGTTTTATTTTTAAAAAACTCAATTTTATGAGCAGCAAAGAAGGTCCGAGTCATTGCCATCTTTAAGAAACAAGGAAATAATTTAAACTTAGAAAAAATGACTACGATTTCCCATTAATTGCTTTAAATAGTAAAAAAATAATTTTCTTTTTAAAAATAAAACTCCTAGATTAATTTATGCAATTTTTGGAATGATTTTTGTTCTATCACCAAATTTGCATCAAATTTCAGCTCTAAAAAAAAAAAAAAAAAAAAAAAAAAAAAAAAAAAAGTAAAGTATTACATGAATATATAAACTTACTAAAACAATACACATTCCAGGATGGGTAAAATTAATTCAACCAACAACTGCTTTGCACTATTTATTACATCCTCTTATCAAAAGATTATGCTACTAAACCTTATGTCTAGAATCCAAATTCAATTTTCATGAAAATCTATTACATGATTTTAATTCTAAAGTTTAAGGTTGAAGAAATTGAAATTCACAGAATCTTAATTAGTATCTATAGATCAAATTCATTTTCAAACAGGAGGTTGTGCTTATATTATTCCCCCTATAACCCCTGAAAATACTCTAGAATTCTACCCCATCTTTGCATTAAAAAGGATAGCCCATATTACCTACTCTTATGCCTGACAATTGTGTTCCAAAATTGATAATGATCAGTGAGTTTAGGATTGAATCTTGTACATACAGATGTTTGTTTCAAGAGAATGATGGAATAAAAAAAAAAAAAAAATATTCAAAAGATACAAACTTTTCTTCCAGGGTGGGAAAAAAAATCTTGTTTTTACCTTTTCAAAAGTCTTTGAGGATGATTGGTCTGTTGGGCAGTTTTGCAATTTGTCCTTACTTGAAATTCTATTACCTGGAGAAAGAACAAACATTTTTAAAATCTTAACTTTTATGAAATTAAATTCTTGGGGGGGGGGGGAGTGTAGTTTAAGATTATAATTTAAATAAAAAAAAAAACAAAAAAAAAAAAAAACAGTTGATTTCTATTTGAGATCCCTTCAGTGTTCAATCAAAATTCTCCTTTGCCTTTCAAAAATTGTGCTCATAAAACAGTGAAGAACACAAATTTTCCTCTTCCAAATTATTCACTTAGGTTATAGTTTCTTTGTGGCCTTTTCTGAATTTTGATTGGTTCCAAGACAAGAATTCATCAGGTCTGGTAGAGTATTCTGCTAAGTGCAGTTATTGGATTTAACATCACTACAAAAAGTGTGTAGCAGTCATAAATAATGACTTATTTTTTTACTCAGAGAAATGCCCCTGTTAGGCAAGTTGCAAGTTGTTTACACACTGCACAATCAGCTAGCAGCCTCTTCGATAATCATGATCGATCACCAGAGAGATTCCTGAAAGCAAGAAGAAAAGACGTTCCCTTTATCTTTGTGTTTACTGGACGTCCAAGCACAGACTATCTTCGCCTCAAGATAACTGCTTAGATATTCAACAGACCAAAAAAACTAACCTTTCCTTTCCTCACCTGGACATTGTCAAACTCAACGTTATCAAATGGTTGAGATAATTTAATAAATTCTTGTTATGAAATGTTTTAATTTTCATTTCATGTGACGGCTTTTGTTACTTAAACATACAGAAGTTGGTCTTAACACCAAGAAATAGCATCTTTATAAGTGCACTACTGCTCCTCAGCCATTGTATAGCAGTGTTGAGGTGGGGGGTCTTATTTAGGCTTCAAATACTATTTGATTTTGAATATTTAGTCAGGGTTTACTTGTAGCATGAAGTAGTCTCATATCAGTCGGTTGGTTGGTTTTGTTTTACCACATATCAACCCTTTTCAGGTCATTTAATGCCGGATCCAGTAATTTTGAAAAAAATTACTATGCTTCAAGTTCTTTATATCTTTAAATATTTATTCATGGTTTGATTGTTTTGCAGAAAGAAAATTGATTTTGTATTTGACTTTGCAGAACATAATTGAGTTTTGCAGAGGGAGAGAAAAAAAATATCAATATTTGGTGGAGTTTTGGTCAGGAAGTCGGTATCTTCAAACAACCTGCCCTAACATTACTATTCTGGACCAAAGTGGACCTGGGAGCAATGGTAACTAAGGGACAACTCCACATGACTCACAGCCCCTCAAATGGAGCCTCACCACTGGAGGTCATTAAGATCATACCCAGGACTCCTCATGTCAGTTTGCCCTGATAAACTCCTGCACAGAGAAAAAGACACTCAAGGAGTATCTAGTTGATGCATAACACTAAATTTTAGCAATATCCATGTTCTCAAAGAATTTATATTGCATATCCCTTTGATAGTCTAGATTAAATACTAAATATTGTAATTTTATAACAAGTTTACCAAAATCAGAAACAGCACATCAATGTAAGCAAACCTCCCACCCATATTACATCTGCATCTGTCAGTTATTGATCAGCAAAACAACTCCTTTGCATAGCCCATCATATTCAGTTTAACGTCCATTTTACATGATGGCATGTGTTGAATGGCTTTAAGAAATTGACTTCCAAACTAACCAAACTCTGACCAGGTCTTTATCCTTAAGCTCAATTGTTATCACTTCTTACCATGTTTTACAGCTCTCCCTATACTGCCCATGTTTTAATCTGAGATCAGAACTAAGCCTGTCTAAGACTTATTACACATTCATCCTATCATTTCTCATTTCTCTCCATGCAACGCATGCACTCAACCCTCACCTGCCAAATTTCACTTCAATAGATCGTGTACACATACCTGATACTCTTTGCTTAGTCAATAGTGGTAATACTATGCTGGTTAGTAATGGTAGAAGTTCACTGAACTTACTTCATCCATTCCTAATTTTTGCACTTATACTAGCACCTGCTCCACTTTGTACTCCAATGGTATCACCAAGGTAAAACAGACGACTTCAACAGCGTTATCAATCATACTTTCTCCACACGAGTTCTCATCCATCTGCACTGTCATACTTTTTGCACACAAATTGGTTATCCTTTCTCAACCTACCAGTAATTCCATTGCATTTCATTTGAACCAAATTCTTACAAACTAAGCAAAGCTAATTTCCTCTTTGAGAGCTTTTCACACTACAACCACTGGTTATCACTTTGGTGTCAGTAACATTCACTTTCAGACCTTTAATTTCAACTAATTTCAAAGTAACTCAACAAGTAAGTTACTCCTTGTTTTACAGACAAGTACTAAATCATTTCTTCCAGACAGTCCATACAGAACACTCTGAATAAATGAAAGAAAACATTGGACACTGTACAAAGTTCTGTACTCCTACTTTAACTGTCACTAAGTATGCTTTTTATTTTAATACTGAGCATTTCTGTACATTGCTTGAACAACTTTCTTCAGCCACTTATTTGTGTCTAGTTTGCACAGAGACAGCCAGAAAACCTCACTCAGCACAGTCAGAAGCTTTCTCCAAATCCAAGATCTACATATGTAGCAGAAGCAAATGGAACTTTTTCTTTCACAAGTCAATGCCTCTTCCCTGTGTTATTTGCCCATATACTGACCAATCAGGGGTGCGGCGCAATCCCTTCTCTCCCCTAGGAAATCGGACAGCTTCCGGTTGGAAAGAAAAAACTGACCGAGAGAGACACCAAGCGGTTCGGACCCTCTTTCTTTGCTCTCTCCACCTGTGTTATTTCATCTGATATTGACGATTCCCACTGGGAATAACTACCGTAATAGCTCCAGGTAGTCAGAGTCCATTTGCCTGAATAAACCTTTTCTTTGTTACATTTATTGAAGTTGTGTTCGTCATTTCAGAAGCTTGTTGAATTATTTATTTTAATAGGTTGTGCTCTAAAAGCACAAACCCTACACATAACTTCATTTTGACTGTTTGCATCAAAGTGTTTTTTTTTGTTTTTTTTATTGTAGAACATTCACCGATGCCTGGTATCACAGCTATGACGTGAGTATAGAGAAAGGTCTCCCAACCCCTAACAAAAAAATAAAAAAAATAAAATGAAATAAAGGTGTCAGATTCAACATAATGGTGAAAACGAATTTTAACACTCATAATATGGTTTTATTTAATAAATTTTTTTTTAATTTTTTATGCATGTGCTGTGTCAATACAAGAGAAAGATTAAGTCATCAAATGATTCGAGATGTTCATAGTTCTTGGAAATAAATGTTAAATTTTTTAGAATCATGTATAGTCGTGAGGACTCAAGATGTATTTCTTACTTAGAGTGAGAACTTGAGTAAAAACTAACAGATGAAAAGAGAAAAACACCCTCCAACTAAGGAAATCGTGCTTTTTTTTAGATAAAATATTTCTTTTAAAAGGAAATAAAATTTGTTAAGTAGTTCCAGTAATGTGATAATTTTGCTCCATATATGACAAAGGGTTATTTTTTTTGGGGGGGGGGGAATAAATCCAGTGAGATTTGAGGGTTAATATTAGCTGCAAAAACATTTTTCTTTGTGTTTGTGCCATTTGCTTAGCCTGAGGCCAAAGCCCCCCCCCCCCAGACGGTTTGCTGTCAGCCCACAGAGAGAAAAGAGGTGACGAGGAAAAGACGCACAAAGTCATGCTGATGGTTTAACGTCACAAACAAGGATGGAGTTGGACAGCGAGTTGCTTACTGCATCGTGAACGTGTTTGGATTTTATGCGCAGTGCCTTTTATGATTTGGCCGGCTCCAGTGAAGGCTGTCAGATTCTAGAAAAGTTGTTTTCTTTGAGTGTTGATTGGATAGAAAGTGAACACCCTGTCACGTGGTATAGTCCTGAACTATGTCTGCATGCAGAGGCACAGATTTACTTTATACTTCTACAGAATTTGTGTAGGTGGATATGATAAATGTACGCGTAACTGAAATGTTCCTTTTCCATCCATTTTAATGTTTCTGGCATATCCCTACAATATATTACTACAGTTTATTTGACAAATTATGTAGTCCTGATGTGGACAATTAGTAAAATGGAAACTAGGTTAAATTATAAGTGAAATCACTCATTTTCATTGACAAAATTATCTCCCTTATAACTAAAATTTTATTTTTCTGTACAAGTTTAAAAGAAATGAACAAATAAAGATGAACTAGAATGATTACACTGCATCCTAAGCAGTGCCGTGTAGGTTCAGCTATTCTATACTTGTATATTACAAGACAGACTTCAAAGCATTTAAAATTTTATAAAAATTTTAAGAAATTTATACAGAACATGTATTGTACAAGATTGTGGTTTGTAATTAGATTGGGCACTTAGTATGTGCTAATCCCGCATCAAAGTATTTATAAAATCAAATTTCTATACCTGGTAATTAAGATGAGCAATAACTTACCTGGACGAAGAGAAAAAGCATGCGTAGAAAGCCATGTTGAAAGAGAACCAAAGAATAGTTGCACTGCCGACAAAAATGAAATTGAGGGAGGTAGTGGGAAGAAAAATGGAAAAAAAAAAAAAATGCTTTTTTTTAGAGAAATGGCAAAAGCAAAGAACAAGTTTTAAAAACTTTTTAGATGAGGATTGATAATCTGTATTATTTGGACTATTATTCTCACCTTGTTATTTTCAATGTTTCAGTTGCTGTAACCACCAACATTCAGGTGCATTTTTTTTTTAACTTAGTCTATGTCAACTTGGGAACCTATATAGAATTTCAAACTTTTCGTTTAATTCACAGAAGTAGATTGTTCTCATTCTGTCAACCATAAACTTGTGATGTAATAAAAGCATTGATTAACAATCAGTTCCAAGTGATTGTTTTCTGGGGGTTGAAGGTTCAATTCTTACTACAGACAATACAGGGTGGAACAATAAAATTGTCATCCTAGAAAAAGTGACAGGATTCCATTTCCGTTTGATGAAAATGGTTTTTCTTTTTTGTTGCAGACCATCTAGTTGGCCAGTTGTGTACAAAAACCCAAGAGCAATAGGAGTCTTCTATTTGAAAGCAACACAATGTTCAACGAGCAAGATCGGAGATGCACTGCTGTACAACTCCTACTTTCTACTGAACCAAGTTATGACAACAGGACCATTGCCAGCAAAATGCATTGCTGGGTTGTCATGAATAACGGACGTGCCCAAAGTGATGAAAAGTTTCCGGCCACGGTTATGGTCTTTTGTGCGTTTTCAAATGAGGGCCATCTCTTTGAAGTCAGCTTGAAAGCGTACCTGGATATGCTGAAGAGTGTGATGATCCTCTGGTGCAAATCAGGTGGCTGCTGGCAGACCCTGGGTATGATAGCATAACTGTCAGCCCACAAATTCAAAAGAGTCCCAGGCTTAGCTTCAGGAGTGCTGATTTTGTACCCTTCTCTCCTGAACTCGCTGGACTTCTTCGTTTGGTCATCCATAGAGAACATTACCAACATGACCACCCACAACACCAAAGCCAGCCTGATTGCCACCATTCAGAGTATTTGCCAAATTCCTGCCGGCACTTGTGGAAAATGCATGCTCCCAGTCCCGGACCTGTATAGGGGTGATGATTGAGGCTAAAGTTGGCTACATTGAAAAAAAAAAAAAAAAGCTGTAGTGTTTTCTTTATAGCAACAATTTTGTTTTACCCTGTAAGTAAAAATAACACAACACTATAGGTTTTGTGAATATTTTCAAGAGATTGGATAGGCTTAGAAAACTTAATACACTTGGTTTTTATCTGTTCAGGTACTTCCTTATATTAGAAGAATGATTAAAGTTGATCAGATTCTTTCTTCAAGTTCACCAGGATTAATACACTTTGGCACTTATACAGAACACGAACTGCACTGGAACAACGGTGTTATGTAGAAATCCATTCTTTACTTTACTGTATCTTCATCGTTAATAAACTAACACCACAAAAACTGGATCCAACTTGAAAAATTAAATTAAAAAAAAAAAAAAATGTAGGATATAACAAGCCAACTTATCAGAGTATAACTGCCCGGGGGTCGGGGGGGGGGGGCGATGCTCTTCTAATTTCCAAAACGAACAATTGCTTTCTAGCTATGCTAACAGATGGCAGTTCTTTTATTTTTTATGGCAGCTTCAAATAACCAAAAGTTTTAGACCAATCAGAAAAAAGTTTTTTTTTTTTTATTCTTTAAAGAATATCATTTCTATATAGATAAATTTTTATTTTTAGTTTATATTTAATAAAAAATATCAGCAATACGACACCACAACACTACCTGGTTGACAGAATTAGATTCTCATTCAGTGAATTAAATGAAGGGTTTAGTTTGAAATTCTATATAGGTCTCCAGAGTTCAAAGATCCACATGTTTGAAAAGTGGCACCCAATGATCAGATGTTACAGTGGCTGAAACGTAGTGAAAAATAAGATAATAGTTCAGATAATGCAAATATTAAATTTCAATTTTTTTTAAAAGAGAAATGGCAAAAGCAAGAAAAATTCTAAGCAAAAACATTTTCTTACAATTTAATTTACAAACAAATCTGAGGAACACAAGACAAATTCTTTTGCATGAAAACTATTAAAGAATTAATACAAATTCATGTTCAAGTACTCCATTGAAATACTTTAAAGCTATTTCAGAATGTTTTAGATTAAAACCTACCTTCCATAACCCGTTGGGTCAGTATTTATTTTATCCTCCACATTATAATAAAGACTAATATTTATTTGTACATAAATACAAATCGATGCCATAAAAGTTAGACAGTAAAAGAAAATCACACCTAATCCCCTCCCCCAGACTAAAACCATTTCACATGGCAAGGGAAAGCACAAAAGCAAAGAGCAAACCTTGCCATCTATAATATAAATCTCACCTGTCTGTTTTAATGTATGTATGTATGTCTGCCTCAAACTTTTGACAGTAACCATAACAATCTGTGGTTAAAATGTTTTTTTTTTTGCTAAAAGAAAGGAGCTTTATCTTAGTATTAAATGAATAAAATTGATGAATTTCAAATAAGAGTTATCTACCCTTTACTTATCCATTTCATTTTTTTTTTTTTTTTAGATTTCAATATTCCAGACCACTAGATAATTATCCATTTACGATTTTTAAAAATTAAATTTTTATTTTACTTTAATTCATCCCAAACAAGGTACATTGCTACTGAGATATTAAAGACAGAATTAGGGGCCTCCATTTATGCCCTCATTCAACTACAAACTGGAAGACATTTGTTAAGGATGCAGCAATTGTCTTAAATACATTCATTGGATGTGCATTCACTTTATCCAAATGTCAAAAAAGCACAGTGTCATTAGCAAATACACACCTGATAATTTCATGGAGAAGGCAGTTTAGGAAAATTGGGAACAATATCCAAGGATCACCCACATTAATGTCATGCTTGAATGTATGGCCATCAAAGGCAACGTAGACTTTTTTTCTAGGAATGATCTACATGTTCGTCCAGTAATACCAAATGAACTTTTATAAAAAGACCTTCATGCCAGATCTTGTCAGAGGCTCTATATATCCAGTGTCACTATGCTATTTTCACCTGTTTTGTCCTGTGTATGGTATATGTGTTTAAGATATCCAATAGAGTGGGCATGCCTAAATCCATACTAATGGTCAGAGAGTTTAACATTAACCAAATGGTGAATTATTGCTAGATTCCTTACAGATTCAAAGATGAACAGTGGGAGTGTGCATATGTGTGATATTTTTGAGGGTCAGTTCTTCCAAAATTCTTGCAGGCTGGTACCGCAGAGGCATTTTTCAAGCTATCAGGGAAGCAATATCCAGGAAGGTATTTGTTGAAGTATTTGGAGATGACAGGCCAGCTCAGCAAAGCTTTCTTTTATTACAGTAACAGAAATAAGATCACACATACTTTGGGGGGTTTCAAGATTTTTATATCTGACAGTAAGGAATGATCAGATCATCAAGTGTGACTTCAGTTTGCATTGGGAAATTTGTAAGGTAGTGGTTTGCGAAGTTTGAGGCAAATCCCTGGGCAACTAGTTCAGTCTTATCAGTTGTACAAATGACATTGATTGGATAGTGAGAATTAATTGTCTATTATTCACCACATTCTTAGATTTTCCAAAGATCATGAGTTACTAATTTCTGCAACTCAGTATGTTTTCTAGTCATCTCAGAATATACCTAATCTTACCTGCAATTATTACAATCTTACAGTGAAGCTACAAATTTTTGTAGTTGATTTATGATGGTGGAATTGTAGGAATGCTTTTCGACTCTGAACAGTTGCATTAATCTAGGTGAACCGTTGGAGAGAGTGTGGGTTTGCTATAGAAGTTTCCGCAATGTCCCTAAATCACTTTGAGGAGTGTAACTAATCAGCAGAGATATAACCCCCACAAACTAACCCAGTAACACTAACTAACTAACCACGCGGGGTCACAGAAATACCTGGATTAGAACCTAGGCGCGGAGAAAACCCTCTCAGTGCTGACGGACCCAGTAGGTCTTCCCAGATCATCCGTCTAGGAGAAGGAAAACTCTGAAACTAAACCAAAGGGGAGGGAGGCCTCTTCAGTCTTGGATGACAACCTTCCTAGAGCTGGTGACTCAAACAAATTCACCGGTTTGCAAACCTAAATTGCTTAAGGAGTAGATAGGCTCTGCCTATCGCCCGACTTCCATACTCCTTCTTTGCCTATTAGTCAAGCGCAGAGACACTATCTCAGTGATTCGACAGAAACACCCAGCAGTAGATCTTGTTTCCTGGCTAGGGCAATGAACGCCGTTTTTCCCCATTCCCAGCATGCCCCACCCCTAAAACTGAACATTTGGGAGTGCTTGAGTATGAGATATGCCTGAGCAATTAGATTGGGTTGACCTTCTAATGGGTTGAGGGTACCAGATTGACAGTTTCTGGCTGCTGTTCCCGACTGGTAGTACAGGTGCCCTAACTCTTTGGTAGCGCTTAGAGTGGCTGCTCCATCAAGAGTTGAATAATATTGGGTTGTTTGTAGTGCCATGACGCGCATAGAAAGGGACCCTGCACTCATCCCCGGTGGGCTTTCCCGAGGCCACAATCCTAATTGGAGAAAGGTCAGCTGATGGTCTACTTGTGATGCATGTCTGAAGCTCTGCATAACCTCTTGTTTAGCTCCCCCTTACCTAAACCGAAACTCTTTAAAAAATATGACGACAGTACAATCCAAAAATAAGCTTAAACCAGGATTAGGGACAAACAAATTCAACTTGCCTCCTCCCTTGAGGCTTGCATTCACAAATATCCGTGGGCTTAGAACTAATTTAGCTGATGTTGAAGCATTTCTCTTAACAAATACCCCGGATATCTTAGCACTAAGTGAGACTAACCTACACTCCTCCATCCCCTCTAACCACTTTAACATGTCTGGATATCTCCCACTCTGCCGTAAGGACTGACAGACACATGCACGGACTTGGAGTTTACATTCGTAATACCCTTCCCTTGACTAGAGAAACAAACCTAGAAACAGATGATCAAGCCTTTGTGCTTTAGACTAAACATGCAACACAATATTAGCTACTATTATTTTCTCTACCGCTCTCCCTCGACTCAGGACTGCACCATAATAAACAAAGTCTCTGACAGCATAGACACAGTACTCTCCCTCGACACTAGCACACAAATACATGTATTTGGTGACTTTAATGTCCATCACAAAAACTGGCTTGGATTCTCTACTTACACAGATGCAGCGGGCAGCACAACTCATAGCTTCACTATATCTCACTCCCTATCACAAATTGTTACGTTTCCAACCCGTTTCCCTGACCAGGAAGAACACGCATCACTTCTAGATCTGTTTTTAACCACAGTTCCCGATGACTGCATAACGAAGGCCCACAGCCCATTCGGGAACGCTGATCATGCAGTGATAATGGTTGAAATCTCCCTAAACTCTAGAGCCAAAACTGAAGAGCCAGTGCTCAAAACAACGAGATATTATAAAAAGGCTGACTGGGAAGCCATCAGGGAACTAATTAGAGATGCCCCATAGAGAAATATTTGTTCTCTCCCTGCTGAACAATGTGCAAACGAGACCACTGACTGGTTCAAAACTGCAATCGAAGCACATGTTCCCATGCGGAAATTTTATAGTAAGCCCCACTCTCCCCAATGGTTTACGTCGACTTGTGCAACTGCCATTGCTCAAAAGCAGCATGCATACCGTAGGTTTAACCGACATAAGTCCAGTTCAAACAGACTGAAGTATATAGAAGCTAGAAATAACGTTAAGAAAGAAATAGCGACAGCTAAGAGAATTTACGGAAACCACTAAGAAGCGCATCGAAGCACAAAAACTAGGAACTCGAGACTTCTGGAAAATCTACAACAGTGTAGTAAATAATGGGCAATCAACAATTCCCCACTAACCAACAATCACGAGGTTGTCTCCTCAGCAACCGACAAGGCTAACATGCTTGCCAGTTGGTTTGCCTCAAACTCCACACTGGAGCCTTCCAACCACCCCCTACCTGACTTCCCTATGCGGACAGACGCCACGCTAGACGATCTGAAAACCACCCTTGCTCAGGTGCATGCTATCATAAAAAACCTTGACACTTCAAAAGCATGTGGACCCGATCTTATCCCAGCTGTGCTATTAAAAAAGTGCTCAGCCGAAGTAGCTCCAGTTCTCTCCAAACTCTACAACAAATGCCTTAATGAAGCTTGCTTTCCGGGCTGTTGGAAAACTGCTTCTGTTGTACCAGTATTCAAGAATTCTGGCGAAAGAACTGACCCATCAAATTATCTTCTCCCACTTTTTGCCAAAATATTTGAGACCTTAATTAACCATGCTCTAGTCCATCATCTTACAGATGCTAAACTTCTGACTGACAAACAATATGAATTTAGACAAGCCCGTTCCACAGCAGACATCCTAACTGATCTCTGAACGTATATACCATTCACTGGACAAAGCAGGGGAGGGCAGAGCGGTAGCTCTAGATATATCTAAGGCTTTTGACAGGGTATGGCATGAGGGTCTCCTCAGGAAAAATTAGATCATACGGTATCACTGGTAGAATACTTAACATAATTAAATCCTTCTTAGATAAGAGAAAAATCCAGGTTGTCCTCGACGGTCGTACATCTAAACAATGATATAAATGCAGGGGTGCCCCAGGGTTCTATCCTTGGACCTCTTCTGTTCCTGATATTCATAAACGACCTCCCCAACAAAATTGCCTCTGAGATGGGTATATATGCTGATGACACTACACTCTATGGCAGGCACGACAGGAAGACGAATGAACACATTTCTAAAGAAATGGCAGAAACACTAGAGGAAGACCTCCAATCTGTGGTGGAATGGGGACAAAAGTGGTTGGTCGCGTTCAATGCTGCCAAGACTAAACTAGTTTCATTCAATAATTACAAGAAACCCTCTCTACCACCTATAGCAATGGCCAACGACTCTTTATCTGAGAGTACATCTTTCAAACTCCTTGGCCTAACGTTTACACGAAACACGAGTTGGAACAATTACATTGAAGGCATTGCCAGGGCTGCTGCAAGAAAGGTGGGCTCTCTCTACCGTGCTAGAAAACTATTAACACTCGAAAGTATCCTGTACCTCTATAAGGCCACCATTCGCCCATGTATGGAGTATTGCTGTCACATCTGGGCTGGTGCATCTGCTACTAGTCTCTCGCTCCTTGACAAGGTTCAAAAGAGAGTCGCAAACCTGATAGGCCCTGAACTGGCATCTAAGCTTCAGCCTCTGTCCCATCGACGAAATGTTGCATCCCTCTGCCTTTTCTACAAATATTTTAGTGGTGAATGCTCTGACGAACTGCAATCACTTGTGCCCCCACGACGTGAGCACCCTCGACAAACCCGACAAGCTGCTAAATCCCACCCCCACACTGTAGAGATCCCTAGATGTAAAAGATCTTTTTACTCCAATAGTTTCTTCCCCAGAACCGCTAGACTCTGGAATTCCATTCCAGGTCCCTGCTTCCCCAACAGTACTGACGTGCAGAAGTTCAAGTGTAACGTGAACCGACATCTTGCTGCCCAAATCCCTACATAGTACCCCAGTAGTTGTTGCCCCTGATAGTAGCCCCTTACACCAAAGTGGCAATGTGCCTTGTTTGGGGTAAAAAAAAACAAAAAAAAAAAAAAACATATGGACATTTACTTCAATACCTGCTTTGAACCATCCAGTTACCTCGTTTGCACACTGATCAGCAGAGAATAAGTTTTTTGGGTTTCTTAGATGTGATCTCAGATGAATTCCTTTGTTTGAAATATTTCACCATTGAATAACTACTGTTCAGCTTGAGGTTGAGACTTTAAGTAATAACTACTATCACAAAGTGATATGCATTCTATAAGCCCCAGGTAGTGTGGTAAAGAATAGGTCAAGTCAGACTTGCTTATTTTCAGAATCTGGGAGGTAAGTCAGGAAATTGATAGTCTGCTTAAAATTGAAATGAATAAAATGGCAAATATTTGTTTTTAATTAACCTTTATTTAATGACTAGCAGGGGTACCCGGCGTTGCCCGGGTGTTTGTAGGTGTGTGTAGTGTTAAATAAAAAAGAACCCGAAGCCCTGAGGCGAAGTTTGAAAATAAAATCGGCCAGCCAGAATGAGTTAGTGAAAGATGTTTGAAAGTCGTCGAGCGTTACGACGATAATGTAAGCATTGTTATAAGCGAAGTAAGAAAAGAAAACGTTTTAATTAAGCGGGGGGGGGGGTAATCAAAACATCAAAAAAAAAAAATCTAACGTAAGGCAAACGAAGGTTGAAAACAGAAAAACGAACACGTGAAAAATGGCTTAAATGAGCCTGTTTTGATATTAAAATTTATAAAATCGGTGTCGCTAAGAATAAGCAAAGTAAAAAAAAAAAAACAGGAAAACGAACGTTATGTGAAAAATGGCTTAAATAATACAGGGTTCAATATTTAAATTTAAAAAATCGAAAGAAAAAACAAAAAACACGATTCGAACCCTAAACGCTTAGATAATGAACAAACGCATTAACCAACTGTGCTAAAGCGACGGAGATGAAGTTCACTCAGTTTTTCAACTATTTAAAGTAAATCAGGTC
Source organism: Euprymna scolopes (assembly GCF_053919585.1). Lineage (NCBI taxonomy): Eukaryota > Metazoa > Mollusca > Cephalopoda > Sepiida > Sepiolidae > Euprymna > Euprymna scolopes. The sequence goes on from NC_136483.1 coordinate 143,317,735, forward strand.
ATGACGTCATCTGACGCATGTGTAGAATCGGGCATCGTTACGAGAAACCCGTTTTTGTTGACCCCCCCCTCCCCCATCTGTGGAAAATTGTCGATTTCGGGGTGAAAAAGTTAACGTTTTTGGCCAATTTTACGATATTTTTCAAGCGAAGGATGGAGCTTCGATATGATACCGAGTTTGTGAATTTTCGTTGCGTGTGTCGAAAGTTTTTAGCAGACACACAAACATACACACATACATACACACAAACATATATACATTTTCGCTTTTATATATATAGAAAACAAATGCCAATTGACAGCTCATCTTAGAGTTAGTATCAAGTATTTTTTTTTAAATTGATTTAGAGTGAGGGTTTTCAGTTTACTGAAAGAGTTTAGCTTTAGTCTGTTTAGGTGTGTAGATATCCAAAGAATTAAAATATCCTTTACATTTTTTTCATGTCATTTACAAAATTAACCACGATACAATATTTTGTCATCCCCTTCCAGATCACAGGAATTCTTTACATTTTATGTAGATGGTATTTTTTACATGTATCGCCCAGCTTGTCTATAAAAAGTAAAAACTGCACTTATAAAATTTATCTGCATAAAATATGAGCAATCTTAAAAGCTAAGTTTGTACTCTTTAATAGAGTTATCGTCTGAGTTTCAAATTGAACCAAAATAGCAATCGATGTTTTCTGATTAACCAGTTTAAAAATTGTAATTCAAATCACCTCATTTACATATTCTATCTGACCTGATATTTTCAAGTAATCGAAACTTAGAAATTCATTATTTGTTATGAAGACTTTAAAATGGCGGCTAGAGTCATTGGAGGCAAATTCACTTTCATTTACAACGTGAATATCTCAAGCATTGATCATTTGCTTGAATTTAGAAATTAAACTCCAAACAATTATGTACTGGGATACAATGAATATTTACAATATGATTGACAACTGACAAATTTGGCAAACTAGATAATTTTTGTATCAAATCAAACGTATTAGTTATTTTTCACTTTTTTCTGCCGGTAGGTGCTGCCATAATTTGTTTCAATTTCAAAGGGAATCAAAATTCATAAGATTTCAATTTCTTTAATTTTCTATTTACTTTTACACAAAAGCAAAGTTTACTTCATTTATTTACACTAAGTTTTAAGTTATAGTTGTAGTTTTAGTCTTGCCCCTTTTACATTTTTCTTTATACCATAAAATTTAAATTCGCCTCTACATGATTTTTTTTTTTTATTAATCGTTTATTTTTATTTATTGCAATCAAAAATGAAATGGTATAAAATAAGTCTTAAAAAATCAGATTAAAAAATTTAATTATGGAATTCTGCAATTTTTTCATAAAGTATACTTTCAATTTTGTTAATAGTATAAAAATTTATTTCATGGCCCTATGGAATTTGGAAGCATTTAAAATTTAACTGAAAGTTATTTCTGCTTGACTTTAAAAGTCTGAGAAAATCACATTAAAAGATTGACAGTTTGGGGACACTATTTTCAGAGATTAAAACATTACCTAATAAACTTTATATTTTATAACTTAGTTCAATTACATTTAAATACATTAATAATTAGATTTAACTGTTAAAATCCTCATTTCACAAAAAATAAAAATAAATAAAAAATGGAAGCACAGACCCCCAGGAAATGCCGGATAGCTATAGCTAGTAATTACATCCCACAAGATTCTATCCTGAGCCCAACTCTTCTTGATCTTCAATGATCTCCCAAATCACAGATCATTTGTAGAGTTATACAGACATCACAATCTATGACACTTCAAAGGCTGACAGTGACAAAGATCTTATTCTCTCTGATCTTAAGCACATGGTACAATGGGGAAAAAGGTGGCTGGTTAATTTTAATGCATCTTAAACCAAGTTTCTCTTTTTATCATAATCGCTATAACCCCCATTTGGCCCCAACTGAAATGAATGGCTCTCGTCTTGGGGAAGCACCATGTCTTGATAAGCTTCTGGGACTGACCTTCACTCTTGCACATCAAATCTATTGCCAAAATCGCTGGAAAAATCGTTGGATCACTACTGCTTCAGTAGGTATTTCCTTTCACTACTGATGCAATTCTCTATAAGAGCCAAATACATCCTAAAATGGAATACTGTTGCCACATCTGTGCAGGAGCTACTCAGCATTACCTATCTTGCCTTGATAGAGCTCAAAACCGGCTTCAAAATATAGTAAGTGATGCCCTTCTCTCCTTGCAATCCCTATCTCCCATAGAAGGGACATTGTGAGCCCATTTATGCTCTATCGTTATTTTCATGACAAATGCTCGTCTGAGCTCCAATCTATGGTTCCCTTGCCAAATTTTCATAAACACTCACTTAGATGCAACGACTATCAACAATTTTCATCACTTTCTGTGCCTAATTCAGAACACAGGATTCTCGGAGGAATGGTTCTCTCTAGGTATCGACTTCTAAAGAGAAAGAATCAAAATGAGGAAAGTTTCTTTCCTAGAACTGCCCACATGTGGGACACTGTTCCATTGGCCTGCTTTCCAGCCGATTACAATATGGTAGCCTTCAAGTCCAATGTAAAGTTGAGTAGTCCCCTTAAATAATCCAAATTCTACCCACTATAAAAGACAAATTGAAATTATACAAATTTACATTAGTTCAAATATTCAAATACAAAATTAAAATTTTTTTTTCGTTCTATGGAGTTGAAAAATTAAGCTTTTCTCTTCAAAATAGTACTCAAAATACTTTGAACATTATAAATTAAATTTCTACCACCTATTTCTTTAATAGATAGTAAATAAATGTAAGTCTTATTTTTATGTTGTATTAATGCTCTATGTCGAGCATCCCTTTATGATAGGATTTGATAAAATATTTATATTTAATTAAATATATATTCAGATTATGTATTGACAAGATAATAAATCCAGAGAATTTCAAACGGGTTTACATAGTGCACAATAGTAAATAGACCTATTTATATTTTTATTTATACAGACATGTACAGACTCAACACTAATATGACAATGTTTTAAGTTTTCGTTATTTAAAAAAAAAAAAAAAAAAAGGTCATCTTAATCATGTTAAAAATCCGTCTTTTTTAATATAAAAAAATTAAATCTTTCACCTCTTTCAGATCTTAGATTTAAATAACTAAAAGATCGAAACACGTCAGTGTTGCATCTATACAAATCATAAAAAAAAAAAATTATATATATATTCCACTAGTATAAGAATATCAGAAACTAGGCTACTACACAAGAGCAATATTTGCAATACGATCATCTGTGGACCCTGAAGCAGACAATAAGGAACAACTTACCTGCATTTGTCATGTAGGTAATTAATTTAGGGATCCTGGTTGGAGGAGGAATGGTGGTCTCTCTGGGTATCAACTTCTAAAGAGAAAGAATCAAAATGCTAGAAGATGTGCAAAGTGACCTCATTCTACAAGCACAACTCGCATATCGTAAATAGTTGTGACACAGAAGTCTTTGTTACTAGGAAGAAAAAAAAAACAAAAACTAGACGCATTCATTTAGTAAAAAAGAAAGGAAAAACACAGCATCAATATTCAAAGTTAATAAAGAGAAAGTAGGATGGCAAGTATCCAAGACTAAAATCAATAGCGAAATCTATAACCACAAGCGAAGCTGAATACGTAAGTGATCTACTGGATATGCCTCCTAGGGCGAATTGATTAAAAGGTTGGTTATGTGAAATGCGTCTGGAGTGGGGCAGGGACAACCCATTAATCGCACCTGGACAAAAACTGGAGGGATACTCGAGATACACCCATTCTATATACACATTTATCAGAAAATTACATTTCACTCCACTCACCCACGTCACATGATTATTGCATTACAACCTCTTATAGTAATGCTTGGATACGTCCTATGTTTAGCAATGAACATTATAATTTAAACAGATCAATCTTTGGAGATGACTGTATGCATAGTTTTTTTTTTTTTTTTTTTTTTTTTTTTTTTTTTAGATCTATAAAAAAATGATACATTATGTTCCTGAAGAAGATTAATTACTTGTATTTGAATTCTTTGGACTACTAATCTTCAGTTTTTTTCACAACCTTTCAGTCACTGTAACCTACGACCTTCTTCAGGTGTATCTTGTCAAACTCAAAATCTGCATGGAATTTTGAACGGAAACATTTAATCCATGGGGGTAACATGCTCTCATTCCTTCAGCCATGACTGAGTAAAAGTCTCAAGTACTTAAAATACAATTGGAATTAAGGCTGACAGAACGAGCAGGGATTAAATAAAATGTTTTGTTTGAAATTTCATGCAGATTTTCTGAATTCACCTGAAGAAGGTTGAAGGTTATATCGACCAAAACATTGAAAATAGCACTCAAAATGAGAATAGTCTGAAGAATCCAAATAATATGGACAATATATTTGAATAAATGATTTATTTTCCATAATCCATTAAATTCCAGGGTATCTAAAATTTTTTTACTAGAGTTGAAACTGATGACTAAAAATTGATTAAAATGCAACAATTGAAAGGACTTATTTGATTTAGAAAGTGAAATATTGACTCTTAGGACACTGGTACACATATTTTAGTAATAAAAAGGCAATACATTTAAGATAAAATTTACACATGGCAAGAAGCAAAGTAATTCATAGTTACATTGCACTTTTGGCAATAAGTTAGTGGGTTACTATTGTAAAACTCATTTATATAAGTTCATACACCATCAATCAAATAGAATTTTAAATTTCATAAGTATTTTTAAGAGGGTTCCAACAAGTTTTGGAGAAAAGCTGAACATAGATGAATTTTATCTTTCCTTTATGCAGTAAGCAGTACTAATAAATGTAGATTTTAAAGAGAAATTATTTGGTGTCCTATTTATAATACAGTGAGACCTAATGGGTTAAAACTTAAGTTGCTACTTGGAAGGGTCTTGCCTGTAAGAGCAAGAGACTTTATACCTATCTAATTCAGCACTGGTTGTTTACTAGGAAGTATCAGACTATTTAAATTTGACATAGGTCAACACTAAATAAAAAAAAATCCATGCCCGCATGGAAATATCCAATCAAAGTTTCATAAAACATAAAATTTAGAAAATATTTCAAGAGGTGAACCGGATGGGATTATGAAAAAAATATGAGGGTAGATATTTACACTAACAGATAGTAAAAAAGTTAGAATTAACTAACGAAAATGGATATATTTGCTCATGACAAGGCTCTATTCAACATGTACATAGTTATATATTACAAGCAAACTATTTCATGTAATATTACAATATTTTTTTACTATAATGGGGTATGATCTCACAGTCGGGAGATTTTATTTATAAACGATGCTGCTAGGAACTGACAAATCGAATTAATTCACGTCCTGCTATCAACCAATCAGAAACCAGAACTGCTCCATAAATATTAAACCTTTCTGTAGTAATTTCGCATATGTTTTCGTGTCAACACGGGAAGAATCTTTTGCTCTGTGGATTCCAACTCAAAAACTGTCTACTGCGAACTAGTCACCTCCCAGGACTTGTGTAAAACAATGAACCATCGGAAACGGTTCTGAAACTAAACATGGCTTCCACTTTTACCAGCAGGGAGACCCGACGTTGTCCGGGATTGAATGAGGATCAGCAAATGTTCCACCCTCCCATATTTTATTGTCATCGAAATTGGTGAAATCACTTTTTTTTTTGTTTTTTTTAAATCAATTGCCTGTTCTAGTTGGGGACCAACTGCAGTATACCAGGAGGAAGCTTTACGTGCCTCCCTGCAGTGGCAGTCCACAATTCATTGTAGTTTACATAGCACTGTAGAGAACCTGTTGATTCTTTAAAAATCAGTTTATATATACAATGGCTTGAATTAAAGTTTAAAATGCAAAAGTCAAGTATCATGGTGCAATTGTGCTCTAAACATTCATTTCATCATAGAAAAGAACTGTTGATTTTATATGCCAGGCTTTTCTGCTTATGTTGTAATAAAACTTCTGAAATGCACTTGTGAAGTTAGGCTGCATAAGGCGTTAACTTTAGTCAAAATCGCCTGTTCCTTATTTCATCGAATTCTTTTGATTGACATTTCGATACAAAGCCTATCTAAGAACACTAACAGGCACAAAGTACATTTGTGTGAAAATTAAAAAAAAAAATCAGCTAGTAATTTAAGAGCCCATAGGAAACAAACTCATAAAAGTATTTTTTATATAATACATATTTTTAAACTTCACTTTACCCCAAACAAGACATATTGCCACAGATGTAAAGGTCTGAGAATTAGTGGCCAGGTTTATAGGAGACATCTTAATTGGAGAGTTATGCAGCAAAATGGTTAAAGTTATATTTTACTGTTCTCATTGTCAGTATTTTAGATAGAGTAGGGGAAAAAAAGAAAACAGTTCATACAAGTAGAATATTGGCCAAGTCTATCAAGTTGTGGCCTCAGGAAAGCCCACTGAAGTGCAGGATATCTTTCCATGTATAACATGACACTACACACACGAATTTCATGTTCATATGTTATTACTTTTCACACCTATTTGAAAAATGGAGATAGTTAAATCTAAAAACCCAAACTGAGCAATAGTCAACGTCATTTGCCAAAAAATTTAAATTCTTGCCATTACAGAATGAATCCTAAAATCGAACGAATTGTCATAGAATTGTCTCATTTACAATATTCATTGTTTTTATATACATCTAATCAATTTTTTTAAAATTAATATTGTTGCAGCAGATAAATAGGTTAAACACTCGTTTTGTATTATCCATATATTCTGCTTGTTCCTTCCTTAGTCTTTGTTCCACCATGTTTGAAGGTCCAAATACTTAGAAAAAAATAAAAAAAATAAAAAGGCCAAATTAGTGAAATTTAGCCGTAAACGGCCAACCTGGCAAGCCTGGGCAAAAATATGAAAGTGACCTCCCTTTGATGTAGCCTCGTTTTCGAATACCATAATTATTGTAGTAATGTGAGAAAGGAACTTGTAATTTCGATGTGTAGCTGATAGTCAGCAAAATGTTAGATAAAAAGGAACAGTAAAAAAAAAAAAATGGAAGGGCATTGTCTGCCAAAAGGTGCTAGACTTTAGGAGTAAATTAAAGATTGCCTCTTACAAAGTGATTTTATTTGTATTGAACTATGTAGCACAATATTACTTGCTGAGTATTTTAGTACTTAATCTCACTCGGGTCAATTCTATATTTAAAATACAGTTAACATTTTCATAGAAATGTTAAACTTATTTGCTGCATGCAAAAGGTTTTTCTGTCAAATAAAATTTTTTGCACTACCCCAAAAATAACTTTATCAAAACATTTGATTAAATGTATTTCTCAATCTGTGAAATTTGCAAGCATCCTGTGAGTTTGTATTAGACTACTTATCTTGAGCGTTATTCTCACAATGTTTTCACTGATGTAACCTCCAACCTTTAGAAGTATCTTGTTGAGTTCTGGAATCTGCATGGAATTTTGGACAGAACCCTTTATTAAATCCATAGGAGTAACCTGCTTTAGCTCCGTCAGTTACAACCAAATAGAAGTTGAAGTAATTTGTGATTGCATTCTTTGTATCACCCGCACTGAGGAATGAACCTTTAACCTCCAGAAGAGTGTAGCAGCTGACATTTGAAATCCATTTTCTCCCTGGCTTGTCCAATCACAAGCCAGCTCTATCACGTGACAGTATATAAAAGGCGAAATCATAAACTTTCAATCCTTTGATCCTGACCCTGCCAGGGAGCAGACTTCGGCCTGGGGCTGCTGCCCCAGGCAGGACGTAAGTACTACGAGATAACTATGGCTCTTTTCAAACACCCATTTGTTTCCACGTGCGGTACACAAACGAACATTATCACGCTAAAGAACATATCAATACAACCCACACTCACGCACGACAACACATCAACGCACTGAATACTTTGCCTTTTCTCTCTCTTTTAACCGGCTTCCTTTGTTCCAGCAACTACTAGCTATAAACACGTGCGCGCACGAACACTGAACTAGACTTCTTCAATAAGCCGGCAATGTATTAATTCTATCATGCGCTTACGAACACTGAATCATCCTCTCCTTCGAACAGCCGGCATGATATTAATTCTACCTCAAACACATTGAACACTTTTCTTTCAATGAACTCTTTTACTAATACGTTTCTCTCTTCTACCAAAGCTAACGAAAATGACAAAGTCTGTTTATTAAAAGTTAAAATGAGACACCCTTTCGTCGTCTTCATAATTAACTAAAAGTTAATTAGAACCTTGTTTAAAAATATGTTCAGTATTTGTATGGTAAAGGAACGATGGTGCGTAAGCAATCATGAAATTTCCAATGAATTCTGTTAGTATACATGCATTAACAAGTAATATTGTGTGTGTATGTATGTGTGTATATATATATATATATATATATATATATATATTCTGTATTTACGTCAGTGCTTATTCAATTAGTACGAAAATATATCCATGGGAGGTAATCTTTCATGCTACTAATTTATATATTAATAGAATAGCGTATGTTTACATCTGAGTGACTCATTTAATTGTTATGGAGTTAAATAAAATAAAAAAAATAAAAAAATATAATAAAAGAAAATAAAAGAAAAAGAAAAAAGATAAAAAAATTTTATTTGCATTTTCTGTTTTATTCTTTAAACTTTCCTATCTATCTAATATATCTATCTACCCACACTTTCATATCTTGTATGTATATTTACTTAAATTTTACTATATGAATTTACTTCTTTTTTTTCCCCCTGAAATTGCAGATACCAGCCATCTCCCTTTAAATAATTTTTATTTATTTTATTTTATTTTATTATTTATTCTTTATTTTCTATTTATTTATTATATATATATATTTATTTATTTTCCTTTTTTATTTTCCTTTTAGTGTCGTTTAATAACTCTTGCTGACATTTTTTTAAGTGATAACCTGTACATTTCAGTTGACCTATATTATTTTGCCCTATATATATTTTCGCGCCTTTAACATTTCCTGTCTGGGTCGTTTTGACTTTTGTTTCCCTTTATTTTATATTTAACTATCATTTTTTTTTCTCTCTCCTTTTTCTTCCTAGATCTTTTTATTTATAGTTATGTCTCGGAAGTAGAGTGAAAAGCACATTTTATTTTTCTTTTAATATATTTTTTTTCCTTGCACACATATTTGTGAATTATTCCATGGATTTCTGCCTTTGGATTATTATGGACCATCTTCTTCCAATTACGGGATGTCTTTGGATTTTACTTGTACAAATGGAAATTCTTTTAACTTTCTTGAAGTTTTACATTTGGATTTTATCGTCACTGGATTTTCATCTTCCACCAGACTATCCATTCATGTATAATCACCTTTTTCTTTACCATATTCCCTCTGCTCAACTTATTTTTTTCAAGTAAGATCTTTGACTGACTTGTTTCATCAAATACTTCTGCATGCAAAATCCGATCCCGCATTTTGTTAATTCCTACCCTCTGATGAGAAGGAGAGTATTTCTTCGAAACTCCGCAGATTAAGGACTATCCATTTATCTAGTGTTTCCTTTTCAGATTAAATATGTTTTTAACTCATTTCAAAGTGTTTTTAACATTTTATTAACTGTTTGTTCATATATATATATATATATATATATATATATATATATATATATATATATATTTTCCACAAGTTTTAGTTTCGGTTTCAGCTTATACACCCAAGTCATATGGATATTTTTGAAATTGCAACTTTATAATACATAATAGAATATTAACTATAATATACGAAATCTGCAAGAATTAAAATATATTTAAGTGTACTTTACGACCGGGCTATGCCAGACGTCCCTGCTAGCTTAGGTAAATACTTTTGCAGTTTTAATAAAATATCAGAGCATCTCCATTTACATTGACCATCTATAGAATGCCAACATTAATACATAGGAATTTCCACAAGTCCTGCTAGTATATATATAGCTTAGTTTTCTGATTTCAGGTCCTTGAATACCTGCAGTTTACTATGAATACCCGACAATTTTGCATTTATAGGTACTTAATTTCCTTCAATTATGTTGCTAATTACCTTGTTAATTGCCTTGAAGATGTTAGCTAGCTATAGAATCAAGGGTGACAGAGTTAGAATCTTATGACAGCAATTATCACTTCTTACACTGATGATTGCATAAGCATGAAACACTAGTGTCTGTAAATATAAAATATTTTAAAAAATATAGTTCATATGAGAGAGAAATGCATTTGAAACTTTTCAATTTCTACCAGATCATTCATTTCATCTTTGACCGACAGGTTTTGAAAATTATCACTCCTAATATGAGAGGATGTGAATATAATACATTCTTTGAAATGTCTGACATACTAATAAACATACCAGTAACTTGCCCATAGACATAGGCTTCCTAATAAGTGAAGCATACTGGTGGAGGAAATGGCTTCTATATACTGTAAAGCATGATTCTTCTGTAAAAAGAAAATCTAGGTAATCAGTAGGGCTAGGACAATTCTTTTTGTTTTGACAAAAGTGTGCATCCATTGATATCTTATGCACTTTTATAGAGTGATGTGATTCTCGGTTGATTAACTGCGTCGGATATATACTCGAGAGTTAAAACAATAATATGCTGTTGTCATAGCCCTAGTAATCAGTATTGAAAAAATAAACATTTCTAAGTGATAAATTTGATATACTTTTCTTTTTTACTCTTATTCACCCCAAACACGGCATATTGCCATTTAGACATAAATAGCTACTATCTGCCACCATAGCTACAGGAACCGGAAGGTGATCAGCAAGATGTCTGTTCACATTACATTTAAATTTCTAAGAAAAGGGAAGCAGGAGGCTAGGAAAAAATTCCAAAGTCTAGCATTTGAAAGGAAGAAGCTATTAGAGTAGAAGGCTTTCCGACATCTAGGGATTTCTATAGTGAAGGGGTGGGATTTTGCTACTTTGGTTAGTTGAGGGATATTTACATCAAAAAGACTAATACAAGTTCGTCAGTGTACATCTCTAAAATACTTGGGGAAAAAAAAGGCACAGGAATGCAACCTTGCAGTGATAGGACAGACGTGCAAGCTTGGTTGATAGTGCAGGACCTATTGTTGGTTGAAAACAATCTTAAACTCCCTCAGGGAGAGACTAACAGTAGATGCACCAACCCAGTTGTGACAATACTCCATTCACATGTTCGATATTTTTAATTTCAGAACAATTTGAAGTATTTAATAGCATTAAAGTGCAATGGGTAGCTGGTTATGCCGGTTTGAAAACTGGAGATAATAGACGATTGGAAAGCATCGGATATGATTGGAAGAGAATGACCTGCATCATGATTTGCACCAGATTAAAAAAATTTTGGAAATCTTTGCTGCAATTCAGTGCTCTTTGAACACCTTGAAGACTGACATGTGAAAGCTGTCCTGTGCAATAAAGATTAGACATTTAGACTTTTTGCACAACGGAATTGAAATTTGGATTATTCGGACTATTGTTATCTTGGATGCTATTCTTACGTTTTGGCTAATGTAATCGCCGACCTTCAAGTGTATCATTGAACTTGGGAGTCTGCACTGAATTTCTAAAATTATCGATCATTTTAAAAATTCAGAAACAAATTCAGGGTGTAATATAAAAAAAAAAAAAAATTATATAAAGGAATAGAAAAGGTGTGGTAAGATCTGGGAAAGATAATGTGACCATCAGCGAGAGACGTTAGAGTAGTAACTATGAAGAAAGCTGTAAAGAATGAGTTTTCGTACAAGTGTTGCAAAGACAGAGTGTGTGTGTGTGTGTATATATATATATATATATATATATATAATTAATAATCCTATGGGTTATAATACAATTGCATTTAACTTAAGATGTTTGTGAATAAAAAAAAGTGATGTTGCACACCCAATTAAAAAGAAAGACTATATATTTGTTATAATTACAATGGAGGTTGAAACAAATATCACTCAATCACCAAAACTGAATATCTTAGTCGGCATTTTGTGTGATTAAAAAAAAAAAAACTTAGAAAAAAAAGTTTAACTCATCTTTTATTATTAGTTGCTCACTAGTCGTCACACAGGCCATCAAAGACTTCTCTTTGAGAATTTATGTTCTCTGGAGTGTGTGTGACAGTCTCAGATTTCCAATACTCGCCACTTATTTTGATAACCTTTGCAAAAAAAATTGCATTATCAGAACAGTCGCTTGCCAATGATTTCACTGCCAACACCCAATAGAACAGTCTTAAATATAAAAAAAAACTTTGATGTTAAACAATAAGTTGAACCAGGCAGGAATGCTAATTTTTCTCAGGACCAATTTCACAATGAACAGAACATGTGGCAAGCTTACACTCCATGTGAAGTCCCATACCTCATGAAGACCAAGTTCAGATGGTGCTTGGTCGTCTTTTCAGTGAAGGCCAGATCATGCTGCTCCCACATCTTCGAAAATAGACTCAATTTAGATGGGTATACACAGTTGATATTTAGTTCTCCTACTACAAGAACTGACACTAGGGTCAGAAAGTGGGATTGAAAAAGTCAGCACTCCTGAGAAGGAGCACTGACTCTGCAAAAAATGCCTGTTCAGCCCCGTCTGCATTCCCAGTAAGATACCTCAGGTGATTAGCAATAAACTAACCCCTTCTCAAAGAGAAAAGACAAAGGGTGGACCTCCTAGAACTGCACAGAACAGGAACCACGTCATTACAGGAATAGTGCAATCTTCATTTTGGGGCCCATGGCTAAAAAAAACAGGCTCAAGTTAGATGGGTATACCTAGTTGTCCACTTGTCAAGCACTGGGTGTTGAGGGTGGCTGCAAGTAGGTCATACTTGTAGTAGCAGGACTCAACTGGTGGGGAGGGGGCAATGAAGACTGCACTGTACCATTTAAAATGCCAAGTATAAACTGATCATAAGAATCAAATTGGTATGAAGACGGTATGCTCCAGGTTCAGATCTATCCTGGAGCTTGTTGTGAGGGCTGAGGGCTGTTTGAGTCAAGTGTATTAAAAATAAAATAAATAAAATACACAGCACCAACGCACTTTAGCTAATCAGAAGTAGCTTTCATTTTCAGAAGTTATATTAAGGAACAGAATCCAAAATTTAATGGAGTTTAAAATTTTTAAGACTGATTTTTATCAAAGGGTATTTAAAAAAAAAAATTCACTTTCTTTGTACCTCAGCATTCACCATTAAATTTACGACTTATAGCTTTTCAGGTATGCTGAAATGAATATCACATTCAAATTTGGGCACACAAGTAGTTTTCTGGATATTAAGACCTTTACTACCCAATGTAATCGATTAAGCTATAACCGGAGGCTTTTAAAAATGCACTTTAAATTTCAGACCACATCAATTATTGGTGAAAGTGTTTTTCTTTCCTTTGCAGAAAGTGTCAAATTTGTCCCAAATACCTTGTATTTCTGTCACTAATAGCTGGCTCAGCAACCCAGAGTAAAGACTAATGATCACTAGTGGCGTGAATGTTTTGAATATCAATGTTGGTGAACTAGCCGTATTAAGCCGCGAAACGAAACTTGTGCATGGCTGACTGAGAAAATAAATTTTCTAATCTAACTCACTGCTTTGTTTATTTGGTTGGACATTAAAAGTTTTTTTCTTATTGGGAATAATTTTTGGAGAACCTTTCATAGTCAACAATGAAAGGTAGGATCTGGTAGAAATTTATACATTAGCTTCAAACATGCGCATTACGATGTGTGTGTATATATACTCACCAGAGATGTCATTTAGAATAACTTTATCTGCAAAATAGAAAAAAATTTTAACTTGTGAAATGGTATTTAAAGCAAGCAAGGTCACCTTGAATTGTCTACAAAATAAATGTTTCAGATTCTTCAGTTCTGCAACAGGTGTTTCTGAACATCTTGGCACCCTTCGAACATGTATCGAAGTGATTTGATACATGTTCATACATACGTAACCAAAATAACAGCTTCTAAAGTTTTTTTGGTACTTGTACAGTTTAGTCAAGACATTAAAAAATGGAAATATCGATAAAAGGTTATATTGTACGTGTCTGTCTTGGACTGAAGATCTCCAAAAAAAAATTTCACTTAATTTGATAGTTTTTTTATACAGCAGAAAAACGTTTTTATGACAGCACGTTGAAGGTAGCCATCTTGAAATTTTTTTTAACGCACCACGTGAAGATAACTCCATTTAAAGCGCTGACACTCCCTCCCCATCTTTAATACTAGCTTTTTTTCTTAAAAAGCTAACCTTTTGCTCAGTATCATGACAAATTGTTTTTTCGCTGTAAATAAAAAAAATTAAGAAAACTACTTGATGAAATTAAGTGAAATTTTTTTCAGAGAACTTCATTCATACATATGTACAATATAAACTTTTCGATATTTTCATTTTTTAATGTCTTGATTAAACTGTATTGGTGTATTTTTTATTTTTTAATGGACCTGAACGAGAATACACTTTCCCTGTAATTTTAACCGGTATTCTGCATTTGGCATTTTACGACCTACAACAGCATAGTATAAACACTCCCAACCTCCCAATGTTAAGAACGGCTTTCAGAATAAACACCCAACCTTGAAAACTATACTACATACTAAAACATACTATAAAAAATAGAGGGGGAGGGGAGGATGATTTTCATTTAGGTCCGCCATATATGACTACTTCATTTAATCACATAATATATGAAAGTATTATTTTATGCATAAACTTTAAGTATTTACTTCAACAGTGCTCAATACATAGAGCTAGGTAGTAAGTTATAAAAATTTTAGCTCATGAAATGGTATTTAAAGCAAGCAAGTTCACCTTGCATTGTCTGCAAAATAAATATATTTCAGATTCTTCAGTTTGGCAACAGGTTTAGTTTTTACATGGTAAAATAAGTTCTCAAAGGATCATTTTGGGAATGATGGAAACAAAACTTGCAATAATCACAACTATCAAAATAGTCATTAAGTTGAAAAGATAAAACAAGTAGCCAATACCGATCTATTATATAAAGGGAAGTTGTTTGTGTTTGTATGACCAGTTTAAAAAAAAAAAAAAATAAAAATAAAAAAAAAACACAAAGTTGGTATATTCTTGATCAGCGTTACCCTGGATGAATATTAAAAATTTTAAAAATATTTACTCTGAGCATCAACTAGACCAAGTTTCATTAGAGAGGAGATCGATTTTTCAGTATTATGTACTCGTGAAAGAAAATGTTGACTCATCATTCAAGGAATTTATTACATAAACTGGAGTTGTGTACGTCCAGTGTTAGAGGAATAGACTGTGCAAGGAGAAAGGTTGTTTTGAAGAGAAACATGGCGACATGGATAGAAGGGGAGAAGTTTTTAATAGATAAAATAACATTTTGTCCCAGGCAACACCGTGTAGTCTTGCGAGTACAGTAGAACCTCGGGATACGGTGGCCTTAGGATACTGTTTTTTTCAGGTTACGATGTGGGATACAATGTTTTTCTGACTCCTGATTACGGTATTTGCCTTGCCTTATAGTGTGGCCAAAAAAATGATAAAATTCAAACTTGGCAGTTTGTCACTCCAAAAGTAAATAAAACATTTTTCCTCTAGTATTTTTATTTGCACTATACATTTTTCCTTTACATGTACTGTATATATTTTTTATTTACACTTGTATGTTACTGTATTGTTTTTCCATAGGTATATTTTTTCTTTATATATTTTCATTTACAGGAACTGTACAACTGTAAAGTTATTACGGTACTGTACTCTGTATATATATTGTTTTATTTATAATCTTGATTATATACATGTGTATTATATACTGTACTGTATTTTGTTACTAATTTTTAATATTTACAGTACAGTACTGTATAAAATTTTGCTTAGGCCCCACCATACGGCAATTTCACTCCACGATTCCAACCCCAGAACAGATTAATGTTGTATCCCAGGGTTCTAGAGAAAATAGTAATTCATGGTTTTAAATAGTTCAAACGCTAAAGAGTACAAGTTTCAACATTCAACTTCAATATATCAGTTTCCAAAAGTTTAATGGAGTCCAATGCAAAGTTTAATGGAGTCCAATGCAAAGTTTAATGGAGTCCAATGCAAAGTTTAATGGAGTCCAATGCAAAGTTTAATGGAGTCCAATGCAAAGTTTAATGGAGTCCAATGCAAAGTTTAATGGAGTCCAATGCAAAGTTTAATGGAGTCCAATGCAAAAAAATACTGTTGATAATGGCTAAGAAATGGGTACTCGTTTCAAATTAGAATTTAAAGTAGGATTTCTATAATAAAATTATCTCCCAATATAAAATAGGGAGTACAAAATAAAACTTATCTAGCACCATAATAGTTAAGTGTACATAAAAACTAAAGTTAGCTCAAAAAAATAAAAATACCAAAACAAATTGTGTGTAAATGTAACGTTACCCATGAAGCATGTTGCATGCAGTCTACATTGCAAAGGAAACCAAGACAAAGAATAACTATATTTTTTTGTAACAACCACATTTCCTCATTCTCCTACCAAGGAGGGGACACATATCGACCCGATAGCTTTCCATTTACAGAACAGCATGCAAGCAATCTAATTAGTTTTGTTTTTGGCTCAATTTCCGTACAGTAATGAACTCATTACATAACATTAAAGCTATTTTTTTTTTTTTTTTTACATTCTTTGTGTGATTTGGAAATGTTCGTCCCCTGAATGTATGCGTGATTATCATGCCTTTACCCCCTCCCCCCTCCCAAATGATGGGAAAATGAATCCTGGACACAGCAACAGTCCCAAGAATCTGTCAACACTCAAATAAAAATGACAAATCCAAATATCAATGCGACATTTATTAGATTTCTATCAGAATTTTATATTTTTTTAATGTTTGATTTGCGGGAGAAAGCATCATGGCGCATCTGTTTTCGTTTTAATTGCTCTACACTAGATGTGTTTCATACTTTAAAACACCCAAACCTATCCAGGTAGGTAGGAAAGTAACTTATCCTCCCTTTGATAACAGTTATTTAAGTTTCTTTACTATTAACTATACTACACAATCGCCCATGATTTTTGCTGTATCACAGCCCTTTAGTGTAGTTAGACAAAACTTATTTAAAATTAAACCTAATTAAAACAAAAATATAGAAAACTAGCATTTCAGCCGGCGTTGCCCGGGTGTTTGGATGTGTATGTTGAGCAAAAAAAAAAAAAAGTGGTAGTAGGAAGGCAGGCTCGAACCCATACCGCAAAGGAGAAAAGAACGGGGTAAAACCTAACGTTTATGCTGTTACAACCACCGCCAAACCGGAAGCGACATTTTTTTAAAATTAAGGCTAGACAATCCAAAGGAGAGGATAACTTTAAAAAATATCGGCGAAAAAAGTGACCCCCCCCCCTGTAGAAAAGGGGCCTAGTTGAAGGGGAAGATAATGTTTTTAGCCAATTTTTCGATATTTGTTGTATGGAAGGTCGAACTTTAAAATGATATTGATCTTGGTAAAATCCGTCGCCTCTATTGAAAGTTTAAGACAGACATGCAAACATACATACATTTATATATTGGTAACTTAAAATTTCGACCCAAACTGATGAAAAAGCTTGCCCTATCTCTGAATACCCTTTATGTAAAATTTCAAATATTTAGACCAGAAATTGTCTGAGTAATTTGGAAGAAACCGCAGAGGTCAATTTTTTTTTTTTTTTTTTTTTTTTTTTTTAACTTTTACCCCTATTATGACCCCTTAAAATTTGTTTTGGGCTCAAATCAAGTTATTAAGTTAGATCCATGCCCAAGGAACCTATATCTAAAATTTCAAGTGCGTAGACCCAAAATTGTCTACGGAGTTTGGTAGAGTTCTCAAAGGTCAAATCGTTAAACTTTGACCCCTTAATTGCCAAATTTCTAGCCAAAAACCGATCACATCGATTTTCCCAAATCTCAGTACCCTGTATATTAAATTTCGAGTCTGTAGACTAAAAATCGACAGAGTTATTGCGTAGGGAAATGTATAGACAGATACACGTTCACTTTTATAGATACAGAAAAATCTTTGATGTACATACCAGTCACGGAACAACGATATATTCCAAAAATCACGTAAATTGATTTAGTTTTAACTAAAAAAAAGTAAAATTTTCAAATGGCGATCACAGGAAAATTTGCAGAACTTTAGGAATAGGTATCCAAGAAAATTTCAATGCTTAAATCATCAATTCCGAATTTCAACGAACTTAACTGAATCAATGCAGATTTTCTGGTTTTACTGTAACTATAAAGTGGTGCTAAGGCAGAGAGTGGTCCGCGCTATTTTTTAAATCGTATTTTCACGTTTAATTAAAGTTTTGTTTTTTTATTCAATTGTAAGGTTAAAGTACAGAATAGGTACAAAACACCCTCCTCTCCCCATGTTAATGTCTTTAAATAACGTTATTTCAGCACGGATCACTCTCTGCATGAGTATCCATAAAGTTTTTTTTTTTTTTAGCTACAAAGCTCATTTAGTTGGGTTTGCATTGTGCAAAAGCCTCGGAACTTTGTTAGGCTTTCTCCGGAACTGCAAGTTTTTGGGACTCCCCCCCCCCAAAAAAAACCCCGACTGCTGTTGCTGAATACGCATCTATGATCTAAAGATTTGCATGCATGATGTAGTCGTGGCGCAAGTAGCTCCGATTACAAACGGAGAAAGACAAATCTGAAATTTTTCTTACCAGATTCCCCTCCCCATGTTAAAATGGCTTTCTAAATTTGTTCATTAACGAACGTCAGTTTCTGAAGTGTTTGGTGAAATGCGCCTTTATAAAGCAAAGTATGGATCTTTTTTTTGGAGTGTCCATTAAACAATTGTACTAAGCACCGAAGTTCCTTTTGTTTATGAAATCTGCCCAAATTTGTGATCAGTAGTTTAGTTTATTTAAAACAAAACAAACGTCCAGAATACACATCCAAGAATTAAGATTCCAGAGCTATACAACAAATTCCGGCGGACATTTCTGATTCATGTAGACGCTAAATTTCAGAGTCAATTCTGGAAAACTATCTTTTCGTTAGTTTACTTTCGCAAATTTTCGGATAAAGAATGGCACCGAGGCTACCCAGAGAGTAGGTCAGTGAAGATGACAGCGTGACGTCATTTCCTGTTCAACATGTAGGTTAGAAACTTTCCGGTTCAACCACGTGGCCATGAAAAATATTTTTCGTTGCCTTAGATTGTGTCCGTTTTTTATTCTAAAAAAAAAAAAAAAATTCTCCATTTGGATAATTACATATTTGCAATTACAATAACTGCACGTTGGGATAATTTTAACCTAACAAAATATAGTAAGTGGGTAGCAGTTTCAGAAAACGCCATTAAAAATGCGTGCGAAAAAATTGAATAATTCGACCTATCTTTCGAAGCTTATAACAACTGGAAAAATGTAATTCAAACCCTATTTTCTTTTTCAATTAAGGAGGAAAGACTAAATTAAAAAAAAAAAAAACAGGTTTAATAGTAAATTATGCAATACTTTTTTTTAATCGGCTTTCTTTAAAAAAGATTTAAAATTAACCAATTTCAACTTACTTCGATAAAATATATGTATATATAAATTCCAAAAAAATCACTTACCTATAAAAAATACTATTCAATGAGTACTTCCATTCTTCATTGTTAAGAATTTATCCATGTTTATATTTTATATTCCATGTCCTTTTTAAATTAAATACTTTTAAGCGAGTATTAAAAAATACAACAACCTGAGATGCTTCACAACTGGAATAAAGGGAAACAAACGCCGCCTTTTCTTCAAGTTGAGAACTTCGGTGGTCTTCACCGCCAGAATTAATCTCCCTTTCTGTTGCTGGCTGTAAACAAAAGTTAGTAAATATGGGCCACCGTAGTTTTAAAATAATCCCATTTCACTTATCAGTTTTTGCTGATAAAAACAAACCAGTCGACCGATTTGATTTTTTTTTGTCTCTTAAAGAAACACGAGTTTTTGATTCAATATTTTTTTTTTATTTCTTTATGGAGTGAATTTTTTTTTTTTAATATCTAAAGAAAAAAAAAACATTGAATGAAATAGAAAAAAATTGTAATTCTACGAAATTTCCTGAACAAATTAAGATAAGGTTTCATTAAAAAAGGTTTTAAACTTTGGACTTTACAGGTAAATTTGCAAATAACTTATTTTAAATTAGCTTATTTTCAGTTTGTGATATATAAATTTCAGGTGAGGAAATTATTTTCATTTTAATAGACATTTCAAAATGGTGGGGGCGGGGGGTGAATTAAAAAAAACGCTTGTCTAGAATATTATATTCAGTTTATTGGAAAGAGCATAAAATTTCGCATTGAACCTGAAAATATCTTAAAAATTGAACCAATAGAAAAATTGATAGATTTTTAAATCTAAAAAATTGATAAAAATTTAACTCGTAAAATTCAATTGATTTCATTAAAAAACTGCTGCATGAACGCGTGCAGGCACTTTGTAAACACTTTAAAAATAAATATTTATATTTTTTTAAACTTTAATAGTTTATTTTTGAAGTATATTCCATAAAGAAAATAAAGAACCTACTTTAAAGAGAAATTGCGAGTTTTTTATATTTTATTCGCAGTTTTGTTAGGGGGTGTCAAAAATTCCAAAAATTGATACACCTAGTGTGGGTTGTTTTTGAATTTTTATATCTAACGAAGGAAGTCGAATATTTGATTTTTTTTAAACTGCAAAAAAATTGAGAATATTTTTCAGTTCGTTCTTTTAGTAATAAATAAAACTTGGTACTAGTGCAGAGAGTGATCCGGACGTAAATAATGTTATTTAAAAAGCCATTCTTAACATGGGGAGGGTGTTTTGTACCTATTCTATACTTCAACCTTACAATTGAAAAAAAAAAAAAACTTTAATTAAACTTGGAAATACGATTTAAAAAATCGTGCGGATCACTCTGCACTAGCACCTAAAACTTCATTGAGTTAGCACTTCGAGTTTTTAATTTTTTTTTTAAACTAAAATTGATGATTTCAATATTTTAGCACCGGGTGTAATTTCTTTGAAATATATTACAAACTTAAGTGTTTGTTTTATAACATTTTATCTAAATTTACATGACTGAAATGAGAAATAGGAAATTTTCTACTCTCCTGAACACATTCATTTTATTCTTGATTTCATACAAACACAAATTCATCTGAAAAATTCATTAACTAATCAGTTTTAATTAAAGTTTTGATATGAACTAAAAATAAAGAGTACATAGAATTTTAGTTAACATTTTCGTGTTTATCTTATAAATATTGTTTGGTATTTGTGGTATGTACTTACTGTGCTGAAATAGCATTTAGAGAGTCATTCTTAACAGGGAGAGGCTTTCTATTCTGCACATTCACCTAACAATTTGAAAGATACCATAAAATTTAACTTGAAAATCCTATCTAAAATATAGCACGGTGCGTACACTGCACAAGCACCATTATTATTACAATAATAATAAAAAGTACTTCATGAGGAACGTGGACCCTGCGTAAACGGGTTTTAATTTAATGGTTGCTCCCTAAAAAGTGCATTTGCAAAAGGTTTTCATTGGTTTATTTAACCAAATTTTTTTGAACATTCTATTTGAGGAAAAAAAGGCCAAAAGCATTATTTGAATATGAAAAATAAATGTAACAAATTATATATATATATCTATATATATATATATATATATATATATATATATATATATATATATATAAACAAATACGAAATAAAAGTATGAATTGAATTAAAGTAAAAAATTCGAAAAAGAAAAATGTTTATATATTTTCTTAGTTTTTAACCAATGTTTACATAGTATGATTGTCTTCCAGTAGTTACGTGAACTTCATTTTCGTTCACATGTATTCTGCACGTATATAAAAATGAAGACTAGCGGAGTATAGGATTCCTAACCATGTAACTGATGAAAATATGCTACACGCTTTGATGAAAAACATGGAGAAAAAAATGGACATAGAACAGAAAACCAAAACTTTAAATGTAATTTCTATATTAAAAGTAAGGTACTCATGCACTTATTGATCCGTGCTGAAATAACGTTATTTAAAAGGCCATTCTTAACATGGGGAGGGGAGTGTGTTTTGTACCTATTCTGTGCTTTAACTTTATAATTGAAAAACAAAACTTTAATTAAACTTGGAAATACAATTTAAAAAAATAGTGGACCAGTAAGTGCATTAGCACCAAAAGTAATAGAGGGGGGGGGAATCCAGCACCCAATAAGGGGCACTCTGGATGGGAACAAAAATAAAAATTGTCATAAAGGATTTCTCCTACACCGGCCGAGGACAGAAAAGGTGAATTGTAGCATCAGAACAGATACTACTACACTGATCTTGTCTCGAAGGCCAAGAATTGTTTTATATTTCTTTGTTCCCTAAATTCATAATACAGTTTTATCAGTATTAGATTGTATATTGCTTTAAAATTACGTAATTTTACATATTTATATTGAATAAAGTTCAGTTTCATTATTAATCGAATTGGGTTCCTTTTCTTTTTAACATGTTCTAATGCTCTTTAGAAATACCGACAGTAACAGTTCGACAAATCTTACCTACATTGCCTGTAGGCATTTTCAGTTAACGGGCCTTCTATATCTGTGGCCGTGACGTCACCCACTTATTTCGGTAATATCGCTTCTTATAAATTTTGGTGTTTTGTTATTAGAGCGAAAATCAAAGTCGAAGAGATGAATTTTCATTAAAACAAAAAAGGTATCTACCTTTTCTGTCAATTTCAACTAAAAGAATTACTGCATTACATAAAAATGTAATTTGACGATTTCATTCAATGATATCCGCCATTGTAACAAGAGACTGCAGTTACCCCCCCCCCTGACTTGAAATTTCTTCAAAAACTACTTCAATTCATTTTATAGTTTTCGTATTTTTTAACGTTACTAATTTCGATATGACAAGTAGCTGCCATTGGTTTTTGAACTCCAATAGTCCGATTTTCACTTTGAGAATGAAAAAACGCAGATATTTTACAAATATTCCTAATTTCAATTTCTCGACCCCTGTCTGTCCTGCAATTTGCAATCAACCTCCCACCGCTCTCCACAAGGCACTTCAATCCAACTCTAACCCTAAGTACACCTGACAACTCCCATTTAAAATAGGAATTAAAACACTGAGTAATCAAGAAAAAAAGACATCAAGTTGTTTACTGACAAAATAAAATAAAAAAGTGAAAACTGTTTGCAGAGCGTTTGTGCAGCTAGGCGTGCGAACACTTGTAAGTACTGTAATTCGGCACTTCTGCATTACACGGACGGCGCCATTTATGTTTCACTAAATTGTCGCTAGGAGGCGCTTCTCTATTCGAATTGTTTAATTTATAAATTTGAAACTAATATGTTGACCCTTCAACAGGTGCCACAAAATTAAAACTATTTTGTTAGTGACAATTTTACTTAAAAAAAAAAAAAAAATCCAAATCTTGCTTTAATTCAAAAATTGGACGGACCTGTGCGAGAGTGCCCACCCTCTAAAAATGCGTGTTTTTTTTTTATTTACACTTTTTAAAAACTTTTCCGTCGATTATCAGATTAAACTTAAGTATCATATTCTCGTCGTAACGTTCTACTTCATTGCTACCTGATTTACTGTCCACTTCTTTACCGACGTGTCACGTGATTAGAATGTTATAATTATAAAGTGAACCTCCTTAAAAGTCATTAAATTTTTTTTTTAAATTAATGTTAATATGATCAAGTCTGATTTATGATAATCGTCAGAAAAGTGAAAAACACGCATTTTTTAAGGGGTGGGCACTCTCGTATAGGTCCGCCAAAAATTGTTTTGAAATTGTATTTTCATACGCAGACTTGAATAAATGTTTTTACAATTAGGTAAATATTACCTCATGCTGCAACAGAACACCGGCCACCAATTTATTTTTTTAAGGGTATTCGAGGTTGCTGACAACGAGGCAGAGGGGCGAGGCGGTGTTAGGGCGCGCACCCCAACACCCCGGCTTCCTCTCCCAATGTAAACAGAAGTAAAATCTAAAAATCTTAAATGGTATTCTAATCGGTAAACGTCGGCGCATTACTTACAGAAAAACGGTTAATTAAACTGCAGAAGCACATGTTAAGCTACACAAGTTCAATAATTGACCCTGCCCCCAAAAAAAGAACGAAAAACAAAAATGTTTGCTTATGTTTCTGTAAACTGCTTGTGAAACCTGTTTTAGATCAATTAAAATGCATTAACTACGCAAGACAAAAAAAAAAAAAAAAAAAAAAAAATGAACCACATTTTTTTTAAATCTTTCAAAAAGATTCCTGCGCAATGTGATAAATCACTTCACTATGCCCGTTCGCGAACGCATCATGTAAGAAAAACACTATTGAAGGTGAGCTGGCGCAAAATCTTATCAAGGTCCAGGGGGTTCATACCATGCAAACGGTAAATTTGCGACAGGCTTGATTATCGTTGTCAGCGACCTCGAATACCCCTAAGAGACAAATTAGAGTGGTCGGGTTTTGTTGTAGCGTGTAAGGTAACATTTATCTAAAAGTATATATCAATACATTTTTATACAATGAATGTTTTGGTTTTCAAATATTTTTGCGTTCGGTCAAAACAAGAAAAGAAACCTATTTGCTGTGTTATTTGGCTAAGAAATTGGAGTTATCGCCCCCTAACAATGGCGTCGTCCGCGCAATGCAGAAGTGCCTGTAAATCATTAGAGGTCTAGTCTGCATAAGGCGGGGAGAGGGTGCTAAAATGTGATAGTGACTACACGCATGGCATGACTCTTAAATTATAGGTGCTTGTGCAGTTTGGAACAGTTATTTTTTAATGATTTTCAAATTTAAATTCAATTTTTACGTTATTTTTATAAAATTGTTAGGTGAAAGTACAGAATAGTTAAAGCCCCTTCACCATGTTAAGAATGGATTTCTAAATATTGCTGCACAAACACCGAATTATAAAATAAAATAAAAACATGTAAGATTGTATTTAACTATATTGAGTAGAAAGATAATACAGTTAAAAAAAAAAAAAAAAAAATACAACACCTTTTTTATGCGAATCGAAAAAGAAAAATGTCAAGAGACTTACTTACCGGTAGTAAATGTCCGCACAAGATAAGTACCGCCTGTTACTAGATAATTTGGCAAGCCGCGAAAAGCAGCTACGCGCACTGACGAATTGAAATAGTTCAATCGAAATGCCAATGTCCAATCATCTTGTTCCACCCACTCATTAGGGAGACAAGGAAAAACCGATTAATAATCAGACATGGGCATTTTAGGTTCGATTCTTACTGGAAGTAGTTCTCTGATGTCTATCTATATTTTATTTTATTTATTTGTTAGTGAAACTATATTGCATTGATAGTTGCTGCTCCCCCACCCAACCCTGCCTTTCACAGCATCATTGGGTTATTTTATTCCGAAATCGTACGTTTGGAATTTGAAGAGATTTTGCTGCTTATTCAGATTGGCATTCAGGCGACCAAAACAAAAACAAAAAACAAAACAACAACAGAGGTATGAAAAAGTGGTCAAAAATAAAAAAAATATATAACAAATAAATGTTATCAAAGGCAAGATAAATTACTCTTCTACCTATAATCTGTTCGAAAATCATACAGTATTTATTGATATATGCGAACAAGAAGAATGGCGGCAAGCTGACTGTTAAATACGTGAAGTTTGGACAAATGAATTAAAACTAAAAAAATTGTACAAAATACTGTTAGAAATACACTTAATATATGTCATGGTAACACACACACACACACAATATATATATATATACATATATATATATATATATATATATATATATATATATGCGCATAAGCCTGAAGAGTCCTAGAGTGGATGAAACGCGGAATATTCAGTGTAGCTTAATCGCCATATATATTTTATAAATTACTATATATATATATATATATATATATATATATATATATATATATATATATATATATATATATATATATATATATATATAACTCCGCGGATTAAGGACTATCCTCTTATCTAGTGTTTCCTTTTCAGATTAGATATGTTTTTAACTCATTTCAAAGTGTTTTTTTTAAACATGTTTTATTAACTGTTTGCTCATATATATATATATATATATATATATATATATATATATATATATATATATATATATATATATATTCATACTTTTGTGATGTGAGAAATTCTCTCACATTGGTTTTGCCCGGGGCAGAATGAAAGAAAACCAATCAGAAATTACAACAGGCTCACCTTTTAAATTTCAACGTAAATTTTATTAAAATAAAAAGATCCATATTGCAAAAGATGCGTCATCTTCAGCTATTTGCCGTAATGGGCCGGTAACACCCCAAAGGGGTAATAGTTCATCTTTGAGAAATGCTGGGTACAACAAAACTCTGCTGACGAAGAACGCTGCAACAGATTGAAGAGTTGAGTGATATCTTCCAAGATAGATACTTCAAGTCCGGTAGCCTCGAGGAGTCCACTGTAGATAACTGTCCAAATGGTGAACAAATGACAGGTCAAACTGACAGACATTGTATTGTAATGATGAAAGTCCATTGATTCACAGAGCACAACAGCGTGCGATAATATATAAATCGCCCAACATAATGGCATTGGTGTTTGCAAATGAAAATAACATTTCGCCTCACATTAGGGCATTAAAACGTCTCAATGAGACAAAATTATTTGAGGCTACAAGCCTCGAGTGAGAATTCGAGCGTCCATTTCAACCTGTGTCTGTGTCGAGATTTAATGATCTGAAAGGATAAATTTGGTGCCAAGAACACCCTCGGCAGTTAGTAATAACAACCAATCTGAATGGTTCAGACAAAATCGTGGACGGACAGACCAACCAATGAGGAGCCTGCTTATTTTTGCAGAATTTCTCACAGCGGATTGTAATACAAGCCCAAGTTTTTCTTCATTTTTGTTGATCGCCATGAGTGTCAATCTGAATAAGCATCAAAATCTCTTCAAATTCCAAATATACGATTTCGGAATAAAATAACCCAACGATGCTGTGAAAATTTTTTTTTAAAAATTGAAGCTTTTTTTTTTTTTTTTTTTACAAAGGAGTCACCACTTATCAAGGCCCGGAGACTACTCGAGGATAAGGGTTAATGAGTGTACAATAGTCAAGGTGAACATGTCAGTAACCGTTAGTAGTGGAAATTTGGTAAATTAGATTACTTAAAAGGATGGCTCATCAAGAATTTGTTCACGTTGGACTTGAAAACAACCATATTGTAGTCAGTTGGAAAGCAGGAAAACGGAACAGAGTTCCACAGGCCACAGGCGTGCAGTTCTAAGAAAGAAGCTTTGCTCACGGAATATACGTTTATATCGATGCAATACAGTTTCACAAACAAAGTTACAGTTTTGTTATTAATAAATAAATAAAATAAAATATAGATAAACATTACAGAACTACTTCCAGTAAGAATCGAACCTAAAACACCTGTGTCCATAGGGAACGAACTTACAGACACACAAAGTTTCTTTTATTTAATAGTAGAGATTGACCATAATTTGATGAAAAATCATTATATTTGTAATGATTTTTCACTGAATCTGCACGGGAACTATTTAAACTAAAAAGCATCATTTTTACATGATTATAAATCGTTTATCAAGCTTACATTTTTCTTTTCAATAAGTCGTAAATAAAAAGTAAATTACTTCGTATACAGTAAATTTTATTTTTTAAGTAAAACTCAAATAACATGCAAGCTAGCTGGCCAATCAAACGTTGCTTTCTGACTAGCCATTTTTCATTAGTTATTGTTGTACCATGTTTTTAGCGATATAATAACGTACTTTAAATAATACTGATTCCTATCCAGAATTTCCCTTATATAAAAACAAAAAGTCCATATGATGTATGCATCCGTGATGAAACAAAAATGTCATATTCCAAAAGTTACGTAAATTGATCAAGTAGGTTTATTTTTAAATAAGAAAAAAAAAATTTAAGCGATTAACGGGGATTTGTAGGCATTACAACATAAATTTTGCAAGTTTGAATTATTGAGTTATCTCCCTTTGTTATTTTAGATTGTTTTCAAAATAGCGGACAAAACAGCCGTTCCTTGGTTACTCATAAAATTTGATTTTTTTTTTGTCTATATAAATAGTAGATGCGTGTATGTGTGTGTCTATGTGTCTGTATGAAAATATTTAACCGATAAACTCTTAAACTACTGGTCACATAACACTAAAATTAACAAGAAATAGTAATTGTACACCAAGGACGGTTTATAACGAGTAAAATCTTTGGATGGATAAATAATGCGTGCCGAAATATGTCGGCAAATTCATTCATAGCTTAAAGTGGTTTTATTTTATTACTTTTTTAAATCTATCTATTGATAATTCAAATAGTAGGGAACGCAATTAGAACGCTAAATGTTTTCGTTTCGATTCTAGCACCCAACTTATTTGTTTTAATCTTTTGAAATCGGCGCTATATATTAGGTAATATATAATATTCAATAGAAACCTCTTTTTAATGTTTCTTTTCTTTCTTTTGCTCTCTATTCTTCTTTCCTTTTTCTTTCTCTTTATTTTCTTATTCAAAAACAAAAGAAAGAAAACTGTCACTTGTTCTCTTTTATCGCTTTCTTTTTTGTTTCCTTTTCGCCCCCCCCCTCTCTCTCTCTCTCTCTCTCTCTCTCTCTCTCTCTCTCTCTCTCTTAAACAACACTTTGAAACAAGACGGCACGAACATAGATAAATATAGAACGCAGAAGTAGTCCAGCAAGTGAATGGGGGCCGTAAACGCTGATAAACTATGAGTTAGACGTACGTCTTGTTATATACGTCAGTAAGTTGGAAGCAAACATGTAATCATACGAGATTTAAGTCAAAGTAAAAACGATAATTATTCTCGCCGACACTCATCTTTGGGAAAACTTAAAAAAAAAAAAAAAAAAAAAAATCGAAGGATGATAAAAAAAGAAAAAAAAAGTAGGTTAACTTTTCAGTATATATGATTACGCAAACAGTCACCAAAGATTGGAGAGTTGTTGAGCATTCAGCATGTCTACAGAGAACATTTCTATGTATTTAGGGATACTTAATGCGAAGAGAAAATAGTGTAGTGTAGTGTTGTGGTTACAGGCGAGAATTCTAGGCACAGTGTGCCAGGTTCGAGTTTTGCTGAGGCAATTGTGTCATTTTCTCTAATAATACCCTTGAGAAAGGTATTGATCCATATATCTGTAGAATAGAAAACGAAGTCTCATTGTAACATTTAAAACCAGTTTATTGATCATCTTCTTCATCATCATAATATATAAAAGGCAAAAATCGGTGTGTATGTATGTATGTATGTATGTATGTATGTATGTTTGTTTGTAACGCTAAAACTTTTGAAAGACGGAACCAGAGTTGACAAATTTGGTATCATATTGCACCTTGATCACCCGGATGACAAATATCGAAATTTCACGTCAAACGGACCAGTAGAAAGGGGTCAACTGATCGTTTTTCTCCTAGGGGGGCCCCCCAAAAAAACTGTCATTTTACCGTTATTCAATACGTGTCACGTGACGTGACGTCAGCTCAAACTTTTGACAGACACAACCAAAGTTGACAAATTATGTATCATATTGAACCTTGATCACCCGCATGACAAATATCGAAATTCCACACCAAACGGACCATTAAAAGGGGGTGAACTGATCATTTCTCTCCTAGGGGGGCCCCCCAAAAAACCTGTCATTTTAATGTTAATATTACATAATCCAAAAACGCTTAGTCATGTCACGTGACGTGACGTCAACATCCAGTAATGGCGAACAAATGTAAACAAACACTTTGTTTTACCGATACTTTTGTAATTTCTCTTCTGCTTTGTTCTAGAGATTATTAAACTCCATGACAATGTCTCCAGCGTATTTAACTGGTTAAAAATAGTATTTATACAAGAGTTTTAACGAAAAATATCAGGAAAAAATGTACAGGAATAAAAAAAAATTCAGCTTTCAAAATATTCGTCGATAAAAAAACCGATCTTTATATTTACGCTAGCCATTTTTTATATTACCACGTGACCTGCTATCTCTTAAACTGGAGGGGGGGGATCCACTTGAATCCAACAAAACCAGTAATTTTTTTTTTCTATTATATATACATCATTTTCTATAAAATTAAGTGTAGACTTTATAATTAAAACAAAAAATGTTATTCATACTAAAAAAAAAAAAAAACGCTTAGTCATGTCACGTGACGTGACGTCAACATCCACTAATGGCGAACAATTGTACCTATTTACTATGCCTCCCCACGGGACAGAGTTAGACACCAGGGTCGTTTTTTAACGTGGAGAAAAGGTACAAAAATAAAAATTGTCTCAGTCGTGGAGGATTTCTCCTCCACCGAAAGAGAACAAGAAATAGAAGTGCAGCATCTGAAGAACAGATACTACACTTTGATCTTGACCAAAAGGCCAAGAATGCGAACAATTGTAAATAACAACTTTTTTCACAAAACCAACACCGTCTTTCTTATTTTTCTCTCTCTTTCTCTCTCTCTCTCACCCACTTACTCTTCCCTCTCTCTCACCCTCTTTCTCTTGACGTCACACCACTGTTAAACTGTGGGGGGGGGGAACACATTCCCAGGCATTATCTCCTATAGATGCACATTTTATTAGAAATTCAGCTTTCAAAATATTAGACGATAATAAAAATATAAAACCAACACCCTCTTTCTCTTTTCTCTCTCTCTCACCAACTTACTCTTCTCTCTCTCTCACCCACTTTCTCTTGACCTCCTACTACTGTTAAACTGTGTGTGTGTGTGTGGGGGGGGGGGAAGAGGCAGCTTGAAAACCAACAAAAACAGTGCACAGTTTCCCAAGCATTTGGGGTGGGAAGGGGGGGAAGAAGCCGAGTGCACAGTTTCGTGTGAGAGAGAGAGAACAATTCTCAACCTATATACTCAACAAATTTTTTATCTACAGATTTGAAAGTTTGTATATAGGGTATTCAGACATATGGAAATATATCTAGCATAATCTATCTATTATATCTATAAAAGTGAAAATGTGTGTGTGTGTGAGGTAGCCAGAGAGAGAGAGAGAGAGAGAGAGAGACAACAATTCTCAACCTATATATTCAATACATTTTTTATCTACAGATTTGAAAATTTGTATATAGGGTATTCAGACATATGGAAATATATCTAGCATAATCTATCTATTATATCTATAAAAGTGAAAATGTGTGTGTGTGTGTGTGTGTGTGTGTGTGTGCGTAAGAGAGAGAGAGAACAATTCTCAACCTATATACTCAACGTATTTTTATCTACGGATTTTAAACTTTGTATATAGGGTATTCAGACATATAGAAATATATCTAGCATAATCTATACATTATATCTATAAAAGTGAGAATGTGAGTGTGTGAGAGAGAGAGAACAATTCTCAACCTATATATTCAACAAATTTTTTACCTACAGATTTGAAAATTTGTATATTGGGTATTCAGACATATGGAAATATATCTAGCATAATCGATCTATTATATCTATAAAAGTTAGAATGTGTGTGTGTGAGGTAGCCAGAGAGAGAGAGAGAGAGAGAGAGTAAGAACAATTTTCAACCTATATATTCAACAAATATTTGATCTACAGATTAGAAAATTTGTATATAGGGTATTCAGACATATGGAAATATATCTAGCATAATCTATCTATTATATCTCTAAAATTGAGAATGTGTGTGTGAGAGAGAGAGAGAGAACAATTTTCAACCTATATACTCAACAAATTTTTTTATCTACAGATTTGAAAATTTGTATATAGGGTATTCAGACATATGGAAATATATCTAGAGTAATCTATCTATTATATCTATAAAAGTGAGAATGCGTGTGTGTGTGAGAGAGAGCGACACAGAACAATTCTCAACCTATATATTCAACAAATTTTTTATGTACAGATCTGAAATATCACATTTGTATAGAAGTAGAAATCTTGATACCTACTCTGATACCTAATAAAAGAAAGGACACTCTTTAGGGCGGATTTTGATTATAACAAGTCACTAATTAGAAATTATAATAAACATTCTAATAATTTAAGAATTTTACCAAAATAAAATTGCATGGTAATCACCCAATTTCTGCCACAAAATTTTGATTGGCAGAACTCATAAACATAAAATATATATTTTCTAATTTCATCTTTTTTTTTTCTTTTTACATAATCTGGTTTGATGTTTTCCCAAATATTCAAATCACTATATTTTGCTGCTTAATATCAAATACAGCAACTGAGTTATTTTTATGCATCAAACAATTACATTTTCTCATTCATCCAAACTAATCACTGAACATCAATTTCATATTTTCTTCACTAAAATATTACTGTGCTTGATGTCATCAAGTGGAGCGGATCATTTTTTTTTCATTTGTTCACACATTTTTCCAATTTATATATATTTTAAAGATTCTTAGCCTATGTCATTGCATACCAATCTGTTTATTAAAAGTTAAGGTTCACTGTAAACACATATGTTACACCAAAATAAAAACGCTTCAGATAATGTCTTGATATTCAATTCAGTTTCTCACATGACATCTTATGAAGTTAGTAGAAATGTTACAGACTTTTGAATCTCAAACACTTTCAATACTGTGCACTGATATTTTCTTTTTTGCAATATAAGCACATTCATGACTTTTTTTACAAACGTTAAAAACTTTCACATTGTGTAGCAATATACTGAAACAATTATAAAAATATTTGTTTTTATTTTGAATGATGCAGGGCATCTGAAGAGAGATTTTTCTAACAAAATGAAAGTATAATTTTTAGCAATAGGTATCTAGGAAAAGGCCACTACATATAAGTTCCAAATTTCCACAACCTGGCAAATACTGGTACATGCTAGCAAATTTAGATTTGCAATTACAAAATATGATTCTAATTTTTTCCTTTGCTCTTTATTCTAACACTACACTAAGTTTACTGTGTTATTTCGCTACAGTTGATATTGTGTAGAACAATAAGAAAATCATAGTGAACAATGCATTCAACAAAATTTAACACACATTTCTAGATACCTATATCTAATAAGTTCAAAAGAAAGGACACACTTAGGGAGGTATTTTGGTGGTCAAGTCACTAAAAAGAGATTAGCTGGTTTCCCGGCATAGCCCAGGATATAATAAAGATTGACTGAAATACATGTTCTAGCTGGTTTCTAGGCGTTGCCAGGGATGTAATATAGACACATTATGTTGTATATTACCTGTTCTCTTCTCCCTAAGGTAAAACAATTTCATATACATGCTGTAAATTACCTATGCTAGGGATAAACCATGAACAATATCAGTCCTAGGGTAGATAAAACAAATAATACATAGAGATGAAAGATTCCTCTCCCCTAAGAATCAAACATATGTTCAATATCTGCTTTTGTTTTTTCATTGTTTATACGGTCCCGAGCAACGCCGGGTAGCCCTGCTAGTAATAATATATAAAAGGCAAAAATCGGTGTGTATGTATGTATGTATGTATGTATGTATGTATGTTTGTTTGTAACGCTAAAACTTTTGAAAGACGGAACCAGAGTTGACAAATTTGGTATCATATTGCACCTTGATCACCCGGATGACAAATATCGAAATTTCACGTCAAACGGACCAGTAGAAAGGGGTCAACTGATCGTTTTTCTCCTAGGGGGGCCCCCCAAAAAAACTGTCATTTTACCGTTATTCAATACGTGTCACGTGACGTGACGTCAGCTCAAACTTTTGACAGACACAACCAAAGTTGACAAATTATGTATCATATTGAACCTTGATCACCCGCATGACAAATATCGAAATTCCACACCAAACGGACCATTAAAAGGGGGTGAACTGATCATTTCTCTCCTAGGGGGGCCCCCCAAAAAACCTGTCATTTTAATGTTAATATTACATAATCCAAAAACGCTTAGTCATGTCACGTGACGTGACGTCAACATCCAGTAATGGCGAACAAATGTAAACAAACACTTTGTTTTACCGATACTTTTGTAATTTCTCTTCTGCTTTGTTCTAGAGATTATTAAACTCCATGACAATGTCTCCAGCGTATTTAACTGGTTAAAAATAGTATTTATACAAGAGTTTTAACGAAAAATATCAGGAAAAAATGTACAGGAATAAAAAAAAATTCAGCTTTCAAAATATTCGTCGATAAAAAAACCGATCTTTATATTTACGCTAGCCATTTTTTATATTACCACGTGACCTGCTATCTCTTAAACTGGAGGGGGGGGGATCCACTTGAATCCAACAAAACCAGTAATTTTTTTTTTCTATTATATATACATCATTTTCTATAAAATTAAGTGTAGACTTTATAATTAAAACAAAAAATGTTATTCATACTAAAAAAAAAAAAAAACGCTTAGTCATGTCACGTGACGTGACGTCAACATCCACTAATGGCGAACAATTGTACCTATTTACTATGCCTCCCCACGGGACAGAGTTAGACACCAGGGTCGTTTTTTAACGTGGAGAAAAGGTACAAAAATAAAAATTGTCTCAGTCGTGGAGGATTTCTCCTCCACCGAAAGAGAACAAGAAATAGAAGTGCAGCATCTGAAGAACAGATACTACACTTTGATCTTGACCAAAAGGCCAAGAATGCGAACAATTGTAAATAACAACTTTTTTCACAAAACCAACACCGTCTTTCTTATTTTTCTCTCTCTTTCTCTCTCTCTCTCACCCACTTACTCTTCCCTCTCTCTCACCCTCTTTCTCTTGACGTCACACCACTGTTAAACTGTGGGGGGGGGGAACACATTCCCAGGCATTATCTCCTATAGATGCACATTTTATTAGAAATTCAGCTTTCAAAATATTAGACGATAATAAAAATATAAAACCAACACCCTCTTTCTCTTTTCTCTCTCTCTCACCAACTTACTCTTCTCTCTCTCTCACCCACTTTCTCTTGACCTCCTACTACTGTTAAACTGTGTGTGTGTGTGGGGGGGGGAAGAGGCAGCTTGAAAACCAACAAAAACAGTGCACAGTTTCCCAAGCATTTGGGGTGGGAAGGGGGGGAAGAAGCCGAGTGCACAGTTTCGTGTGAGAGAGAGA
The DNA here is from genome assembly GCF_053919585.1 of Euprymna scolopes. Classification (NCBI taxonomy): domain Eukaryota; kingdom Metazoa; phylum Mollusca; class Cephalopoda; order Sepiida; family Sepiolidae; genus Euprymna; species Euprymna scolopes. Next base: position 143,352,828 of record NC_136483.1, read on the forward strand.
GAACAATTCTCAACCTATATACTCAACAAATTTTTTATCTACAGATTTGAAAGTTTGTATATAGGGTATTCAGACATATGGAAATATATCTAGCATAATCTATCTATTATATCTATAAAAGTGAAAATGTGTGTGTGTGTGAGGTAGCCAGAGAGAGAGAGAGAGAGAGAGAGAGACAACAATTCTCAACCTATATATTCAATACATTTTTTATCTACAGATTTGAAAATTTGTATATAGGGTATTCAGACATATGGAAATATATCTAGCATAATCTATCTATTATATCTATAAAAGTGAAAATGTGTGTGTGTGTGTGTGTGTGTGTGTGTGTGCGTAAGAGAGAGAGAGAACAATTCTCAACCTATATACTCAACGTATTTTTATCTACGGATTTTAAACTTTGTATATAGGGTATTCAGACATATAGAAATATATCTAGCATAATCTATACATTATATCTATAAAAGTGAGAATGTGAGTGTGTGAGAGAGAGAGAACAATTCTCAACCTATATATTCAACAAATTTTTTACCTACAGATTTGAAAATTTGTATATTGGGTATTCAGACATATGGAAATATATCTAGCATAATCGATCTATTATATCTATAAAAGTTAGAATGTGTGTGTGTGAGGTAGCCAGAGAGAGAGAGAGAGAGAGAGTAAGAACAATTTTCAACCTATATATTCAACAAATATTTGATCTACAGATTAGAAAATTTGTATATAGGGTATTCAGACATATGGAAATATATCTAGCATAATCTATCTATTATATCTCTAAAATTGAGAATGTGTGTGTGAGAGAGAGAGAGAGAACAATTTTCAACCTATATACTCAACAAATTTTTTTATCTACAGATTTGAAAATTTGTATATAGGGTATTCAGACATATGGAAATATATCTAGAGTAATCTATCTATTATATCTATAAAAGTGAGAATGCGTGTGTGTGTGAGAGAGAGCGACACAGAACAATTCTCAACCTATATATTCAACAAATTTTTTATGTACAGATCTGAAATATCACATTTGTATAGAAGTAGAAATCTTGATACCTACTCTGATACCTAATAAAAGAAAGGACACTCTTTAGGGCGGATTTTGATTATAACAAGTCACTAATTAGAAATTATAATAAACATTCTAATAATTTAAGAATTTTACCAAAATAAAATTGCATGGTAATCACCCAATTTCTGCCACAAAATTTTGATTGGCAGAACTCATAAACATAAAATATATATTTTCTAATTTCATCTTTTTTTTTTCTTTTTACATAATCTGGTTTGATGTTTTCCCAAATATTCAAATCACTATATTTTGCTGCTTAATATCAAATACAGCAACTGAGTTATTTTTATGCATCAAACAATTACATTTTCTCATTCATCCAAACTAATCACTGAACATCAATTTCATATTTTCTTCACTAAAATATTACTGTGCTTGATGTCATCAAGTGGAGCGGATCATTTTTTTTTCATTTGTTCACACATTTTTCCAATTTATATATATTTTAAAGATTCTTAGCCTATGTCATTGCATACCAATCTGTTTATTAAAAGTTAAGGTTCACTGTAAACACATATGTTACACCAAAATAAAAACGCTTCAGATAATGTCTTGATATTCAATTCAGTTTCTCACATGACATCTTATGAAGTTAGTAGAAATGTTACAGACTTTTGAATCTCAAACACTTTCAATACTGTGCACTGATATTTTCTTTTTTGCAATATAAGCACATTCATGACTTTTTTTACAAACGTTAAAAACTTTCACATTGTGTAGCAATATACTGAAACAATTATAAAAATATTTGTTTTTATTTTGAATGATGCAGGGCATCTGAAGAGAGATTTTTCTAACAAAATGAAAGTATAATTTTTAGCAATAGGTATCTAGGAAAAGGCCACTACATATAAGTTCCAAATTTCCACAACCTGGCAAATACTGGTACATGCTAGCAAATTTAGATTTGCAATTACAAAATATGATTCTAATTTTTTCCTTTGCTCTTTATTCTAACACTACACTAAGTTTACTGTGTTATTTCGCTACAGTTGATATTGTGTAGAACAATAAGAAAATCATAGTGAACAATGCATTCAACAAAATTTCACACACATTTCTAGATACCTATATCTAATAAGTTCAAAAGAAAGGACACACTTAGGGAGGTATTTTGGTGGTCAAGTCACTAAAAAGAGATTAGCTGGTTTCCCGGCATAGCCCAGGATATAATAAAGATTGACTGAAATACATGTTCTAGCTGGTTTCTAGGCGTTGCCAGGGATGTAATATAGACACATTATGTTGTATATTACCTGTTCTCTTCTCCCTAAGGTAAAACAATTTCATATACATGCTGTAAATTACCTATGCTAGGGATAAACCATGAACAATATCAGTCCTAGGGTAGATAAAACAAATAATACATAGAGATGAAAGATTCCTCTCCCCTAAGAATCAAACATATGTTCAATATCTGCTTTTGTTTTTTCATTGTTTATACGGTCCCGAGCAACGCCGGGTAGCCCTGCTAGTAATCTATATATATAAAAGCCAAAAATCGGTGTGTATGTATGTATGTATGTATGTATGTTTGTTTGTAACGCTAAAACTTTTGAAAGACGGAACCAGAGTTGACAAATTTGGTATCATATTGCACCTTGATCACCCGGATGACAAATATCGAAATTTCACGTCAAACGGACCAGTAGAAAGGGGTCAACTGATCGTTTTTCTCCTAGGGGGGCCCCCCAAAAAACCTGTCATTTTAACGTTATTCAATACGTGTCACGTGACGTGACGTCAGCTCAAACTTTTGACAGACACAACCAAAGTTGACAAATTATGTATCATATTGAACCTTGATCACCCGCATGACAAATATCGAAATTCCACACCAAACGGACCATTAAAAGGGGGTGAACTGATCATTTCTCTCCTAGGGGGGCCCCCAAAAAAACCTGTCATTTTAATGTTAATATTACATAATCCAAAAACGCTTAGTCATGTCACGTGACGTGACGTCAACATCCAGTAATGGCGAACAAATGTAAACAAACACTTTGTTTTACCGATACTTTTGTAATTTCTCTTCTGCTTTGTTCTAGAGATTATTAAACTCCATGACAATGTCTCCAACGTATTTAACTGGTTAAAAATAGTATTTATACAAGAGTTTTAACGAAAAATATCAGGAAAAAATGTACAGGAATAAAAAAAAATTCAGCTTTCAAAATATTCGTCGATAAAAAAACCGATCTTTATATTTACGCTAGCCATTTTGTATATTACCACGTGACCTGCTATCTCTTAAACTGGAGGGGGGGGATCCACTTGAATCCAACAAAACCAGTAATTTTTTTTTCTATTATATATACATCATTTTCTATAAAATTAAGTGTAGACTTTATAATTAAAACAAAAAATGTTATTCATACTAAAAAAAAAAAACGCTTAGTCATGTCACGTGACGTGACGTCAACATCCACTAATGGCGAACAATTGTACCTATTTATTATGCCTCCCCACGGGACAGTTAGACACCAGGGTCGTTTTTTTAACGTGGAGAAAAGGTACAAAAATAAAAATTGTCTCAGTCGTGGAGGATTTCTCCTCCACCGAAAGAGAACAAGAAATAGAAGTGCAGCATCTGAAGAACAGATACTACACTTTGATCTTGACCAAAAGGCCAAGAATGCGAACAATTGTAAATAACAACTTTTTTCACAAAACCAACACCGTCTTTCTTTTTTTTCTCTCTCTTTCTCTCTCTCACCCACTTACTCTTCCCTCTCTCTCACCCTCTTTCTCTTGACGTCACACCACTGTTAAACTGTGGGGGGGGGAACACATTCCCAGGCATTATCTCTTATAGATGCACATTTTATTAGAAATTCAGCTTTCAAAATATTAGACGATAATAAAAATATAAAACCAACACCCTCTTTCTCTTTTCTCTCTCTCTCACCAACTTACTCTTCTCTCTCTCTCTCACCCTCTTTCTCTTGACCTCCTACTACTGTTAGACTGTGTGTGTGTGGGGAGGGGAAGAGGCAGCTTGAAAACCAACAAAAACAGTGCACAGTTTCCCAAGCATTTGGGGTGGGAAGGGGGGGAAGAAGCCGAGCGCACAGTTTCGTGTGAGAGAGAGAGAACAATTCTCAACCTATATACTCAACAAATTTTTTATCTACAGATTTGAAAGTTTGTATATAGGGTATTCAGACATATGGAAATATATCTAGCATAATCTATCTATTATATCTATAAAAGTGAGAATGCGTGTGTGTGTGAGAGAGAGCGACACAGAACAATTCTCAACCTATATATTCAACAAATTTTTTATGTACAGATCTGAAATATCACATTTGTATAGAAGTAGAAATCTTGATACCTACTCTGATACCTAATAAAAGAAAGGACACTCTTTAGGGCGGATTTTGATTATAACAAGTCACTAATTAGAAATTATAATAAACATTCTAATAATTTAAGAATTTTACCAAAATAAAATTGCATGGTAATCACCCAATTTCTGCCACAAAATTTTGATTGGCAGAACTCATAAACATAAAATATATATTTTCTAATTTCATCTTTTTTTTTTCTTTTTACATAATCTGGTTTGATGTTTTCCCAAATATTCAAATCACTATATTTTGCTGCTTAATATCAAATACAGCAACTGAGTTATTTTTATGCATCAAACAATTACATTTTCTCATTCATCCAAACTAATCACTGAACATCAATTTCATATTTTCTTCACTAAAATATTACTGTGCTTGATGTCATCAAGTGGAGCGGATCATTTTTTTTTCATTTGTTCACACATTTTTCCAATTTATATATATTTTAAAGATTCTTAGCCTATGTCATTGCATACCAATCTGTTTATTAAAAGTTAAGGTTCACTGTAAACACATATGTTACACCAAAATAAAAACGCTTCAGATAATGTCTTGATATTCAATTCAGTTTCTCACATGACATCTTATGAAGTTAGTAGAAATGTTACAGACTTTTGAATCTCAAACACTTTCAATACTGTGCACTGATATTTTCTTTTTTGCAATATAAGCACATTCATGATTTTTTTTACAAACGTTAAAAACTTTCACATTGTGTAGCAATATACTGAAACAATTATAAAAATATTTGTTTTTATTTTGAATGATGCAGGGCATCTGAAGAGAGATTTTTCTAACAAAATGAAAGTATAATTTTTAGCAATAGGTATCTAGGAAAAGGCCACTACATATGTTATAAGTTCCAAATTTCCACAACCTGGCAAATACTGGTACATGCTAGCAAATTTAGATTTGCAATTACAAAATATGATTCTAATTTTTTCCTTTGCTCTTTATTCTAACACTACACTAAGTTTACTGTGTTATTTCGCTACAGTTGATATTGTGTAGAACAATAAGAAAATCATAGTGAACAATGCATTCAACAAAATTTCACACACATTTCTAGATACCTATATCTAATAAGTTCAAAAGAAAGGACACACTTAGGGAGGTATTTTGGTGGTCAAGTCACTAAAAAGAGATTAGCTGGTTTCCCGGCATAGCCCAGGATATAATAAAGATTGACTGAAATACATGTTCTAGCTGGTTTCTAGGCGTTGCCAGGGATGTAATATAGACACATTATGTTGTATATTACCTGTTCTCTTCTCCCTAAGGTAAAACAATTTCATATACATGCTGTAAATTACCTATGCTAGGGATAAAACATGAACAATATCAGTCCTAGGGTAGATAAAACAAATAATACATAGAGATGAAAGATTCCTCTCCCCTAAGAATCAAACATATGTTCAATATCTGCTTTTGTTTTTTCATTGTTTATACGGTCCCGAGCAACGCCGGGTAGCCCTGCTAGTAATAATATATAAAAGGCAAAAATCGGTGTGTATGTATGTATGTATGTATGTATGTATGTATGTTTGTTTGTAACGCTAAAACTTTTGAAAGACGGAACCAGAGTTGACAAATTTGGTATCATATTGCACCTTGATCACCCGGATGACAAATATCGAAATTTCACGTCAAACGGACCAGTAGAAAGGGGTCAACTGATCGTTTTTCTCCTAGGGGGGCCCCCCAAAAAAACTGTCATTTTACCGTTATTCAATACGTGTCACGTGACGTGACGTCAGCTCAAACTTTTGACAGACACAACCAAAGTTGACAAATTATGTATCATATTGAACCTTGATCACCCGCATGACAAATATCGAAATTCCACACCAAACGGACCATTAAAAGGGGGTGAACTGATCATTTCTCTCCTAGGGGGGCCCCCCAAAAAACCTGTCATTTTAATGTTAATATTACATAATCCAAAAACGCTTAGTCATGTCACGTGACGTGACGTCAACATCCAGTAATGGCGAACAAATGTAAACAAACACTTTGTTTTACCGATACTTTTGTAATTTCTCTTCTGCTTTGTTCTAGAGATTATTAAACTCCATGACAATGTCTCCAGCGTATTTAACTGGTTAAAAATAGTATTTATACAAGAGTTTTAACGAAAAATATCAGGAAAAAATGTACAGGAATAAAAAAAAATTCAGCTTTCAAAATATTCGTCGATAAAAAAACCGATCTTTATATTTACGCTAGCCATTTTGTATATTACCACGTGACCTGCTATCTCTTAAACTGGAGGGGGGGATCCACTTGAATCCAACAAAACCAGTAATTTTTTTTTTCTATTATATATACATCATTTTCTATAAAATTAAGTGTAGACTTTATAATTAAAACAAAAAATGTTATTCATACTAAAAAAAAAAAAAAAACGCTTAGTCATGTCACGTGACGTGACGTCAACATCCACTAATGGCGAACAATTGTACCTATCTACTATGCCTCCCCACGGGACAGAGTTAGACACCAGGGTCGTTTTTTAACGTGGAGAAAAGGTACAAAAATAAAAATTGTCTCAGTCGTGGAGGATTTCTCCTCCACCGAAAGAGAACAAGAAATAGAAGTGCAGCATCTGAAGAACAGATACTACACTTTGATCTTGACCAAAAGGCCAAGAATGCGAACAATTGTAAATAACAACTTTTTTCACAAAACCAACACCGTCTTTCTTATTTTTCTCTCTCTTTCTCTCTCTCTCTCACCCACTTACTCTTCCCTCTCTCTCACCCTCTTTCTCTTGACGTCACACCACTGTTAAACTGTGGGGGGGGGAACACATTCCCAGGCATTATCTCCTATAGATGCACATTTTATTAGAAATTCAGCTTTCAAAATATTAGACGATAATAAAAATATAAAACCAACACCCTCTTTCTCTTTTCTCTCTCTCTCACCAACTTACTCTTCTCTCTCTCTCACCCACTTTCTCTTGACCTCCTACTACTGTTAAACTGTGTGTGTGTGTGGGGGGGGGAAGAGGCAGCTTGAAAACCAACAAAAACAGTGCACAGTTTCCCAAGCATTTGGGGTGGGAAGGGGGGGAAGAAGCCGAGTGCACAGTTTCGTGTGAGAGAGAGAGAACAATTCTCAACCTATATACTCAACAAATTTTTTATCTACAGATTTGAAAGTTTGTATATAGGGTATTCAGACATATGGAAATATATCTAGCATAATCTATCTATTATATCTATAAAAGTGAAAATGTGTGTGTGTGTGAGGTAGCCAGAGAGAGAGAGAGAGAGAGAGAGAGACAACAATTCTCAACCTATATATTCAATACATTTTTTATCTACAGATTTGAAAATTTGTATATAGGGTATTCAGACATATGGAAATATATCTAGCATAATCTATCTATTATATCTATAAAAGTGAAAATGTGTGTGTGTGTGTGTGTGTGTGTGCGTAAGAGAGAGAGAGAACAATTCTCAACCTATATACTCAACGTATTTTTATCTACGGATTTTAAACTTTGTATATAGGGTATTCAGACATATAGAAATATATCTAGCATAATCTATACATTATATCTATAAAAGTGAGAATGTGAGTGTGTGAGAGAGAGAGAACAATTCTCAACCTATATATTCAACAAATTTTTTACCTACAGATTTGAAAATTTGTATATTGGGTATTCAGACATATGGAAATATATCTAGCATAATCGATCTATTATATCTATAAAAGTTAGAATGTGTGTGTGTGAGGTAGCCAGAGAGAGAGAGAGAGAGAGAGTAAGAACAATTTTCAACCTATATATTCAACAAATATTTGATCTACAGATTAGAAAATTTGTATATAGGGTATTCAGACATATGGAAATATATCTAGCATAATCTATCTATTATATCTCTAAAATTGAGAATGTGTGTGTGAGAGAGAGAGAGAGAACAATTTTCAACCTATATACTCAACAAATTTTTTTATCTACAGATTTGAAAATTTGTATATAGGGTATTCAGACATATGGAAATATATCTAGAGTAATCTATCTATTATATCTATAAAAGTGAGAATGCGTGTGTGTGTGAAAGAGAGCGACACAGAACAATTCTCAACCTATATATTCAACAAATTTTTTATGTACAGATCTGAAATATCACATTTGTATAGAAGTAGAAATCTTGATACCTACTCTGATACCTAATAAAAGAAAGGACACTCTTTAGGGCGGATTTTGATTATAACAAGTCACTAATTAGAAATTATAATAAACATTCTAATAATTTAAGAATTTTACCAAAATAAAATTGCATGGTAATCACCCAATTTCTGCCACAAAATTTTGATTGGCAGAACTCATAAACATAAAATATATATTTTCTAATTTCATCTTTTTTTTTTCTTTTTACATAATCTGGTTTGATGTTTTCCCAAATATTCAAATCACTATATTTTGCTGCTTAATATCAAATACAGCAACTGAGTTATTTTTATGCATCAAACAATTACATTTTCTCATTCATCCAAACTAATCACTGAACATCAATTTCATATTTTCTTCACTAAAATATTACTGTGCTTGATGTCATCAAGTGGAGCGGATCATTTTTTTTTCATTTGTTCACACATTTTTCCAATTTATATATATTTTGTTAAAGATTCTTAGCCTATGTCATTGCATACCAATCTGTTTATTAAAAGTTAAGGTTCACTGTAAACACATATGTTACACCAAAATAAAAACGCTTCAGAGAGAGAGTAAGAACAATTCTCAACCTATATATTCAACAAATTCTATCTTTACAGATTTGAAAATTTGTATATAGGGTATTCAGACATTTGGAAATATATCTAGCATAATCTATTATATCTATAAAAGTGAGAATGTGTGTGTGAGAGAGAGAGAAAGAACAATTCTCAACCTATATACTCAACAAATTTTTTATCTACAGATTTAAAAATTTGTATATAGGGTATTCAGACATATAGAAATATATCTAGCATAACCTATCTATTATATCTATAAAATGACCATGTGTGTGTGTGTGAGAGAGAGAGAGAGAGTCAGAGAGAGAGAGAGAACAATTTTCAGCTTGTGTGTGTGTGAGAAAGAGAGAGAAAGAAAGAGAGGAAGGAAAATTCTCACCCTATATATTCAACAAATTTTTTATCTACATATTAGAAAATTTGGATATAGGGTATTCAGACGTATGGAAATATATCTAGCATAATCTATCTATTATATCTATAAAAGTGAGAATGTGTGTGTGAGAGAGAGAGAAAGAGAGAGAGAGAGAACAATTCTCAACCTATATATTCAACTAATTTTTTATCTACAGATTTGAAAATGTGTATATTGGGTATTCAGACATATGTAAATATATCTGGCATAATCTATGTATTATATCTATAAAAGTGTGAATGTGAGTGATGGAAAGAGCAAAAAATTCTCAACCTATATAACCTATAAAAGTGAGAATATGTGTGAGAGAGAGAGAGAGAGAACAATTCTCAACCTATATATTCCACACATTTTTGGGCACAGATTTGGAAATTTGTATATAGGGTAGGCAGACATATAGAAATATATCTAGCATAATCTATCTATTATATCTATAAAAGTGAGAACTTGTGTGTGTGTGTGTGTGTGTGTGTGTGAGAGAGAGAGAGAGAACAATTCTTAACCTACATACTCAACAAATTTTTTACCTACAGTTTAGAAAATTTGTATATAGGGTATTCAGACATATGGAAATATATCTAGCATAATCTATCTATTATAACTACAAAAGTTAGAATGTGTGTGTGAGAGAGAGAGAGAACAATTCTAAACCTATATATTCAACAAATTTTTTATCTACAGATTTGAAACTTTGTATATAGGGTATTCAGACATATGGAAATATATCTTGCATAATCTATCTATTTTATCTATAAAAGTGAGAATGCGTGTGTGTGAGATAGCGAGAGAGAGAAAGAGAAAAAGAGAGAGATAAAAATTCTCAACCTATACATTCAACAAATTTTATATCCACAGATTTGAACATTTGTATATAGGGTGTTCAGACATATAGAAATATATCTAGCATAATCTATCTATTATATGTATAAAAGTGAGAATGTGTGTGTGTGTGAGAGAGAGGACAATTGTCAACCTATGTATACAACAAATTTTTTATCTACAGATTTCAAAATTTGTATATTGGGCATTCAGACATATTTTAATATATCTGGCATAATCTGTCTATTATATCTATAAAAGTGAGAATGTGTGTGATAGAGAGAGAGAGAACAATTCTCAACCTATATACTCAACAAATTTTTTATCTACAGATTTGAAAATTTGTATATAGGGTATTCAGACATATGGAAATATATCTAGCATAATCTATTATATCTATAAAAGTGAGAATGTGTGTGTGTGTGTGAGAGAGAGAGAGAGAGAGAGAACAATTCTCAACCCATATACTCAACAAATTCTTTATCTACAGATTTTAAAATTTGTATATAGAGTATTCATACAAATAGAAATATATCTAGGATAATCTTTCTATTATATCTATAAAAGTGAGAATGTGTGTGTGTGTGAGCGAGAGAGAGAGAGAGAGAGAGAGAGAGAGAACAGTTCTCAACCTATACATTCAACAAATTTTTATATATAGGGTATTCAGAAATATCGAAATATATCTAGCATAATCTATTATATCTTTAAAAGTTAGAATGTGTGTGTGTGAGAGATAGAGAGAACAATTCTCAACCTATGCACTCTACAAATTTTTTATCTACAAATTAGAAAATTTGTATATAGGGTATTCACACATATGGAAATATATCTAGCATAATCTATCTATTATATCTATAAAAGTTAGAATGTGTGTGTGAGGTAGCCAGAGAGAGAGAGAGAGAGAGTAAGAACAATTTTCAACCTATATATTCAACAAATATTTGATCTACAGATTAGAAAATTTGTATATAGGGTATTCAGACATATGGAAATATATCTAGCATAATCTATCTATTATATCTCTAAAATTGAGAATGTGTGTGTGAGAGAGAGAGAGAACAATTTTCAACCTATATACTCAACAAATTTTTTTATCTACAGATTTGAAAATTTGTATATAGGGTATTCAGACATATGGAAATATATCTAGAGTAATCTATCTATTATATCTATAAAAGTGAGAATGCGTGTGTGTGTGAGAGAGAGCGACACAGAACAATTCTCAACCTATATATTCAACAAATTTTTTATGTACAGATCTGAAATATCACATTTGTATAGAAGTAGAAATCTTGATACCTACTCTGATACCTAATAAAAGAAAGGACACTCTTTAGGGCGGATTTTGATTATAACAAGTCACTAATTAGAAATTATAATAAACATTCTAATAATTTAAGAATTTTACCAAAATAAAATTGCATGGTAATCACCCAATTTCTGCCACAAAATTTTGATTGGCAGAACTCATAAACATAAAATATATATTTTCTAATTTCATCTTTTTTTTTTCTTTTTACATAATCTGGTTTGATGTTTTCCCAAATATTCAAATCACTATATTTTGCTGCTTAATATCAAATACAGCAACTGAGTTATTTTTATGCATCAAACAATTACATTTTCTCATTCATCCAAACTAATCACTGAACATCAATTTCATATTTTCTTCACTAAAATATTACTGTGCTTGATGTCATCAAGTGGAGCGGATCATTTTTTTTTCATTTGTTCACACATTTTTCCAATTTATATATATTTTAAAGATTCTTAGCCTATGTCATTGCATACCAATCTGTTTATTAAAAGTTAAGGTTCACTGTAAACACATATGTTACACCAAAATAAAAACGCTTCAGATAATGTCTTGATATTCAATTCAGTTTCTCACATGACATCTTATGAAGTTAGTAGAAATGTTACAGACTTTTGAATCTCAAACACTTTCAATACTGTGCACTGATATTTTCTTTTTTGCAATATAAGCACATTCATGACTTTTTTTACAAACGTTAAAAACTTTCACATTGTGTAGCAATATACTGAAACAATTATAAAAATATTTGTTTTTATTTTGAATGATGCAGGGCATCTGAAGAGAGATTTTTCTAACAAAATGAAAGTATAATTTTTAGCAATAGGTATCTAGGAAAAGGCCACTACATATAAGTTCCAAATTTCCACAACCTGGCAAATACTGGTACATGCTAGCAAATTTAGATTTGCAATTACAAAATATGATTCTAATTTTTTCCTTTGCTCTTTATTCTAACACTACACTAAGTTTACTGTGTTATTTCGCTACAGTTGATATTGTGTAGAACAATAAGAAAATCATAGTGAACAATGCATTCAACAAAATTTCACACACATTTCTAGATACCTATATCTAATAAGTTCAAAAGAAAGGACACACTTAGGGAGGTATTTTGGTGGTCAAGTCACTAAAAAGAGATTAGCTGGTTTCCCGGCATAGCCCAGGATATAATAAAGATTGACTGAAATACATGTTCTAGCTGGTTTCTAGGCGTTGCCAGGGATGTAATATAGACACATTATGTTGTATATTACCTGTTCTCTTCTCCCTAAGGTAAAACAATTTCATATACATGCTGTAAATTACCTATGCTAGGGATAAACCATGAACAATATCAGTCCTAGGGTAGATAAAACAAATAATACATAGAGATGAAAGATTCCTCTCCCCTAAGAATCAAACATATGTTCAATATCTGCTTTTGTTTTTTCATTGTTTATACGGTCCCGAGCAACGCCGGGTAGCCCTGCTAGTAATAATATATAAAAGGCAAAAATCGGTGTGTATGTATGTATGTATGTATGTATGTATGTATGTTTGTTTGTAACGCTAAAACTTTTGAAAGACGGAACCAGAGTTGACAAATTTGGTATCATATTGCACCTTGATCACCCGGATGACAAATATCGAAATTTCACGTCAAACGGACCAGTAGAAAGGGGTCAACTGATCGTTTTTCTCCTAGGGGGGCCCCCCAAAAAAACTGTCATTTTACCGTTATTCAATACGTGTCACGTGACGTGACGTCAGCTCAAACTTTTGACAGACACAACCAAAGTTGACAAATTATGTATCATATTGAACCTTGATCACCCGCATGACAAATATCGAAATTCCACACCAAACGGACCATTAAAAGGGGGTGAACTGATCATTTCTCTCCTAGGGGGGCCCCCCAAAAAACCTGTCATTTTAATGTTAATATTACATAATCCAAAAACGCTTAGTCATGTCACGTGACGTGACGTCAACATCCAGTAATGGCGAACAAATGTAAACAAACACTTTGTTTTACCGATACTTTTGTAATTTCTCTTCTGCTTTGTTCTAGAGATTATTAAACTCCATGACAATGTCTCCAGCGTATTTAACTGGTTAAAAATAGTATTTATACAAGAGTTTTAACGAAAAATATCAGGAAAAAATGTACAGGAATAAAAAAAAATTCAGCTTTCAAAATATTCGTCGATAAAAAAACCGATCTTTATATTTACGCTAGCCATTTTGTATATTACCACGTGACCTGCTATCTCTTAAACTGGAGGGGGGGGATCCACTTGAATCCAACAAAACCAGTAATTTTTTTTTTCTATTATATATACATCATTTTCTATAAAATTAAGTGTAGACTTTATAATTAAAACAAAAAATGTTATTCATACTAAAAAAAAAAAAAAACGCTTAGTCATGTCACGTGACGTGACGTCAACATCCACTAATGGCGAACAATTGTACCTATTTACTATGCCTCCCCACGGGACAGAGTTAGACACCAGGGTCGTTTTTTAACGTGGAGAAAAGGTACAAAAATAAAAATTGTCTCAGTCGTGGAGGATTTCTCCTCCACCGAAAGAGAACAAGAAATAGAAGTGCAGCATCTGAAGAACAGATACTACACTTTGATCTTGACCAAAAGGCCAAGAATGCGAACAATTGTAAATAACAACTTTTTTCACAAAACCAACACCGTCTTTCTTATTTTTCTCTCTCTTTCTCTCTCTCTCTCACCCACTTACTCTTCCCTCTCTCTCACCCTCTTTCTCTTGACGTCACACCACTGTTAAACTGTGGGGGGGGGAACACATTCCCAGGCATTATCTCCTATAGATGCACATTTTATTAGAAATTCAGCTTTCAAAATATTAGACGATAATAAAAATATAAAACCAACACCCTCTTTCTCTTTTCTCTCTCTCTCACCAACTTACTCTTCTCTCTCTCTCACCCACTTTCTCTTGACCTCCTACTACTGTTAAACTGTGTGTGTGTGTGGGGGGGGGAAGAGGCAGCTTGAAAACCAACAAAAACAGTGCACAGTTTCCCAAGCATTTGGGGTGGGAAGGGGGGGAAGAAGCCGAGTGCACAGTTTCGTGTGAGAGAGAGAGAACAATTCTCAACCTATATACTCAACAAATTTTTTATCTACAGATTTGAAAGTTTGTATATAGGGTATTCAGACATATGGAAATATATCTAGCATAATCTATCTATTATATCTATAAAAGTGAAAATGTGTGTGTGTGTGAGGTAGCCAGAGAGAGAGAGAGAGAGAGAGAGAGAGACAACAATTCTCAACCTATATATTCAATACATTTTTTATCTACAGATTTGAAAATTTGTATATAGGGTATTCAGACATATGGAAATATATCTAGCATAATCTATCTATTATATCTATAAAAGTGAAAATGTGTGTGTGTGTGTGTGTGTGTGTGTGCGTAAGAGAGAGAGAGAACAATTCTCAACCTATATACTCAACGTATTTTTATCTACGGATTTTAAACTTTGTATATAGGGTATTCAGACATATAGAAATATATCTAGCATAATCTATACATTATATCTATAAAAGTGAGAATGTGAGTGTGTGAGAGAGAGAGAACAATTCTCAACCTATATATTCAACAAATTTTTTACCTACAGATTTGAAAATTTGTATATTGGGTATTCAGACATATGGAAATATATCTAGCATAATCGATCTATTATATCTATAAAAGTCAGAATGTTTGCGTGTGGTTGTGTGTGTAAGGTTGCGAGAGAGAGAGAGAGAACAATTCTCAACCTATCTATTCAATAAATTTGTTATCTACAGATTTGACCATTTGTATATAGGGTATTCAGACATATGGAAATATATCCAGCATAATCTATCTATTATATCTATAAAAGTGAGAATGTGTGCGTGAGAGAGAGAGAGAGAGAGAGTAAGTACAATTCTCACCCTATATATTCAACAAATTTTTTATCTACCGATTAGAAAATTTGTATATAGGGTATTCAGACATATGGAAATATATCTAGCATAATCTATCTATTATATCTAGAAAAGTGAGAATGTGTGTGAAAGAGAGAGAGAGAAGAGAGAGAGAGAGAACAATTCTCAACCTATATATTCAACTAATTTTTATGTACAGATCTGAAAATTTGTATACAGGGTATTCAGACATATGGAAATATATCTAGCATAATCTATTATATCTATAAAAGGTAGAATGTGTGTGTGTGTGTGTGTGAGTGAGTGAGTGAGTGAGAGAGAGAGAGAGAGAACAATTCTCAACCTATATACTCAACAAATTTTGTATCTACAGATTTGATAATTTGTATATAGGGTATTCAGACATAAGGAAATATATCTAGCATAATCTATCTATTATATCTATAAAAGTGAGAATGTGTGTGAAAGAGAGAGAGAGAGAGAACAATTCTCAACCTATATATTCAACAAATTCTATCTTTACAGATTTGAAAATTTGTATATAGGGTATTCAGACATTTGGAAATATATCTAGCATAATCTATTATATCTATAAAAGTGAGAATGTGTGTGTGAGAGAGAGAGAAAGAACAATTCTCAACCTATATACTCAACAAATTTTTTATCTACAGATTTAAAAATTTGTATATAGGGTATTCAGACATATAGAAATATATCTAGCATAACCTATCTATTATATCTATAAAATGACCATGTGTGTGTGTGTGTGAGAGAGAGAGAGAGTCAGAGAGAGAGAGAGAACAATTTTCAGCGTGTGTGTGTGTGAGAAAGAGAGAGAGAGAAAGAGAGGAAGGAAAATTCTCACCCTATATATTCAACAAATTTTTTATCTACATATTAGAAAATTTGGATATAGGGTATTCAGACGTATGGAAATATATCTAGCATAATCTATCTATTATATCTATAAAAGTGAGAATGTGTGTGTGAGAGAGAGAGAAAGAGAGAGAGAGAGAGAGAACAATTCTCAACCTATATATTCAACTAATTTTTTATCTACAGATTTGAAAATGTGTATATTGGGTATTCAGACATATGTAAATATATCTGGCATAATCTATGTATTATATCTATAAAAGTGTGAATGTGAGTGATGGAAAGAGCAAAAAATTCTCAACCTATATAACCTATAAAAGTGAGAATATGTGTGTGAGAGAGAGAGAGAGAGAACAATTCTCAACCTATATATTCCACACATTTTTGGGCACAGATTTGGAAATTTGTATATAGGGTAGGCAGACATATAGAAATATATCTAGCATAATCTATCTATTATATAAAAGGCAAAAATCGGTGTGTATGTATGTATGTATGTATGTATGTATGTATGTTTGTTTGTAACGCTAAAACTTTTGAAAGACGGAACCAGAGTTGACAAATTTGGTATCATATTGCACCTTGATCACCCGGATGACAAATATCGAAATTTCACGTCAAACGGACCAGTAGAAAGGGGTCAACTGATCGTTTTTCTCCTAGGGGGGCCCCCCAAAAAAACTGTCATTTTACCGTTATTCAATACGTGTCACGTGACGTGACGTCAGCTCAAACTTTTGACAGACACAACCAAAGTTGACAAATTATGTATCATATTGAACCTTGATCACCCGCATGACAAATATCGAAATTCCACACCAAACGGACCATTAAAAGGGGGTGAACTGATCATTTCTCTCCTAGGGGGGCCCCCCAAAAAACCTGTCATTTTAATGTTAATATTACATAATCCAAAAACGCTTAGTCATGTCACGTGACGTGACGTCAACATCCAGTAATGGCGAACAAATGTAAACAAACACTTTGTTTTACCGATACTTTTGTAATTTCTCTTCTGCTTTGTTCTAGAGATTATTAAACTCCATGACAATGTCTCCAGCGTATTTAACTGGTTAAAAATAGTATTTATACAAGAGTTTTAACGAAAAATATCAGGAAAAAATGTACAGGAATAAAAAAAAATTCAGCTTTCAAAATATTCGTCGATAAAAAAACCGATCTTTATATTTACGCTAGCCATTTTGTATATTACCACGTGACCTGCTATCTCTTAAACTGGAGGGGGGGGATCCACTTGAATCCAACAAAACCAGTAATTTTTTTTTTCTATTATATATACATCATTTTCTATAAAATTAAGTGTAGACTTTATAATTAAAACAAAAAATGTTATTCATACTAAAAAAAAAAAAACGCTTAGTCATGTCACGTGACGTGACGTCAACATCCACTAATGGCGAACAATTGTACCTATTTACTATGCCTCCCCACGGGACAGAGTTAGACACCAGGGTCGTTTTTTAACGTGGAGAAAAGGTACAAAAATAAAAATTGTCTCAGTCGTGGAGGATTTCTCCTCCACCGAAAGAGAACAAGAAATAGAAGTGCAGCATCTGAAGAACAGATACTACACTTTGATCTTGACCAAAAGGCCAAGAATGCGAACAATTGTAAATAACAACTTTTTTCACAAAACCAACACCGTCTTTCTTATTTTTCTCTCTCTTTCTCTCTCTCTCTCACCCACTTACTCTTCCCTCTCTCTCACCCTCTTTCTCTTGACGTCACACCACTGTTAAACTGTGGGGGGGGGGAACACATTCCCAGGCATTATCTCCTATAGATGCACATTTTATTAGAAATTCAGCTTTCAAAATATTAGACGATAATAAAAATATAAAACCAACACCCTCTTTCTCTTTTCTCTCTCTCTCACCAACTTACTCTTCTCTCTCTCTCACCCACTTTCTCTTGACCTCCTACTACTGTTAAACTGTGTGTGTGTGTGGGGGGGGGAAGAGGCAGCTTGAAAACCAACAAAAACAGTGCACAGTTTCCCAAGCATTTGGGGTGGGAAGGGGGGGAAGAAGCCGAGTGCACAGTTTCGTGTGAGAGAGAGAGAACAATTCTCAACCTATATACTCAACAAATTTTTTATCTACAGATTTGAAAGTTTGTATATAGGGTATTCAGACATATGGAAATATATCTAGCATAATCTATCTATTATATCTATAAAAGTGAAAATGTGTGTGTGTGTGAGGTAGCCAGAGAGAGAGAGAGAGAGAGAGAGAGACAACAATTCTCAACCTATATATTCAATACATTTTTTATCTACAGATTTGAAAATTTGTATATAGGGTATTCAGACATATGGAAATATATCTAGCATAATCTATCTATTATATCTATAAAAGTGAAAATGTGTGTGTGTGTGTGTGTGTGTGTGTGTGCGTAAGAGAGAGAGAGAACAATTCTCAACCTATATACTCAACGTATTTTTATCTACGGATTTTAAACTTTGTATATAGGGTATTCAGACATATAGAAATATATCTAGCATAATCTATACATTATATCTATAAAAGTGAGAATGTGAGTGTGTGAGAGAGAGAGAACAATTCTCAACCTATATATTCAACAAATTTTTTACCTACAGATTTGAAAATTTGTATATTGGGTATTCAGACATATGGAAATATATCTAGCATAATCGATCTATTATATCTATAAAAGTTAGAATGTGTGTGTGTGAGGTAGCCAGAGAGAGAGAGAGAGAGAGAGAGTAAGAACAATTTTCAACCTATATATTCAACAAATATTTGATCTACAGATTAGAAAATTTGTATATAGGGTATTCAGACATATGGAAATATATCTAGCATAATCTATCTATTATATCTCTAAAATTGAGAATGTGTGTGTGAGAGAGAGAGAGAGAACAATTTTCAACCTATATACTCAACAAATTTTTTTATCTACAGATTTGAAAATTTGTATATAGGGTATTCAGACATATGGAAATATATCTAGAGTAATCTATCTATTATATCTATAAAAGTGAGAATGCGTGTGTGTGTGAGAGAGAGCGACACAGAACAATTCTCAACCTATATATTCAACAAATTTTTTATGTACAGATCTGAAATATCACATTTGTATAGAAGTAGAAATCTTGATACCTACTCTGATACCTAATAAAAGAAAGGACACTCTTTAGGGCGGATTTTGATTATAACAAGTCACTAATTAGAAATTATAATAAACATTCTAATAATTTAAGAATTTTACCAAAATAAAATTGCATGGTAATCACCCAATTTCTGCCACAAAATTTTGATTGGCAGAACTCATAAACATAAAATATATATTTTCTAATTTCATCTTTTTTTTTTCTTTTTACATAATCTGGTTTGATGTTTTCCCAAATATTCAAATCACTATATTTTGCTGCTTAATATCAAATACAGCAACTGAGTTATTTTTATGCATCAAACAATTACATTTTCTCATTCATCCAAACTAATCACTGAACATCAATTTCATATTTTCTTCACTAAAATATTACTGTGCTTGATGTCATCAAGTGGAGCGGATCATTTTTTTTTCATTTGTTCACACATTTTTCCAATTTATATATATTTTAAAGATTCTTAGCCTATGTCATTGCATACCAATCTGTTTATTAAAAGTTAAGGTTCACTGTAAACACATATGTTACACCAAAATAAAAACGCTTCAGATAATGTCTTGATATTCAATTCAGTTTCTCACATGACATCTTATGAAGTTAGTAGAAATGTTACAGACTTTTGAATCTCAAACACTTTCAATACTGTGCACTGATATTTTCTTTTTTGCAATATAAGCACATTCATGACTTTTTTTACAAACGTTAAAAACTTTCACATTGTGTAGCAATATACTGAAACAATTATAAAAATATTTGTTTTTATTTTGAATGATGCAGGGCATCTGAAGAGAGATTTTTCTAACAAAATGAAAGTATAATTTTTAGCAATAGGTATCTAGGAAAAGGCCACTACATATAAGTTCCAAATTTCCACAACCTGGCAAATACTGGTACATGCTAGCAAATTTAGATTTGCAATTACAAAATATGATTCTAATTTTTTCCTTTGCTCTTTATTCTAACACTACACTAAGTTTACTGTGTTATTTCGCTACAGTTGATATTGTGTAGAACAATAAGAAAATCATAGTGAACAATGCATTCAACAAAATTTCACACACATTTCTAGATACCTATATCTAATAAGTTCAAAAGAAAGGACACACTTAGGGAGGTATTTTGGTGGTCAAGTCACTAAAAAGAGATTAGCTGGTTTCCCGGCATAGCCCAGGATATAATAAAGATTGACTGAAATACATGTTCTAGCTGGTTTCTAGGCGTTGCCAGGGATGTAATATAGACACATTATGTTGTATATTACCTGTTCTCTTCTCCCTAAGGTAAAACAATTTCATATACATGCTGTAAATTACCTATGCTAGGGATAAACCATGAACAATATCAGTCCTAGGGTAGATAAAACAAATAATACATAGAGATGAAAGATTCCTCTCCCCTAAGAATCAAACATATGTTCAATATCTGCTTTTGTTTTTTCATTGTTTATACGGTCCCGAGCAACGCCGGGTAGCCCTGCTAGTAATCTATATATATAAAAGGCAAAAATCGGTGTGTATGTATGTATGTATGTATGTTTGTTTGTAACGCTAAAACTTTTGACAGACACAACCAAAGTTGACAAATTAGGTAGCATATTGCACCTTGATCACCCGGATGACAAATATCGAAATTTCACGTCAAACGGACAACTAGAAGGGGGTTAACTGATCATTTTTCTCCCAGGGGGGCCCCCCAAAAAACCTGTCATTTTAACATTATTCATTAGCTGTCACGTGACGTGACGTCAGCTCAGTAAAATGTCGGCTACGCTGAGCCTCTGACGTACATTAAAGCTGCCTGCGAGGAGTATCATTGATACTATAACACAGTTAAATATTAGTTTAAGAGTCGAACCGTTATTACCAACGGATTTATCGCACTTCAAAAAGAAGAATCCCAAAATTACATAAAAATTGACGTAGGGAAAATGTTTTTATTTTTGCTTGAAGTTTTTTACCGGCGAAGAAAGATGACTATGCTCTTTGCTATAGTTTACCATGTAAACAAGGCTTTAGCCATTTTGTTTTTACCTCCTAACTCTGTTAAACTGGAAGGGGGAGGGGTGGCTATCAGTATAAGGCCGCTTAAATACACGAAAATTACTTTTATACGAGTTTGTTTTCTTATGAATGGAACCGCGTTTATAGGGGGGAGGGGGGAGGAGGCATTGTGCACAGTCTCCCAAGCATTACCTACTATAAAAAAAGATGCACATTTACCCTCTTCTCTCACCCTCTTTCTCTCTCTCTCTCTCTCTTTCTCTTCTCTCTCTCACTCTCTTTCTCTATCACCCTCTTCTCTCTCTCTCTTTCTCTTCTCTCTCTCATCCTCTTTCTCTCTCTCTCACCCTCTTCTCTCTCTCTACCTTTTTCTCTTCTCTCTCGCACCCTCTTCTCTCTCTCTCACCCGCTTCTCTCTCTCTACCTCTTTCTCTTCTCTCTCGCACCCTCTTCTCTCTCTCACCCGCTTCTCTCTCTCTACCTCTTTCTCTTATCTCTCTCTCTCTCTCAACCTCTTCTCTCTCTCTCTCTTACCCTCTTCTCTCTCTCACTCTCTGTGTACACCTTTTTCTCTTCTCTTCTCTCTCTCTCTGACCCTCTTTCTCTCTCTCTCACCCTCTTTTTCTGCTCTCTCTCACCCTTCTCTCTCTCTCTCTCTCTACCTCTTTCTCTTCTCTATCACCCTCTTTCCCTGCTCTCTCTCACCTTCATCTCTCTCTCTCTACCTATTTCTCTTCTCTCTCTCTCCCTCTGCTCTCTCTCACCCTCTTCTTTCTCCCTCACCCTCTTCTCTCTCTCTCTCACCCTCTTCTTTCTCCCTCACCCTCTTCTCTCTCTCTCTCTACCTCTTTCTCTTATCTCTCTCTCTCACTACCCCTCTCTCTCTCTGTCTTACCCTCTTCTCTCTCTCTCTACCTCTTTCTCTTATCTCTCTCTCTCACTACCTCTCTCTCTCTCACCCTCTTCTCTCTCTCACCCTCTTTCTCTCTTACCCTCTTCTCTCTCTACCTCTTTCACTTCTCTCACCCTCTTTCTCTCTCACCCTCTTTCTCTGCTCTCTCTCACCCTCTTCTCTGCTCTCTCTCACCCTCTTCTCTCTCTACCTCTTTCTCTTCTCTCTCTCTCACCCTCTTCTCTCTCTCTTACCTATTTTGTAATATATATATATAGATATATATATTGTACAAACTATTGTACAAACTATTACCACTTATCAAGGCCTATAGGCCACTCGAGGATGAAAGTTTAAAAGTGCACAGTAGTCAAATTCGGCAAAGATGACGGAACCGCTTTAAGAGGAGGATGAATTATTCAGTGACTCCAACCTATTTTGTTACATATATGTATGTATATATTTTTGTAAAAAATATATATTACTACTTATCAAGGCCCATAGGACACTCGAGGATTAGAGTTGAAAAGTGCACAGCAGTCAAATCTGGGAAAGAGGATGGAACCGCTTTAACGGGAGGATGAGTTATTCAGCGACTCCAACCTATTTTGGTATATATATATTTATATCTATATTTATTTTTAAATATATATTACCACTTATCAAGGCCCATAGGCCACACGAGGATGAGAGTTTAAAAGTGCACAGTAGTCAAATTCGGCAAAGATGATGGAACCGCTTTAAGAGGAGGATGAATTATTCAGTGACTCCAACCTATTTTGTTATATATATGTATGTATATATTTTTGTAAAAAATATATATTACTACTTATCAAGGCCCATAGGACACTCGAGGATTAGAGTTGAAAAGTGCACAGTAGTCAAATTCGGGAAAGAGGATGGAACCGCTTTCACGGGAGGATGAGTTATTCAGCGACTCCAACCTGTTTTTTTATATATATATTTATATCTATATTTATTAAAAAATATATATTACCACTTATCAAGGACAATAGGCCACTCGAGGATGAGAGTTGAATAGTGCACTGTATAAAAAATACGGTAAAGAGGATGGAACCGCTTTAACGGAAGGATGAGTTATTCAGCAACTCCAACCTATTTTTTTATATATATATATATATATACTTTTATTAAAAAATATATATTACCACTTATCAAGGACAATAGGCCACTCGAGGATGAGAGTTGAAAAGTGCATAGTAGTAAAATTCGGGAAAGAGGATGGAACCGCTTTAACGGGAGGATGAGTTATTCAGCGACTCCAACCTATTTTTTATATATATATATATATATATATATATATATTTATAACAAAAATATATTACCACTTATCAAGGCCCATAGGCTACTCGAGGATAAGAGTTGAAAAGTGCACATTAGTCAAATTCGGGAAAGAGGATGGAACCGCTTTAACGGGAGGATGAGTGATTCAGCGACTCCAACCTATTTTGTTATATATATATATATATATATATATATATATATATATATTTTGTACAAACTATATATTACCACTTATCAAGGCCCATAGGCCACACGAGGATGAGAGTTTAAAAGTGCACAGTAGTCAAATTTGGGAAAGAGGATTTAATCGCTTTAATAGAAGGATGAATTATTCAGCGACTCACACCTGTTTTGGTATATATATATATATATTTATAAAAAAATATGTATTACCACTTATCAAGGCCCATAGGCCACTCGAGGATGAGAGTTAAAAAGTCCACAGTAGTCAAATTTGGGAAAGAGGATGGAACCGCTTTAACAGGAGGATGAGTTATTCAGCAACTCCAACCTATTTTGTTATATATATATATATATATATATATATATATATTTTTCATAAAATATGTATTACCACTTATCAAGGCCCATAGTCCACTCGAGGACGAGAGTTGAAAAGTGCACAGTAGTCAAATTGGGGAAAGAGGATGGAACCGCTTTAACGGGAGGATGAGTTATTCAGCGACTCCAACCTTTTTTTTTATTTTGTAAAAAATATATATGACCACTTATCAAGGCCCAGAGGCCACTCGAGGATAAGAGTTGAAAAGTGCACAGTAGTCAAATTTGGGAAATTTGTTATATATCTATTTTTTTGTTACTTAGGCATTTCCACTTATCAAGGCCCAGATACATCTCGAGGATAAGAGTTAAATGTGCACAGTAGTCAATTGGACAATAAGGCCCAGAGGCCACCCGAGGATAAGGGTTGAAAATGGCAGTAGTTAATTGGACAACATAGTAATCGTTAGTAATGGAAAGTCGGGAAATTTGTTATATATATATTTATATTTTGTTTAGATAGGCATTACCACTTATCAAGGCCCAGAGGCCACTAGAGGATAAGTGTTGAAAAGTGCAGTAGTCAATTGGACAAAATATAGTAATTGTTAGTAATGGAAATTCAGTAAATTTGTTATATATATATTAATATTTTGTTAAATACGCATTACCACTTATCAAAGCCCACAGGCCACTCGAGGATAAGGATTGAAAAGTGCACCGTAGTAGTCGGTTGTAATGGAAATGCGGGATATTTGTAATATACCTATTTTTTGTTACTTAGGCACAACCACTTATTAAGGCCCAGAGGCCACTCGATGGTATTACCACTTATCAAGGCCCAGAGGCCACTCGAGGATAAGCGTTTAAAAGTGCAGTAGTCAATTGGACAATATAGTAATCGTTAGTAATGGAAATTCAGTAAATTTGTTATATATATGTATATTTTGTTACATACGCATTACCATTTATCAAGGCCCAGAGGCCACTCGAGGATAAGGATTGAAAAGTGCACAGTAGTCAATTGGACAATATAGTAATCGTTAGTAATGGAAATTCAGTAAATTTGTTATATACCTATTTTTTGTTACTTGGTCATTTCCACTTATCAAGGCCCAGAGGCCACTCGAGCATAAGAGTTAAAAAGTCCACAGTAGTCAATTGGACAATAAGGCCCAGAGGCCACCCGAGGATAAGGGTTAAAAAGTGCAGTAGTCCATTGGTCAATATAGTAATCGTTAGTAATTACTACTTCTCAAGGCCCAGAGGCCACTCGAGGATAAGGGTTGAAAAGCGCAGTAGTCAATTGGACAATACAGTAATCGTTAGTAATGGAAATTCAGTAAATTTGTTATATATATATATATTTATATTTTGCTAAATACGCATTACTACTTATCAAGGCCCAGACGCCACTCGAGGATAAGGGTTGAAAATATTCAACAAATTTTTTATCTACAGATTAGAAAATTTGTATATAGGGTATTCAGACATATGGAATATATCTAGCATAATCTATCTATTATATCTATAAAAGTCAGAATGTTTGTGTGTGTGGGTGTGTGTGAGGTAGAGAGAGAGAGAGAGAACAATTCTTAACCTATATATTCAACAAATTTTTTATCTACAGATTTTAAATTTGTTATAAAGGGTATTCATACATATGGAAATATATCTAGCATAATCTATCTATTATATCTACAAAAGTGAAAATGTGTGTGTCTGTGAGAGAGAGAGCAATTCTCAACCTATATAATCAACAAATTTTTTATCTACAGATTAGATAATTTGTATATAGGGTATTCAGACATATGGAAATATATCTAGCATAATCTATCTATTATGTCTATAAAAGTGAGAATATGTCTGTGTGTGAGAGAGAGAGAGTAAGAACAATTCTCACCCTTTATATTCAACAAATTTTTATCTACAGATTAGAAAATTTTTATATAGTGTATTCAGACATATGGAAATATATCTAGCATAATCTATCTATTATATCTATAAAAGTGAGCATGCGTGAGAGGAGAGAGAGAGAGAGAGAACAATTCTCAACCTATATACTCAACAAATTTTTTATCTACAGATTTGAAAATTTGTATATAGATTATTCAGACACATGGAAATATATCTAGCATAATTTATCTATTATATCTATAAAAGTGAGAATGTGTGGGTGTGTGAGAGAGAGAATGAGAGAGAACAATTCTCAGCTTATATATGCAACAAATTGTTTATCTACAGATCCGAAATATCACATTTGTATAGAAGTAGAAATCTGGATACCTATTCTGATACCTAATAAAAGAAAGGACACTCTTTGGGGCGGATTTTGATGATAACAAGTCACTAATAAGAAATTATAATAAACATTGAAATAATTTAAGAATTTTATCAAAATAAAATTGCATGGTAATCACCCAATTTCTGCCACAAAATTTTGATTGGCAAAACTCATAAACAGAAAATATATATTTTCTAATTTCATCTTTTTTTTTATATAATCTGATTTGATGTTTTCCTTAATATTCAAATCACTATATTTTGCTGCTTAATATCAAATACAGCAAATGAGTTATTTTTTATGCATCAAACAATTACATTTTCTCATTCATCCAAACTAATCACTGAACATCAATTTCATATTTTCTTCACTAAAATATTACTGTGCTTGATGTCATCAAGTGGAGCGGATCATTTTTTTTTCATTTGTTCACACATTTTTCCAATTTATATATATTTTGTCTAAGATTCTTAGCCTATGTCATTGCATACCAAGCTGTTTATTAAAAGTTACGGTTCACTGTAAACACATACGTTACACCAAAATAAAAACGCTTCAGATAATGTCTTGATATTCAATTAAGTTTCTCACATGACATCTTATGAAGTTAGTAGAAATGTTACAGACTTTTGAATCTCAAACACTTTCAATACTGTGCACTGATATTTTCTTTTTTGGAATATAAGCACATTCATGATTTTTTTTTACAAACGTCAACAAATTTCACAATGTGTAGCAATGTACTGAAACAATTATAAAAATATTTGTTTTTATTTTGGATGATGCAGGGCATCCGAAGAGAGATTTTTCTAACAAAATGAAAGTATAATTTTTAGCAATAGGTATCTAGGAAAAGGCCACTACATACGTTATAAATTCCAAATTTCCACAACCTGGCAAATACTGGTACACGCTAGCAAATTTAGATTTGCAATTACAGAATATGATTCTAATTTTTTCCTTTGCTCTTTATTCTAACACTACACTAAGTTTACTGTTTTATTTCGCTACAGTTGATATTGTGTAGAACAATAAGAAAATCATAGTGAACAATGCATTCAACAAAATTTCACACACATTTCTAGATACCTATATCTAATAAGTTCAAAAGAAAGGACACACTTAGGGAGGTATTTTGGTGGTCAAGTCACTAAATAGAGATTAGCTGGTTTCCCGGCATAGCCCAGGATGTAATAAAGATTGACTGAAATACATGTTCTAGCTGGTTTCTAGGCGTTGCCAGGGATGTAATATAGACACATTATGTTGTATATTACCTGTTCTCTTCTCCCTAAGGTAAAACAATTTCATATACATGCTGTAAATTACCTATGCTAGGGATAAAACATGAACAATACCAGTCCGGGGGTAGATAAAACAAATAATACATAAAGATGAAAGATTCGTCTCCCCTAAGAATAAAACATATGTTCAATATCTGCTTTTGTTTTTTCATTGTTTATACGGTCCCGAGCAACGCCGGGTAGCCCTGCTAGTAATATATAAAAGGCAAAAATCGGTGTGTATGTATGTATGTATGTATGTATGTATGTATGTTTGTTTGTAACGCTAAAACTTTTGAAAGACGGAACCAGAGTTGACAAATTTGGTATCATATTGCACCTTGATCACCCGGATGACAAATATCGAAATTTCACGTCAAACGGACCAGTAGAAAGGGGTCAACTAATCGTTTTTCTCCTAGGGGGGCCCCCAAAAAAAACTGTCATTTTACCGTTATTCAATACGTGTCACGTGACGTGACGTCAGCTCAAACTTTTGACAGACACAACCAAAGTTGACAAATTATGTATCATATTGAACCTTGATCACCCGCATGACAAATATCGAAATTCCACACCAAACGGACCATTAAAAGGGGGTGAACTGATCATTTCTCTCCTAGGGGGGCCCCCCAAAAAACCTGTCATTTTAATGTTAATATTACATAATCCAAAAACGCTTAGTCATGTCACGTGACGTGACGTCAACATCCAGTAATGGCGAACAAATGTAAACAAACACTTTGTTTTACCGATACTTTTGTAATTTCTCTTCTGCTTTGTTCTAGAGATTATTAAACTCCATGACAATGTCTCCAGCGTATTTAACTGGTTAAAAATAGTATTTATACAAGAGTTTTAACGAAAAATATCAGGAAAAAATGTACAGGAATAAAAAAAAATTCAGCTTTCAAAATATTCGTCGATAAAAAAACCGATCTTTATATTTACGCTAGCCATTTTGTATATTACCACGTGACCTGCTATCTCTTAAACTGGAGGGGGGGGGGATCCACTTGAATCCAACAAAACCAGTAATTTTTTTTTTCTATTATATATACATCATTTTCTATAAAATTAAGTGTAGACTTTATAATTAAAACAAAAAATGTTATTCATACTAAAAAAAAAAAAAAACGCTTAGTCATGTCACGTGACGTGACGTCAACATCCACTAATGGCGAACAATTGTACCTATTTACTATGCCTCCCCACGGGACAGAGTTAGACACCAGGGTCGTTTTTTAACGTGGAGAAAAGGTACAAAAATAAAAATTGTCTCAGTCGTGGAGGATTTCTCCTCCACCGAAAGAGAACAAGAAATAGAAGTGCAGCATCTGAAGAACAGATACTACACTTTGATCTTGACCAAAAGGCCAAGAATGCGAACAATTGTAAATAACAACTTTTTTCACAAAACCAACACCGTCTTTCTTATTTTTCTCTCTCTTTCTCTCTCTCTCTCACCCACTTACTCTTCCCTCTCTCTCACCCTCTTTCTCTTGACGTCACACCACTGTTAAACTGTGGGGGGGGGGAACACATTCCCAGGCATTATCTCCTATAGATGCACATTTTATTAGAAATTCAGCTTTCAAAATATTAGACGATAATAAAAATATAAAACCAACACCCTCTTTCTCTTTTCTCTCTCTCTCACCAACTTACTCTTCTCTCTCTCTCACCCACTTTCTCTTGACCTCCTACTACTGTTAAACTGTGTGTGTGTGGGGGGGGGGAAGAGGCAGCTTGAAAACCAACAAAAACAGTGCACAGTTTCCCAAGCATTTGGGGTGGGAAGGGGGGGAAGAAGCCGAGTGCACAGTTTCGTGTGAGAGAGAGAGAACAATTCTCAACCTATATACTCAACAAATTTTTTATCTACAGATTTGAAAGTTTGTATATAGGGTATTCAGACATATGGAAATATATCTAGCATAATCTATCTATTATATCTATAAAAGTGAAAATGTGTGTGTGTGTGAGGTAGCCAGAGAGAGAGAGAGAGAGAGAGAGAGACAACAATTCTCAACCTATATATTCAATACATTTTTTATCTACAGATTTGAAAATTTGTATATAGGGTATTCAGACATATGGAAATATATCTAGCATAATCTATCTATTATATCTATAAAAGTGAAAATGTGTGTGTGTGTGTGTGTGTGTGTGTGTGTGTGTGCGTAAGAGAGAGAGAGAACAATTCTCAACCTATATACTCAACGTATTTTTATCTACGGATTTTAAACTTTGTATATAGGGTATTCAGACATATAGAAATATATCTAGCATAATCTATACATTATATCTATAAAAGTGAGAATGTGAGTGTGTGAGAGAGAGAGAACAATTCTCAACCTATATATTCAACAAATTTTTTACCTACAGATTTGAAAATTTGTATATTGGGTATTCAGACATATGGAAATATATCTAGCATAATCGATCTATTATATCTATAAAAGTTAGAATGTGTGTGTGTGAGGTAGCCAGAGAGAGAGAGAGAGAGAGTAAGAACAATTTTCAACCTATATATTCAACAAATATTTGATCTACAGATTAGAAAATTTGTATATAGGGTATTCAGACATATGGAAATATATCTAGCATAATCTATCTATTATATCTCTAAAATTGAGAATGTGTGTGTGAGAGAGAGAGAGAGAACAATTTTCAACCTATATACTCAACAAATTTTTTTATCTACAGATTTGAAAATTTGTATATAGGGTATTCAGACATATGGAAATATATCTAGAGTAATCTATCTATTATATCTATAAAAGTGAGAATGCGTGTGTGTGTGAAAGAGAGCGACACAGAACAATTCTCAACCTATATATTCAACAAATTTTTTATGTACAGATCTGAAATATCACATTTGTATAGAAGTAGAAATCTTGATACCTACTCTGATACCTAATAAAAGAAAGGACACTCTTTAGGGCGGATTTTGATTATAACAAGTCACTAATTAGAAATTATAATAAACATTCTAATAATTTAAGAATTTTACCAAAATAAAATTGCATGGTAATCACCCAATTTCTGCCACAAAATTTTGATTGGCAGAACTCATAAACATAAAATATATATTTTCTAATTTCATCTTTTTTTTTTTCTTTTTACATAATCTGGTTTGATGTTTTCCCAAATATTCAAATCACTATATTTTGCTGCTTAATATCAAATACAGCAACTGAGTTATTTTTATGCATCAAACAATTACATTTTCTCATTCATCCAAACTAATCACTGAACATCAATTTCATATTTTCTTCACTAAAATATTACTGTGCTTGATGTCATCAAGTGGAGCGGATCATTTTTTTTTCATTTGTTCACACATTTTTCCAATTTATATATATTTTGTTAAAGATTCTTAGCCTATGTCATTGCATACCAATCTGTTTATTAAAAGTTAAGGTTCACTGTAAACACATATGTTACACCAAAATAAAAACGCTTCAGAGAGAGAGTAAGAACAATTCTCAACCTATATATTCAACAAATTCTATCTTTACAGATTTGAAAATTTGTATATAGGGTATTCAGACATTTGGAAATATATCTAGCATAATCTATTATATCTATAAAAGTGAGAATGTGTGTGTGAGAGAGAGAGAAAGAACAATTCTCAACCTATATACTCAACAAATTTTTTATCTACAGATTTAAAAATTTGTATATAGGGTATTCAGACATATAGAAATATATCTAGCATAACCTATCTATTATATCTATAAAATGACCATGTGTGTGTGTGTGAGAGAGAGAGAGAGAGTCAGAGAGAGAGAGAGAACAATTTTCAGCTTGTGTGTGTGTGAGAAAGAGAGAGAGAGAAAGAGAGGAAGGAAAATTCTCACCCTATATATTCAACAAATTTTTTATCTACATATTAGAAAATTTGGATATAGGGTATTCAGACGTATGGAAATATATCTAGCATAATCTATCTATTATATCTATAAAAGTGAGAATGTGTGTGTGAGAGAGAGAGAAAGAGAGAGAGAGAGAACAATTCTCAACCTATATATTCAACTAATTTTTTATCTACAGATTTGAAAATGTGTATATTGGGTATTCAGACATATGTAAATATATCTGGCATAATCTATGTATTATATCTATAAAAGTGTGAATGTGAGTGATGGAAAGAGCAAAAAATTCTCAACCTATATAACCTATAAAAGTGAGAATATGTGTGAGAGAGAGAGAGAGAGAACAATTCTCAACCTATATATTCCACACATTTTTGGGCACAGATTTGGAAATTTGTATATAGGGTAGGCAGACATATAGAAATATATCTAGCATAATCTATCTATTATATCTATAAAAGTGAGAACTTGTGTGTGTGTGTGTGTGTGTGTGTGAGAGAGAGAGAGAACAATTCTTAACCTACATACTCAACAAATTTTTTACCTACAGTTTAGAAAATTTGTATATAGGGTATTCAGACATATGGAAATATATCTAGCATAATCTATCTATTATAACTACAAAAGTTAGAATGTGTGTGTGAGAGAGAGAGAGAACAATTCTAAACCTATATATTCAACAAATTTTTTATCTACAGATTTGAAACTTTGTATATAGGGTATTCAGACATATGGAAATATATCTTGCATAATCTATCTATTTTATCTATAAAAGTGAGAATGCGTGTGTGTGAGATAGCGAGAGAGAGAAAGAGAAAAAGAGAGAGATAAAAATTCTCAACCTATACATTCAACAAATTTTATATCCACAGATTTGAACATTTGTATATAGGGTGTTCAGACATATAGAAATATATCTAGCATAATCTATCTATTATATGTATAAAAGTGAGAATGTGTGTGTGTGTGAGAGAGAGGACAATTGTCAACCTATGTATACAACAAATTTTTTATCTACAGATTTCAAAATTTGTATATTGGGCATTCAGACATATTTTAATATATCTGGCATAATCTGTCTATTATATCTATAAAAGTGAGAATGTGTGTGATAGAGAGAGAGAGAACAATTCTCAACCTATATACTCAACAAATTTTTTATCTACAGATTTGAAAATTTGTATATAGGGTATTCAGACATATGGAAATATATCTAGCATAATCTATTATATCTATAAAAGTGAGAATGTGTGTGTGTGTGTGAGAGAGAGAGAGAGAGAGAGAACAATTCTCAACCCATATACTCAACAAATTCTTTATCTACAGATTTTAAAATTTGTATATAGAGTATTCATACAAATAGAAATATATCTAGGATAATCTTTCTATTATATCTATAAAAGTGAGAATGTGTGTGTGTGTGAGCGAGAGAGAGAGAGAGAGAGAGAGAGAGAACAGTTCTCAACCTATACATTCAACAAATTTTTATATATAGGGTATTCAGAAATATCGAAATATATCTAGCATAATCTATTATATCTTTAAAAGTTAGAATGTGTGTGTGTGAGAGATAGAGAGAACAATTCTCAACCTATGCACTCTACAAATTTTTTATCTACAAATTAGAAAATTTGTATATAGGGTATTCACACATATGGAAATATATCTAGCATAATCTATCTATTATATCTATAAAAGTTAGAATGTGTGTGTGAGGTAGCCAGAGAGAGAGAGAGAGAGAGTAAGAACAATTTTCAACCTATATATTCAACAAATATTTGATCTACAGATTAGAAAATTTGTATATAGGGTATTCAGACATATGGAAATATATCTAGCATAATCTATCTATTATATCTCTAAAATTGAGAATGTGTGTGTGAGAGAGAGAGAGAACAATTTTCAACCTATATACTCAACAAATTTTTTTATCTACAGATTTGAAAATTTGTATATAGGGTATTCAGACATATGGAAATATATCTAGAGTAATCTATCTATTATATCTATAAAAGTGAGAATGCGTGTGTGTGTGAGAGAGAGCGACACAGAACAATTCTCAACCTATATATTCAACAAATTTTTTATGTACAGATCTGAAATATCACATTTGTATAGAAGTAGAAATCTTGATACCTACTCTGATACCTAATAAAAGAAAGGACACTCTTTAGGGCGGATTTTGATTATAACAAGTCACTAATTAGAAATTATAATAAACATTCTAATAATTTAAGAATTTTACCAAAATAAAATTGCATGGTAATCACCCAATTTCTGCCACAAAATTTTGATTGGCAGAACTCATAAACATAAAATATATATTTTCTAATTTCATCTTTTTTTTTTCTTTTTACATAATCTGGTTTGATGTTTTCCCAAATATTCAAATCACTATATTTTGCTGCTTAATATCAAATACAGCAACTGAGTTATTTTTATGCATCAAACAATTACATTTTCTCATTCATCCAAACTAATCACTGAACATCAATTTCATATTTTCTTCACTAAAATATTACTGTGCTTGATGTCATCAAGTGGAGCGGATCATTTTTTTTTCATTTGTTCACACATTTTTCCAATTTATATATATTTTAAAGATTCTTAGCCTATGTCATTGCATACCAATCTGTTTATTAAAAGTTAAGGTTCACTGTAAACACATATGTTACACCAAAATAAAAACGCTTCAGATAATGTCTTGATATTCAATTCAGTTTCTCACATGACATCTTATGAAGTTAGTAGAAATGTTACAGACTTTTGAATCTCAAACACTTTCAATACTGTGCACTGATATTTTCTTTTTTGCAATATAAGCACATTCATGACTTTTTTTACAAACGTTAAAAACTTTCACATTGTGTAGCAATATACTGAAACAATTATAAAAATATTTGTTTTTATTTTGAATGATGCAGGGCATCTGAAGAGAGATTTTTCTAACAAAATGAAAGTATAATTTTTAGCAATAGGTATCTAGGAAAAGGCCACTACATATAAGTTCCAAATTTCCACAACCTGGCAAATACTGGTACATGCTAGCAAATTTAGATTTGCAATTACAAAATATGATTCTAATTTTTTCCTTTGCTCTTTATTCTAACACTACACTAAGTTTACTGTGTTATTTCGCTACAGTTGATATTGTGTAGAACAATAAGAAAATCATAGTGAACAATGCATTCAACAAAATTTCACACACATTTCTAGATACCTATATCTAATAAGTTCAAAAGAAAGGACACACTTAGGGAGGTATTTTGGTGGTCAAGTCACTAAAAAGAGATTAGCTGGTTTCCCGGCATAGCCCAGGATATAATAAAGATTGACTGAAATACATGTTCTAGCTGGTTTCTAGGCGTTGCCAGGGATGTAATATAGACACATTATGTTGTATATTACCTGTTCTCTTCTCCCTAAGGTAAAACAATTTCATATACATGCTGTAAATTACCTATGCTAGGGATAAACCATGAACAATATCAGTCCTAGGGTAGATAAAACAAATAATACATAGAGATGAAAGATTCCTCTCCCCTAAGAATCAAACATATGTTCAATATCTGCTTTTGTTTTTTCATTGTTTATACGGTCCCGAGCAACGCCGGGTAGCCCTGCTAGTAATAATATATAAAAGGCAAAAATCGGTGTGTATGTATGTATGTATGTATGTATGTATGTATGTTTGTTTGTAACGCTAAAACTTTTGAAAGACGGAACCAGAGTTGACAAATTTGGTATCATATTGCACCTTGATCACCCGGATGACAAATATCGAAATTTCACGTCAAACGGACCAGTAGAAAGGGGTCAACTGATCGTTTTTCTCCTAGGGGGGCCCCCCAAAAAAACTGTCATTTTACCGTTATTCAATACGTGTCACGTGACGTGACGTCAGCTCAAACTTTTGACAGACACAACCAAAGTTGACAAATTATGTATCATATTGAACCTTGATCACCCGCATGACAAATATCGAAATTCCACACCAAACGGACCATTAAAAGGGGGTGAACTGATCATTTCTCTCCTAGGGGGGCCCCCCAAAAAACCTGTCATTTTAATGTTAATATTACATAATCCAAAAACGCTTAGTCATGTCACGTGACGTGACGTCAACATCCAGTAATGGCGAACAAATGTAAACAAACACTTTGTTTTACCGATACTTTTGTAATTTCTCTTCTGCTTTGTTCTAGAGATTATTAAACTCCATGACAATGTCTCCAGCGTATTTAACTGGTTAAAAATAGTATTTATACAAGAGTTTTAACGAAAAATATCAGGAAAAAATGTACAGGAATAAAAAAAAATTCAGCTTTCAAAATATTCGTCGATAAAAAAACCGATCTTTATATTTACGCTAGCCATTTTGTATATTACCACGTGACCTGCTATCTCTTAAACTGGAGGGGGGGGATCCACTTGAATCCAACAAAACCAGTAATTTTTTTTTTCTATTATATATACATCATTTTCTATAAAATTAAGTGTAGACTTTATAATTAAAACAAAAAATGTTATTCATACTAAAAAAAAAAAAAAACGCTTAGTCATGTCACGTGACGTGACGTCAACATCCACTAATGGCGAACAATTGTACCTATTTACTATGCCTCCCCACGGGACAGAGTTAGACACCAGGGTCGTTTTTTAACGTGGAGAAAAGGTACAAAAATAAAAATTGTCTCAGTCGTGGAGGATTTCTCCTCCACCGAAAGAGAACAAGAAATAGAAGTGCAGCATCTGAAGAACAGATACTACACTTTGATCTTGACCAAAAGGCCAAGAATGCGAACAATTGTAAATAACAACTTTTTTCACAAAACCAACACCGTCTTTCTTATTTTTCTCTCTCTTTCTCTCTCTCTCTCACCCACTTACTCTTCCCTCTCTCTCACCCTCTTTCTCTTGACGTCACACCACTGTTAAACTGTGGGGGGGGGAACACATTCCCAGGCATTATCTCCTATAGATGCACATTTTATTAGAAATTCAGCTTTCAAAATATTAGACGATAATAAAAATATAAAACCAACACCCTCTTTCTCTTTTCTCTCTCTCTCACCAACTTACTCTTCTCTCTCTCTCACCCACTTTCTCTTGACCTCCTACTACTGTTAAACTGTGTGTGTGTGTGGGGGGGGGAAGAGGCAGCTTGAAAACCAACAAAAACAGTGCACAGTTTCCCAAGCATTTGGGGTGGGAAGGGGGGGAAGAAGCCGAGTGCACAGTTTCGTGTGAGAGAGAGAGAACAATTCTCAACCTATATACTCAACAAATTTTTTATCTACAGATTTGAAAGTTTGTATATAGGGTATTCAGACATATGGAAATATATCTAGCATAATCTATCTATTATATCTATAAAAGTGAAAATGTGTGTGTGTGTGAGGTAGCCAGAGAGAGAGAGAGAGAGAGAGAGAGACAACAATTCTCAACCTATATATTCAATACATTTTTTATCTACAGATTTGAAAATTTGTATATAGGGTATTCAGACATATGGAAATATATCTAGCATAATCTATCTATTATATCTATAAAAGTGAAAATGTGTGTGTGTGTGTGTGTGTGTGTGTGTGTGCGTAAGAGAGAGAGAGAACAATTCTCAACCTATATACTCAACGTATTTTTATCTACGGATTTTAAACTTTGTATATAGGGTATTCAGACATATAGAAATATATCTAGCATAATCTATACATTATATCTATAAAAGTGAGAATGTGAGTGTGTGAGAGAGAGAGAACAATTGTCAACCTATATATTAAACAAATTTTTTACCTACAGATTTGAAAATTTGTATATTGGGTATTCAGACATATGGAAATATATCTAGCATAATCGATCTATTATATCTATAAAAGTCAGAATGTTTGCGTGTGGTTGTGTGTGTAAGGTTGCGAGAGAGAGAGAGAGAACAATTCTCAACCTATCTATTCAATAAATTTGTTATCTACAGATTTGACCATTTGTATATAGGGTATTCAGACATATGGAAATATATCCAGCATAATCTATCTATTATATCCATAAAAGTGAGAATGTGTGCGTGAGAGAGAGAGAGAGAGAGAGTAAGTACAATTCTCACCCTATATATTCAACAAATTTTTTATCTACCGATTAGAAAATTTGTATATAGGGTATTCAGACATATGGAAATATATCTAGCATAATCTATCTATTATATCTAGAAAAGTGAGAATGTGTGTGAAAGAGAGAGAGAGAAGAGAGAGAGAGAGAACAATTCTCAACCTATATATTCAACTAATTTTATGTACAGATCTGAAAATTTGTATACAGGGTATTCAGACATATGGAAATATATCTAGCATAATCTATTATATCTATAAAAGGTAGAATGTGTGTGTGTGTGTGTGTGAGTGAGTGAGTGAGTGAGAGAGAGAGAGAGAGAACAATTCTCAACCTATATACTCAACAAATTTTGTATCTACAGATTTGATAATTTGTATATAGGGTATTCAGACATAAGGAAATATATCTAGCATAATCTATCTATTATATCTATAAAAGTGAGAATGTGTGTGAAAGAGAGAGAGAGAGAGAACAATTCTCAACCTATATATTCAACAAATTCTATCTTTACAGATTTGAAAATTTGTATATAGGGTATTCAGACATTTGGAAATATATCTAGCATAATCTATTATATCTATAAAAGTGAGAATGTGTGTGTGAGAGAGAGAGAAAGAACAATTCTCAACCTATATACTCAACAAATTTTTTATCTACAGATTTAAAAATTTGTATATAGGGTATTCAGACATATAGAAATATATCTAGCATAACCTATCTATTATATCTATAAAATGACCATGTGTGTGTGTGTGTGAGAGAGAGAGAGAGTCAGAGAGAGAGAGAGAACAATTTTCAGCGTGTGTGTGTGTGAGAAAGAGAGAGAGAGAAAGAGAGGAAGGAAAATTCTCACCCTATATATTCAACAAATTTTTTATCTACATATTAGAAAATTTGGATATAGGGTATTCAGACGTATGGAAATATATCTAGCATAATCTATCTATTATATCTATAAAAGTGAGAATGTGTGTGTGAGAGAGAGAGAAAGAGAGAGAGAGAGAGAACAATTCTCAACCTATATATTCAACTAATTTTTTATCTACAGATTTGAAAATGTGTATATTGGGTATTCAGACATATGTAAATATATCTGGCATAATCTATGTATTATATCTATAAAAGTGTGAATGTGAGTGATGGAAAGAGCAAAAAATTCTCAACCTATATAACCTATAAAAGTGAGAATATGTGTGTGAGAGAGAGAGAGAGAGAACAATTCTCAACCTATATATTCCACACATTTTTGGGCACAGATTTGGAAATTTGTATATAGGGTAGGCAGACATATAGAAATATATCTAGCATAATCTATCTATTATATCTATAAAAGTGAGAACTTGTGTGTGTGTGTGTGTGAGAGAGAGAGAGAACAATTCTTAACCTACATACTCAACAAATTTTTTACCTACAGTTTAGAAAATTTGTATATAGGGTATTCAGACATATGGAAATATATCTAGCATAATCTATCTATTATAACTACAAAAGTTAGAATGTGTGTGTGAGAGAGAGAGAGAACAATTCTAAACCTATATATTCAACAAATTTTTTATCTACAGATTTGAAACTTTGTATATAGGGTATTCAGACATATGGAAATATATCTAGCATAATCTATCTATTTTATCTATAAAAGTGAGAATGCGTGTGTGTGAGATAGCGAGAGAGAGAGAGAGAGAGAAAGAGAGAGATAAAAATTCTCAACCTATACATTCAACAAATTTTTTATCCACAGATTTGAACATTTGTATATAGGGTGTTCAGACATATAGAAATATATCTAGCATAATCTATCTATTATATGTATAAAAGTGAGAATGTGTGTGTGTGTGAGAGAGAGGACAATTCTCAACCTATGTATACAACAAATTTTTTATCTACAGATTTCAAAATTTGTATATTGGGCATTCAGACATATTTCAATATATCTGGCATAATCTGTCTATTATATCTATAAAAGTGAGAATGTGTGTGATAGAAAGAGAGAGAACAATTCTCAACCTATATACTCAACAAATTTTTTATCTACAGATTTGAAAATTTGTATATAGGGTATTCAGACATAGGGAAATATATCTAGCATAATCTATTATATCTATAAAAGTGAGAATGTGTGTGTGTGTGTGAGAGAGAGAGAGAGGGAGAGAAGAATTCTCAACCCATATACTCAACAAATTCTTTATCTACAGATTTTAAAATTTTTATATAGAGTATTCATACAAATAGAAATATATCTAGGATAATCTTTCTATTATATCTATAAAAGTGAGAATGTGTGTGTGTGTGAGCGAGAGAGAGAGAGAGAGAGAGAGAGAGAACAGTTCTCAACCGATACATTCAACAAATTTTTATATATAGGGTATTCAGAAATATCGAAATATATCTAGCATAATCTATTATATCTTTAAAAGTTAGAATGTGTGTGTGTGAGAGATAGAGAGAACAATTCTCAACCTATGCACTCTACAAATTTTTTATCTACAAATTAGAAAATTTGTATATAGGGTATTCACACATATGGAAATATATCTAGCATAATCTATCTATTATATCTATAAAAGTTAGAATGTGTGTGTGTGAGGTAGCCAGAGAGAGAG
This sequence comes from Euprymna scolopes, assembly GCF_053919585.1. Classification (NCBI taxonomy): domain Eukaryota; kingdom Metazoa; phylum Mollusca; class Cephalopoda; order Sepiida; family Sepiolidae; genus Euprymna; species Euprymna scolopes. Next base: position 143,393,375 of record NC_136483.1, read on the forward strand.
AGAGAGAGAGTAAGAACAATTTTCAACCTATATATTCAACAAATATTTGATCTACAGATTAGAAAATTTGTATATAGGGTATTCAGACATATGGAAATATATCTAGCATAATCTATCTATTATATCTCTAAAATTGAGAATGTGTGTGTGAGAGAGAGAGAGAGAACAATTTTCAACCTATATACTCAACAAATTTTTTTATCTACAGATTTGAAAATTTGTATATAGGGTATTCAGACATATGGAAATATATCTAGAGTAATCTATCTATTATATCTATAAAAGTGAGAATGCGTGTGTGTGTGAAAGAGAGCGACACAGAACAATTCTCAACCTATATATTCAACAAATTTTTTATGTACAGATCTGAAATATCACATTTGTATAGAAGTAGAAATCTTGATACCTACTCTGATACCTAATAAAAGAAAGGACACTCTTTAGGGCGGATTTTGATTATAACAAGTCACTAATTAGAAATTATAATAAACATTCTAATAATTTAAGAATTTTACCAAAATAAAATTGCATGGTAATCACCCAATTTCTGCCACAAAATTTTGATTGGCAGAACTCATAAACATAAAATATATATTTTCTAATTTCATCTTTTTTTTTTCTTTTTACATAATCTGGTTTGATGTTTTCCCAAATATTCAAATCACTATATTTTGCTGCTTAATATCAAATACAGCAACTGAGTTATTTTTATGCATCAAACAATTACATTTTCTCATTCATCCAAACTAATCACTGAACATCAATTTCATATTTTCTTCACTAAAATATTACTGTGCTTGATGTCATCAAGTGGAGCGGATCATTTTTTTTTCATTTGTTCACACATTTTTCCAATTTATATATATTTTGTTAAAGATTCTTAGCCTATGTCATTGCATACCAATCTGTTTATTAAAAGTTAAGGTTCACTGTAAACACATATGTTACACCAAAATAAAAACGCTTCAGATAATGTCTTGATATTCAATTCAGTTTCTCACATGACATCTTATGAAGTTAGTAGAAATGTTACAGACTTTTGAATCTCAAACACTTTCAATACTGTGCACTGATATTTTCTTTTTTGCAATATAAGCACATTCATGATTTTTTTTACAAACTTTAAAAACTTTCACATTGTGTAGCAATATACTGAAACAATTATAAAAATATTTGTTTTTATTTTGAATGATGCAGGGCATCTGAAGAGAGATTTTTCTAACAAAATGAAAGTATAATTTTTAGCAATAGGTATCTAGGAAAAGGCCACTACATATGTTATAAGTTCCAAATTTCCACAACCTGGCAAATACTGGTACATGCTAGCAAATTTAGATTTGCAATTACAGAATATGATTCTAATTTTTTCCTTTGCTCTTTATTCTAACACTACACTAAGTTTACTGTGTTATTTCGCTACAGTTGATATTGTGTAGAACAATAAGAAAATCATAGTGAACAATGCATTCAACAAAATTTCACACACATTTCTAGATACCTATATCTAATAAGTTCAAAAGAAAGGACACACTTAGGGAGGTATTTTGGTGGTCAAGTCACTAAAAAGAGATTAGCTGGTTTCCCGGCATAGCCTAGGATATAATAAAGATTGACTGAAATACATGTTCTAGCTGGTTTCTAGGCGTTGCCAGGGATGTAATATAGACACATTATGTTGTATATTACCTGTTCTCTTCTCCCTAAGGTAAAACAATTGCATATACATGCTGTAAATTACCTATGCTAGGGATAAAACATGAACAATACCAGTCCTAGGGTAGATAAAACAAATAATACATAGAGATGAAAGATTCCTCTCCCCTAAGAATCAAACATATGTTCAATATCTGCTTTTGTTTTTTCATTGTTTATACGGTCCCGAGCAACGCCGGGTAGCCCTGCTAGTCTTCTATATATATAAAAGGCAAAAATCGGTGTGTATGTATGTATGTATGTATGTTTGTTTGTAACGCTAAAACTTTTGAAAGACGGAACCAGAGTTGACAAATTTGGTATCATATTGCACCTTGATCACCCGGATGACAAATATCGAAATTTCACGTCAAACGGACCAGTAGAAAGGGGTCAACTGATCGTTTTTCTCCTAGGGGGGCCCCCCAAAAAACCTGTCATTTTAACGTTATTCAATACGTGTCACGTGACGTGACGTCAGCTCAAACTTTTGACAGACACAACCAAAGTTGACAAATTATGTATCATATTGAACCTTGATCACCCGCATGACAAATATCGAAATTCCACACCAAACGGACCATTAAAAGGGGGTGAACTGATCATTTCTCTCCTAGGGGGGGCCCCCAAAAAAACCTGTCATTTTAATGTTAATATTACATAATCCAAAAACGCTTAGTCATGTCACGTGACGTGACGTCAACATCCAGTAATGGCGAACAAATGTAAACAAACACTTTGTTTTACCGATACTTTTGTAATTTCTCTTCTGCTTTGTTCTAGAGATTATTAAACTCCATGACAATGTCTCCAACGTATTTAACTGGTTAAAAATAGTATTTATACAAGAGTTTTAACGAAAAATATCAGGAAAAAATGTACAGGAATAAAAAAAAATTCAGCTTTCAAAATATTCGTCGATAAAAAAACCGATCTTTATATTTACGCTAGCCATTTTGTATATTACCACGTGACCTGCTATCTCTTAAACTGGAGGGGGGGGGGATCCACTTGAATCCAACAAAACCAGTAATTTTTTTTTTCTATTATATATACATCATTTTCTATAAAATTAAGTGTAGACTTTATAATTAAAACAAAAAATGTTATTCATACTAAAAAAAAAAAACGCTTAGTCATGTCACGTGACGTGACGTCAACATCCACTAATGGCGAACAATTGTACCTATTTACTATGCCTCCCCACGGGACAGAGTTAGACACCAGGGTCGTTTTTTAACGTGGAGAAAAGGTACAAAAATAAAAATTGTCTCAGTCGTGGAGGATTTCTCCTCCACCGAAAGAGAACAAGAAATAGAAGTGCAGCATCTGAAGAACAGATACTACACTTTGATCTTGACCAAAAGGCCAAGAATGCGAACAATTGTAAATAACAACTTTTTTCACAAAACCAACACCGTCTTTCTTTTTTTTCTCTCTCTTTCTCTCTCTCACCCACTTACTCTTCCCTCTCTCTCACCCTCTTTCTCTTGACGTCACACCACTGTTAAACTGTGGGGGGGGGGAACACATTCCCAGGCATTATCTCCTATAGATGCACATTTTATTAGAAATTCAGCTTTCAAAATATTAGACGATAATAAAAATATAAAACCAACACCCTCTTTCTCTTTTCTCTCTCTCTCACCAACTTACTCTTCTCTCTCTCTCACCCTCTTTCTCTTGACCTCCTACTACTGTTAAACTGTGTGTGTGTGTGGGGGGGGAAGAGGCAGCTTGAAAACCAACAAAAACAGTGCACAGTTTCCCAAGCATTTGGGGTGGGAAGGGGGGGAAGAAGCCGAGCGCACAGTTTCGTGTGAGAGAGAGAGAACAATTCTCAACCTATATACTCAACAAATTTTTTATCTACAGATTTGAAAGTTTGTATATAGGGTATTCAGACATATGGAAATATATCTAGCATAATCTATCTATTATATCTATAAAAGTGAAAATGTGTGTGTGTGTGTGTGAGGTAGCCAGAGAGAGAGAGAGAGAGAGAGAGAGACAACAATTCTCAACCTATATATTCAATACATTTTTTATCTACAGATTTGAAAATTTGTATATAGGGTATTCAGACATATGGAAATATATCTAGCATAATCTATCTATTATATCTATAAAAGTGAAAATGTGTGTGTGTGTGTGTGTGTGTGTGCGTAAGAGAGAGAGAGAACAATTCTCAACCTATATACTCAACGTATTTTTATCTACGGATTTTAAACTTTGTATATAGGGTATTCAGACATATAGAAATATATCTAGCATAATCTATACATTATATCTATAAAAGTGAGAATGTGAGTGTGTGAGAGAGAGAGAACAATTCTCAACCTATATATTCAACAAATTTTTTACCTACAGATTTGAAAATTTGTATATTGGGTATTCAGACATATGGAAATATATCTAGCATAATCGATCTATTATATCTATAAAAGTCAGAATGTTTGCGTGTGGTTGTGTGTGTAAGGTTGCGAGAGAGAGAGAGAGAACAATTCTCAACCTATCTATTCAATAAATTTGTTATCTACAGATTTGACCATTTGTATATAGGGTATTCAGACATATGGAAATATATCCAGCATAATCTATCTATTATATCCATAAAAGTGAGAATGTGTGCGTGAGAGAGAGAGAGAGAGAGAGAGAGAGAGAGTAAGTACAATTCTCACCCTATATATTCAACAAATTTTTTATCTACCGATTAGAAAATTTGTATATAGGGTATTCAGACATATGGAAATATATCTAGCATAATCTATCTATTATATCTAGAAAAGTGAGAATGTGTGTGAAAGAGAGAGAGAGAAGAGAGAGAGAGAGAACAATTCTCAACCTATATATTCAACTAATTTTTATGTACAGATCTGAAAATTTGTATACAGGGTATTCAGACATATGGAAATATATCTAGCATAATCTATTATATCTATAAAAGGTAGAATGTGTGAGTGTGTGTGTGAGTGAGTGAGTGAGTGAGTGAGTGAGAGAGAGAGAGAGAGAGAGAACAATTCTCAACCTATATACTCAACAAATTTTGTATCTACAGATTTGATAATTTGTATATAGGGTATTCAGACATAAGGAAATATATCTAGCATAATCTATCTATTATATCTATAAAAGTGAGAATGTGTGTGAAAGAGAGAGAGAGAGAACAATTCTCAACCTATATATTCAACAAATTCTATCTTTACAGATTTGAAAATTTGTATATAGGGTATTCAGACATTTGGAAATATATCTAGCATCATCTATTATATCTATAAAAGTGAGAATGTGTGTGTGAGAGAGAGAGAAAGAACAATTCTCAACCTATATACTCAACAAATTTTTTATCTACAGATTTAAAAATTTGTATATAGGGTATTCAAACATATAGAAATATATCTAGCATAACCTATCTATTATATCTATAAAATGACCATGTGTATTGGTCAATAATACTGGTACACGCTAGCAAATTTAGATTTGCAATTACAGAATATGATTCTAATTTTTTCCTTTGCTCTTTATTCTAACACTACACTAAGTTTACTGTTTTATTTCGCTACAGTTGATATTGTGTAGAACAATAAGAAAATCATAGTGAACAATGCATTCAACAAAATTTCACACACATTTCTAGATACCTATATCTAATAAGTTCAAAAGAAAGGACACACTTAGGGAGGTATTTTGGTGGTCAAGTCACTAAATAGAGATTAGCTGGTTTCCCGGCATAGCCCAGGATGTAATAAAGATTGACTGAAATACATGTTCTAGCTGGTTTCTAGGCGTTGCCAGGGATGTAATATAGACACATTATGTTGTATATTACCTGTTCTCTTCTCCCTAAGGTAAAACAATTTCATATACATGCTGTAAATTACCTATGCTAGGGATAAAACATGAACAATACCAGTCCGGGGGTAGATAAAACAAATAATACATAAAGATGAAAGATTCGTCTCCCCTAAGAATAAAACATATGTTCAATATCTGCTTTTGTTTTTTCATTGTTTATACGGTCCCGAGCAACGCCGGGTAGCCCTGCTAGTAATATATAAAAGGCAAAAATCGGTGTGTATGTATGTATGTATGTATGTATGTATGTATGTTTGTTTGTAACGCTAAAACTTTTGAAAGACGGAACCAGAGTTGACAAATTTGGTATCATATTGCACCTTGATCACCCGGATGACAAATATCGAAATTTCACGTCAAACGGACCAGTAGAAAGGGGTCAACTAATCGTTTTTCTCCTAGGGGGGCCCCCAAAAAAAACTGTCATTTTACCGTTATTCAATACGTGTCACGTGACGTGACGTCAGCTCAAACTTTTGACAGACACAACCAAAGTTGACAAATTATGTATCATATTGAACCTTGATCACCCGCATGACAAATATCGAAATTCCACACCAAACGGACCATTAAAAGGGGGTGAACTGATCATTTCTCTCCTAGGGGGGCCCCCCAAAAAACCTGTCATTTTAATGTTAATATTACATAATCCAAAAACGCTTAGTCATGTCACGTGACGTGACGTCAACATCCAGTAATGGCGAACAAATGTAAACAAACACTTTGTTTTACCGATACTTTTGTAATTTCTCTTCTGCTTTGTTCTAGAGATTATTAAACTCCATGACAATGTCTCCAGCGTATTTAACTGGTTAAAAATAGTATTTATACAAGAGTTTTAACGAAAAATATCAGGAAAAAATGTACAGGAATAAAAAAAAATTCAGCTTTCAAAATATTCGTCGATAAAAAAACCGATCTTTATATTTACGCTAGCCATTTTGTATATTACCACGTGACCTGCTATCTCTTAAACTGGAGGGGGGGGGGGATCCACTTGAATCCAACAAAACCAGTAATTTTTTTTTTCTATTATATATACATCATTTTCTATAAAATTAAGTGTAGACTTTATAATTAAAACAAAAAATGTTATTCATACTAAAAAAAAAAAAAAACGCTTAGTCATGTCACGTGACGTGACGTCAACATCCACTAATGGCGAACAATTGTACCTATTTACTATGCCTCCCCACGGGACAGAGTTAGACACCAGGGTCGTTTTTTAACGTGGAGAAAAGGTACAAAAATAAAAATTGTCTCAGTCGTGGAGGATTTCTCCTCCACCGAAAGAGAACAAGAAATAGAAGTGCAGCATCTGAAGAACAGATACTACACTTTGATCTTGACCAAAAGGCCAAGAATGCGAACAATTGTAAATAACAACTTTTTTCACAAAACCAACACCGTCTTTCTTATTTTTCTCTCTCTTTCTCTCTCTCTCTCACCCACTTACTCTTCCCTCTCTCTCACCCTCTTTCTCTTGACGTCACACCACTGTTAAACTGTGGGGGGGGGAACACATTCCCAGGCATTATCTCCTATAGATGCACATTTTATTAGAAATTCAGCTTTCAAAATATTAGACGATAATAAAAATATAAAACCAACACCCTCTTTCTCTTTTCTCTCTCTCTCACCAACTTACTCTTCTCTCTCTCTCACCCACTTTCTCTTGACCTCCTACTACTGTTAAACTGTGTGTGTGTGGGGGGGGGGAAGAGGCAGCTTGAAAACCAACAAAAACAGTGCACAGTTTCCCAAGCATTTGGGGTGGGAAGGGGGGGAAGAAGCCGAGTGCACAGTTTCGTGTGAGAGAGAGAGAACAATTCTCAACCTATATACTCAACAAATTTTTTATCTACAGATTTGAAAGTTTGTATATAGGGTATTCAGACATATGGAAATATATCTAGCATAATCTATCTATTATATCTATAAAAGTGAAAATGTGTGTGTGTGTGAGGTAGCCAGAGAGAGAGAGAGAGAGAGAGAGAGACAACAATTCTCAACCTATATATTCAATACATTTTTTATCTACAGATTTGAAAATTTGTATATAGGGTATTCAGACATATGGAAATATATCTAGCATAATCTATCTATTATATCTATAAAAGTGAAAATGTGTGTGTGTGTGTGTGTGTGTGTGTGTGTGTGTGTGCGTAAGAGAGAGAGAGAACAATTCTCAACCTATATACTCAACGTATTTTTATCTACGGATTTTAAACTTTGTATATAGGGTATTCAGACATATAGAAATATATCTAGCATAATCTATACATTATATCTATAAAAGTGAGAATGTGAGTGTGTGAGAGAGAGAGAACAATTCTCAACCTATATATTCAACAAATTTTTTACCTACAGATTTGAAAATTTGTATATTGGGTATTCAGACATATGGAAATATATCTAGCATAATCGATCTATTATATCTATAAAAGTTAGAATGTGTGTGTGTGAGGTAGCCAGAGAGAGAGAGAGAGAGAGTAAGAACAATTTTCAACCTATATATTCAACAAATATTTGATCTACAGATTAGAAAATTTGTATATAGGGTATTCAGACATATGGAAATATATCTAGCATAATCTATCTATTATATCTCTAAAATTGAGAATGTGTGTGTGAGAGAGAGAGAGAGAACAATTTTCAACCTATATACTCAACAAATTTTTTTATCTACAGATTTGAAAATTTGTATATAGGGTATTCAGACATATGGAAATATATCTAGAGTAATCTATCTATTATATCTATAAAAGTGAGAATGCGTGTGTGTGTGAAAGAGAGCGACACAGAACAATTCTCAACCTATATATTCAACAAATTTTTTATGTACAGATCTGAAATATCACATTTGTATAGAAGTAGAAATCTTGATACCTACTCTGATACCTAATAAAAGAAAGGACACTCTTTAGGGCGGATTTTGATTATAACAAGTCACTAATTAGAAATTATAATAAACATTCTAATAATTTAAGAATTTTACCAAAATAAAATTGCATGGTAATCACCCAATTTCTGCCACAAAATTTTGATTGGCAGAACTCATAAACATAAAATATATATTTTCTAATTTCATCTTTTTTTTTTTCTTTTTACATAATCTGGTTTGATGTTTTCCCAAATATTCAAATCACTATATTTTGCTGCTTAATATCAAATACAGCAACTGAGTTATTTTTATGCATCAAACAATTACATTTTCTCATTCATCCAAACTAATCACTGAACATCAATTTCATATTTTCTTCACTAAAATATTACTGTGCTTGATGTCATCAAGTGGAGCGGATCATTTTTTTTTCATTTGTTCACACATTTTTCCAATTTATATATATTTTGTTAAAGATTCTTAGCCTATGTCATTGCATACCAATCTGTTTATTAAAAGTTAAGGTTCACTGTAAACACATATGTTACACCAAAATAAAAACGCTTCAGAGAGAGAGTAAGAACAATTCTCAACCTATATATTCAACAAATTCTATCTTTACAGATTTGAAAATTTGTATATAGGGTATTCAGACATTTGGAAATATATCTAGCATAATCTATTATATCTATAAAAGTGAGAATGTGTGTGTGAGAGAGAGAGAAAGAACAATTCTCAACCTATATACTCAACAAATTTTTTATCTACAGATTTAAAAATTTGTATATAGGGTATTCAGACATATAGAAATATATCTAGCATAACCTATCTATTATATCTATAAAATGACCATGTGTGTGTGTGTGAGAGAGAGAGAGAGAGTCAGAGAGAGAGAGAGAACAATTTTCAGCTTGTGTGTGTGTGAGAAAGAGAGAGAGAGAAAGAGAGGAAGGAAAATTCTCACCCTATATATTCAACAAATTTTTTATCTACATATTAGAAAATTTGGATATAGGGTATTCAGACGTATGGAAATATATCTAGCATAATCTATCTATTATATCTATAAAAGTGAGAATGTGTGTGTGAGAGAGAGAGAAAGAGAGAGAGAGAGAACAATTCTCAACCTATATATTCAACTAATTTTTTATCTACAGATTTGAAAATGTGTATATTGGGTATTCAGACATATGTAAATATATCTGGCATAATCTATGTATTATATCTATAAAAGTGTGAATGTGAGTGATGGAAAGAGCAAAAAATTCTCAACCTATATAACCTATAAAAGTGAGAATATGTGTGAGAGAGAGAGAGAGAGAACAATTCTCAACCTATATATTCCACACATTTTTGGGCACAGATTTGGAAATTTGTATATAGGGTAGGCAGACATATAGAAATATATCTAGCATAATCTATCTATTATATCTATAAAAGTGAGAACTTGTGTGTGTGTGTGTGTGTGTGTGTGAGAGAGAGAGAGAACAATTCTTAACCTACATACTCAACAAATTTTTTACCTACAGTTTAGAAAATTTGTATATAGGGTATTCAGACATATGGAAATATATCTAGCATAATCTATCTATTATAACTACAAAAGTTAGAATGTGTGTGTGAGAGAGAGAGAGAACAATTCTAAACCTATATATTCAACAAATTTTTTATCTACAGATTTGAAACTTTGTATATAGGGTATTCAGACATATGGAAATATATCTTGCATAATCTATCTATTTTATCTATAAAAGTGAGAATGCGTGTGTGTGAGATAGCGAGAGAGAGAAAGAGAAAAAGAGAGAGATAAAAATTCTCAACCTATACATTCAACAAATTTTATATCCACAGATTTGAACATTTGTATATAGGGTGTTCAGACATATAGAAATATATCTAGCATAATCTATCTATTATATGTATAAAAGTGAGAATGTGTGTGTGTGTGAGAGAGAGGACAATTGTCAACCTATGTATACAACAAATTTTTTATCTACAGATTTCAAAATTTGTATATTGGGCATTCAGACATATTTTAATATATCTGGCATAATCTGTCTATTATATCTATAAAAGTGAGAATGTGTGTGATAGAGAGAGAGAGAACAATTCTCAACCTATATACTCAACAAATTTTTTATCTACAGATTTGAAAATTTGTATATAGGGTATTCAGACATATGGAAATATATCTAGCATAATCTATTATATCTATAAAAGTGAGAATGTGTGTGTGTGTGTGAGAGAGAGAGAGGGAGAGAAGAATTCTCAACCCATATACTCAACAAATTCTTTATCTACAGATTTTAAAATTTGTATATAGAGTATTCATACAAATAGAAATATATCTAGGATAATCTTTCTATTATATCTATAAAAGTGAGAATGTGTGTGTGTGTGAGCGAGAGAGAGAGAGAGAGAGAGAGAGAGAACAGTTCTCAACCTATACATTCAACAAATTTTTATATATAGGGTATTCAGAAATATCGAAATATATCTAGCATAATCTATTATATCTTTAAAAGTTAGAATGTGTGTGTGTGAGAGATAGAGAGAACAATTCTCAACCTATGCACTCTACAAATTTTTTATCTACAAATTAGAAAATTTGTATATAGGGTATTCACACATATGGAAATATATCTAGCATAATCTATCTATTATATCTATAAAAGTTAGAATGTGTGTGTGAGGTAGCCAGAGAGAGAGAGAGAGAGAGTAAGAACAATTTTCAACCTATATATTCAACAAATATTTGATCTACAGATTAGAAAATTTGTATATAGGGTATTCAGACATATGGAAATATATCTAGCATAATCTATCTATTATATCTCTAAAATTGAGAATGTGTGTGTGAGAGAGAGAGAGAACAATTTTCAACCTATATACTCAACAAATTTTTTTATCTACAGATTTGAAAATTTGTATATAGGGTATTCAGACATATGGAAATATATCTAGAGTAATCTATCTATTATATCTATAAAAGTGAGAATGCGTGTGTGTGTGAGAGAGAGCGACACAGAACAATTCTCAACCTATATATTCAACAAATTTTTTATGTACAGATCTGAAATATCACATTTGTATAGAAGTAGAAATCTTGATACCTACTCTGATACCTAATAAAAGAAAGGACACTCTTTAGGGCGGATTTTGATTATAACAAGTCACTAATTAGAAATTATAATAAACATTCTAATAATTTAAGAATTTTACCAAAATAAAATTGCATGGTAATCACCCAATTTCTGCCACAAAATTTTGATTGGCAGAACTCATAAACATAAAATATATATTTTCTAATTTCATCTTTTTTTTTTCTTTTTACATAATCTGGTTTGATGTTTTCCCAAATATTCAAATCACTATATTTTGCTGCTTAATATCAAATACAGCAACTGAGTTATTTTTATGCATCAAACAATTACATTTTCTCATTCATCCAAACTAATCACTGAACATCAATTTCATATTTTCTTCACTAAAATATTACTGTGCTTGATGTCATCAAGTGGAGCGGATCATTTTTTTTTCATTTGTTCACACATTTTTCCAATTTATATATATTTTAAAGATTCTTAGCCTATGTCATTGCATACCAATCTGTTTATTAAAAGTTAAGGTTCACTGTAAACACATATGTTACACCAAAATAAAAACGCTTCAGATAATGTCTTGATATTCAATTCAGTTTCTCACATGACATCTTATGAAGTTAGTAGAAATGTTACAGACTTTTGAATCTCAAACACTTTCAATACTGTGCACTGATATTTTCTTTTTTGCAATATAAGCACATTCATGACTTTTTTTACAAACGTTAAAAACTTTCACATTGTGTAGCAATATACTGAAACAATTATAAAAATATTTGTTTTTATTTTGAATGATGCAGGGCATCTGAAGAGAGATTTTTCTAACAAAATGAAAGTATAATTTTTAGCAATAGGTATCTAGGAAAAGGCCACTACATATAAGTTCCAAATTTCCACAACCTGGCAAATACTGGTACATGCTAGCAAATTTAGATTTGCAATTACAAAATATGATTCTAATTTTTTCCTTTGCTCTTTATTCTAACACTACACTAAGTTTACTGTGTTATTTCGCTACAGTTGATATTGTGTAGAACAATAAGAAAATCATAGTGAACAATGCATTCAACAAAATTTCACACACATTTCTAGATACCTATATCTAATAAGTTCAAAAGAAAGGACACACTTAGGGAGGTATTTTGGTGGTCAAGTCACTAAAAAGAGATTAGCTGGTTTCCCGGCATAGCCCAGGATATAATAAAGATTGACTGAAATACATGTTCTAGCTGGTTTCTAGGCGTTGCCAGGGATGTAATATAGACACATTATGTTGTATATTACCTGTTCTCTTCTCCCTAAGGTAAAACAATTTCATATACATGCTGTAAATTACCTATGCTAGGGATAAACCATGAACAATATCAGTCCTAGGGTAGATAAAACAAATAATACATAGAGATGAAAGATTCCTCTCCCCTAAGAATCAAACATATGTTCAATATCTGCTTTTGTTTTTTCATTGTTTATACGGTCCCGAGCAACGCCGGGTAGCCCTGCTAGTAATAATATATAAAAGGCAAAAATCGGTGTGTATGTATGTATGTATGTATGTATGTATGTATGTTTGTTTGTAACGCTAAAACTTTTGAAAGACGGAACCAGAGTTGACAAATTTGGTATCATATTGCACCTTGATCACCCGGATGACAAATATCGAAATTTCACGTCAAACGGACCAGTAGAAAGGGGTCAACTGATCGTTTTTCTCCTAGGGGGGCCCCCCAAAAAAACTGTCATTTTACCGTTATTCAATACGTGTCACGTGACGTGACGTCAGCTCAAACTTTTGACAGACACAACCAAAGTTGACAAATTATGTATCATATTGAACCTTGATCACCCGCATGACAAATATCGAAATTCCACACCAAACGGACCATTAAAAGGGGGTGAACTGATCATTTCTCTCCTAGGGGGGCCCCCCAAAAAACCTGTCATTTTAATGTTAATATTACATAATCCAAAAACGCTTAGTCATGTCACGTGACGTGACGTCAACATCCAGTAATGGCGAACAAATGTAAACAAACACTTTGTTTTACCGATACTTTTGTAATTTCTCTTCTGCTTTGTTCTAGAGATTATTAAACTCCATGACAATGTCTCCAGCGTATTTAACTGGTTAAAAATAGTATTTATACAAGAGTTTTAACGAAAAATATCAGGAAAAAATGTACAGGAATAAAAAAAAATTCAGCTTTCAAAATATTCGTCGATAAAAAAACCGATCTTTATATTTACGCTAGCCATTTTGTATATTACCACGTGACCTGCTATCTCTTAAACTGGAGGGGGGGGATCCACTTGAATCCAACAAAACCAGTAATTTTTTTTTTCTATTATATATACATCATTTTCTATAAAATTAAGTGTAGACTTTATAATTAAAACAAAAAATGTTATTCATACTAAAAAAAAAAAAAAACGCTTAGTCATGTCACGTGACGTGACGTCAACATCCACTAATGGCGAACAATTGTACCTATTTACTATGCCTCCCCACGGGACAGAGTTAGACACCAGGGTCGTTTTTTAACGTGGAGAAAAGGTACAAAAATAAAAATTGTCTCAGTCGTGGAGGATTTCTCCTCCACCGAAAGAGAACAAGAAATAGAAGTGCAGCATCTGAAGAACAGATACTACACTTTGATCTTGACCAAAAGGCCAAGAATGCGAACAATTGTAAATAACAACTTTTTTCACAAAACCAACACCGTCTTTCTTATTTTTCTCTCTCTTTCTCTCTCTCTCTCACCCACTTACTCTTCCCTCTCTCTCACCCTCTTTCTCTTGACGTCACACCACTGTTAAACTGTGGGGGGGGGGAACACATTCCCAGGCATTATCTCCTATAGATGCACATTTTATTAGAAATTCAGCTTTCAAAATATTAGACGATAATAAAAATATAAAACCAACACCCTCTTTCTCTTTTCTCTCTCTCTCACCAACTTACTCTTCTCTCTCTCTCACCCACTTTCTCTTGACCTCCTACTACTGTTAAACTGTGTGTGTGTGTGGGGGGGGGAAGAGGCAGCTTGAAAACCAACAAAAACAGTGCACAGTTTCCCAAGCATTTGGGGTGGGAAGGGGGGGAAGAAGCCGAGTGCACAGTTTCGTGTGAGAGAGAGAGAACAATTCTCAACCTATATACTCAACAAATTTTTTATCTACAGATTTGAAAGTTTGTATATAGGGTATTCAGACATATGGAAATATATCTAGCATAATCTATCTATTATATCTATAAAAGTGAAAATGTGTGTGTGTGTGAGGTAGCCAGAGAGAGAGAGAGAGAGAGAGAGAGACAACAATTCTCAACCTATATATTCAATACATTTTTTATCTACAGATTTGAAAATTTGTATATAGGGTATTCAGACATATGGAAATATATCTAGCATAATCTATCTATTATATCTATAAAAGTGAAAATGTGTGTGTGTGTGTGTGTGTGTGTGTGTGTGCGTAAGAGAGAGAGAGAACAATTCTCAACCTATATACTCAACGTATTTTTATCTACGGATTTTAAACTTTGTATATAGGGTATTCAGACATATAGAAATATATCTAGCATAATCTATACATTATATCTATAAAAGTGAGAATGTGAGTGTGTGAGAGAGAGAGAACAATTGTCAACCTATATATTAAACAAATTTTTTACCTACAGATTTGAAAATTTGTATATTGGGTATTCAGACATATGGAAATATATCTAGCATAATCGATCTATTATATCTATAAAAGTCAGAATGTTTGCGTGTGGTTGTGTGTGTAAGGTTGCGAGAGAGAGAGAGAGAACAATTCTCAACCTATCTATTCAATAAATTTGTTATCTACAGATTTGACCATTTGTATATAGGGTATTCAGACATATGGAAATATATCCAGCATAATCTATCTATTATATCCATAAAAGTGAGAATGTGTGCGTGAGAGAGAGAGAGAGAGAGAGTAAGTACAATTCTCACCCTATATATTCAACAAATTTTTTATCTACCGATTAGAAAATTTGTATATAGGGTATTCAGACATATGGAAATATATCTAGCATAATCTATCTATTATATCTAGAAAAGTGAGAATGTGTGTGAAAGAGAGAGAGAGAAGAGAGAGAGAGAGAACAATTCTCAACCTATATATTCAACTAATTTTATGTACAGATCTGAAAATTTGTATACAGGGTATTCAGACATATGGAAATATATCTAGCATAATCTATTATATCTATAAAAGGTAGAATGTGTGTGTGTGTGTGTGTGAGTGAGTGAGTGAGTGAGAGAGAGAGAGAGAGAACAATTCTCAACCTATATACTCAACAAATTTTGTATCTACAGATTTGATAATTTGTATATAGGGTATTCAGACATAAGGAAATATATCTAGCATAATCTATCTATTATATCTATAAAAGTGAGAATGTGTGTGAAAGAGAGAGAGAGAGAGAACAATTCTCAACCTATATATTCAACAAATTCTATCTTTACAGATTTGAAAATTTGTATATAGGGTATTCAGACATTTGGAAATATATCTAGCATAATCTATTATATCTATAAAAGTGAGAATGTGTGTGTGAGAGAGAGAGAAAGAACAATTCTCAACCTATATACTCAACAAATTTTTTATCTACAGATTTAAAAATTTGTATATAGGGTATTCAGACATATAGAAATATATCTAGCATAACCTATCTATTATATCTATAAAATGACCATGTGTGTGTGTGTGTGAGAGAGAGAGAGAGTCAGAGAGAGAGAGAGAACAATTTTCAGCGTGTGTGTGTGTGAGAAAGAGAGAGAGAGAAAGAGAGGAAGGAAAATTCTCACCCTATATATTCAACAAATTTTTTATCTACATATTAGAAAATTTGGATATAGGGTATTCAGACGTATGGAAATATATCTAGCATAATCTATCTATTATATCTATAAAAGTGAGAATGTGTGTGTGAGAGAGAGAGAAAGAGAGAGAGAGAGAGAACAATTCTCAACCTATATATTCAACTAATTTTTTATCTACAGATTTGAAAATGTGTATATTGGGTATTCAGACATATGTAAATATATCTGGCATAATCTATGTATTATATCTATAAAAGTGTGAATGTGAGTGATGGAAAGAGCAAAAAATTCTCAACCTATATAACCTATAAAAGTGAGAATATGTGTGTGAGAGAGAGAGAGAGAGAACAATTCTCAACCTATATATTCCACACATTTTTGGGCACAGATTTGGAAATTTGTATATAGGGTAGGCAGACATATAGAAATATATCTAGCATAATCTATCTATTATATCTATAAAAGTGAGAACTTGTGTGTGTGTGTGTGTGAGAGAGAGAGAGAACAATTCTTAACCTACATACTCAACAAATTTTTTACCTACAGTTTAGAAAATTTGTATATAGGGTATTCAGACATATGGAAATATATCTAGCATAATCTATCTATTATAACTACAAAAGTTAGAATGTGTGTGTGAGAGAGAGAGAGAACAATTCTAAACCTATATATTCAACAAATTTTTTATCTACAGATTTGAAACTTTGTATATAGGGTATTCAGACATATGGAAATATATCTAGCATAATCTATCTATTTTATCTATAAAAGTGAGAATGCGTGTGTGTGAGATAGCGAGAGAGAGAGAGAGAGAGAAAGAGAGAGATAAAAATTCTCAACCTATACATTCAACAAATTTTTTATCCACAGATTTGAACATTTGTATATAGGGTGTTCAGACATATAGAAATATATCTAGCATAATCTATCTATTATATGTATAAAAGTGAGAATGTGTGTGTGTGTGAGAGAGAGGACAATTCTCAACCTATGTATACAACAAATTTTTTATCTACAGATTTCAAAATTTGTATATTGGGCATTCAGACATATTTCAATATATCTGGCATAATCTGTCTATTATATCTATAAAAGTGAGAATGTGTGTGATAGAAAGAGAGAGAACAATTCTCAACCTATATACTCAACAAATTTTTTATCTACAGATTTGAAAATTTGTATATAGGGTATTCAGACATAGGGAAATATATCTAGCATAATCTATTATATCTATAAAAGTGAGAATGTGTGTGTGTGTGTGAGAGAGAGAGAGAGGGAGAGAAGAATTCTCAACCCATATACTCAACAAATTCTTTATCTACAGATTTTAAAATTTTTATATAGAGTATTCATACAAATAGAAATATATCTAGGATAATCTTTCTATTATATCTATAAAAGTGAGAATGTGTGTGTGTGTGAGCGAGAGAGAGAGAGAGAGAGAGAGAGAGAACAGTTCTCAACCGATACATTCAACAAATTTTTATATATAGGGTATTCAGAAATATCGAAATATATCTAGCATAATCTATTATATCTTTAAAAGTTAGAATGTGTGTGTGTGAGAGATAGAGAGAACAATTCTCAACCTATGCACTCTACAAATTTTTTATCTACAAATTAGAAAATTTGTATATAGGGTATTCACACATATGGAAATATATCTAGCATAATCTATCTATTATATCTATAAAAGTTAGAATGTGTGTGTGTGAGGTAGCCAGAGAGAGAGAGAGAGAGAGTAAGAACAATTTTCAACCTATATATTCAACAAATATTTGATCTACAGATTAGAAAATTTGTATATAGGGTATTCAGACATATGGAAATATATCTAGCATAATCTATCTATTATATCTCTAAAATTGAGAATGTGTGTGTGAGAGAGAGAGAGAGAACAATTTTCAACCTATATACTCAACAAATTTTTTTATCTACAGATTTGAAAATTTGTATATAGGGTATTCAGACATATGGAAATATATCTAGAGTAATCTATCTATTATATCTATAAAAGTGAGAATGCGTGTGTGTGTGAAAGAGAGCGACACAGAACAATTCTCAACCTATATATTCAACAAATTTTTTATGTACAGATCTGAAATATCACATTTGTATAGAAGTAGAAATCTTGATACCTACTCTGATACCTAATAAAAGAAAGGACACTCTTTAGGGCGGATTTTGATTATAACAAGTCACTAATTAGAAATTATAATAAACATTCTAATAATTTAAGAATTTTACCAAAATAAAATTGCATGGTAATCACCCAATTTCTGCCACAAAATTTTGATTGGCAGAACTCATAAACATAAAATATATATTTTCTAATTTCATCTTTTTTTTTTCTTTTTACATAATCTGGTTTGATGTTTTCCCAAATATTCAAATCACTATATTTTGCTGCTTAATATCAAATACAGCAACTGAGTTATTTTTATGCATCAAACAATTACATTTTCTCATTCATCCAAACTAATCACTGAACATCAATTTCATATTTTCTTCACTAAAATATTACTGTGCTTGATGTCATCAAGTGGAGCGGATCATTTTTTTTTCATTTGTTCACACATTTTTCCAATTTATATATATTTTGTTAAAGATTCTTAGCCTATGTCATTGCATACCAATCTGTTTATTAAAAGTTAAGGTTCACTGTAAACACATATGTTACACCAAAATAAAAACGCTTCAGATAATGTCTTGATATTCAATTCAGTTTCTCACATGACATCTTATGAAGTTAGTAGAAATGTTACAGACTTTTGAATCTCAAACACTTTCAATACTGTGCACTGATATTTTCTTTTTTGCAATATAAGCACATTCATGATTTTTTTTACAAACTTTAAAAACTTTCACATTGTGTAGCAATATACTGAAACAATTATAAAAATATTTGTTTTTATTTTGAATGATGCAGGGCATCTGAAGAGAGATTTTTCTAACAAAATGAAAGTATAATTTTTAGCAATAGGTATCTAGGAAAAGGCCACTACATATGTTATAAGTTCCAAATTTCCACAACCTGGCAAATACTGGTACATGCTAGCAAATTTAGATTTGCAATTACAGAATATGATTCTAATTTTTTCCTTTGCTCTTTATTCTAACACTACACTAAGTTTACTGTGTTATTTCGCTACAGTTGATATTGTGTAGAACAATAAGAAAATCATAGTGAACAATGCATTCAACAAAATTTCACACACATTTCTAGATACCTATATCTAATAAGTTCAAAAGAAAGGACACACTTAGGGAGGTATTTTGGTGGTCAAGTCACTAAAAAGAGATTAGCTGGTTTCCCGGCATAGCCTAGGATATAATAAAGATTGACTGAAATACATGTTCTAGCTGGTTTCTAGGCGTTGCCAGGGATGTAATATAGACACATTATGTTGTATATTACCTGTTCTCTTCTCCCTAAGGTAAAACAATTGCATATACATGCTGTAAATTACCTATGCTAGGGATAAAACATGAACAATACCAGTCCTAGGGTAGATAAAACAAATAATACATAGAGATGAAAGATTCCTCTCCCCTAAGAATCAAACATATGTTCAATATCTGCTTTTGTTTTTTCATTGTTTATACGGTCCCGAGCAACGCCGGGTAGCCCTGCTAGTCTTCTATATATATAAAAGGCAAAAATCGGTGTGTATGTATGTATGTATGTATGTTTGTTTGTAACGCTAAAACTTTTGAAAGACGGAACCAGAGTTGACAAATTTGGTATCATATTGCACCTTGATCACCCGGATGACAAATATCGAAATTTCACGTCAAACGGACCAGTAGAAAGGGGTCAACTGATCGTTTTTCTCCTAGGGGGGCCCCCCAAAAAACCTGTCATTTTAACGTTATTCAATACGTGTCACGTGACGTGACGTCAGCTCAAACTTTTGACAGACACAACCAAAGTTGACAAATTATGTATCATATTGAACCTTGATCACCCGCATGACAAATATCGAAATTCCACACCAAACGGACCATTAAAAGGGGGTGAACTGATCATTTCTCTCCTAGGGGGGGCCCCCAAAAAAACCTGTCATTTTAATGTTAATATTACATAATCCAAAAACGCTTAGTCATGTCACGTGACGTGACGTCAACATCCAGTAATGGCGAACAAATGTAAACAAACACTTTGTTTTACCGATACTTTTGTAATTTCTCTTCTGCTTTGTTCTAGAGATTATTAAACTCCATGACAATGTCTCCAACGTATTTAACTGGTTAAAAATAGTATTTATACAAGAGTTTTAACGAAAAATATCAGGAAAAAATGTACAGGAATAAAAAAAAATTCAGCTTTCAAAATATTCGTCGATAAAAAAACCGATCTTTATATTTACGCTAGCCATTTTGTATATTACCACGTGACCTGCTATCTCTTAAACTGGAGGGGGGGGGGATCCACTTGAATCCAACAAAACCAGTAATTTTTTTTTTCTATTATATATACATCATTTTCTATAAAATTAAGTGTAGACTTTATAATTAAAACAAAAAATGTTATTCATACTAAAAAAAAAAAACGCTTAGTCATGTCACGTGACGTGACGTCAACATCCACTAATGGCGAACAATTGTACCTATTTACTATGCCTCCCCACGGGACAGAGTTAGACACCAGGGTCGTTTTTTAACGTGGAGAAAAGGTACAAAAATAAAAATTGTCTCAGTCGTGGAGGATTTCTCCTCCACCGAAAGAGAACAAGAAATAGAAGTGCAGCATCTGAAGAACAGATACTACACTTTGATCTTGACCAAAAGGCCAAGAATGCGAACAATTGTAAATAACAACTTTTTTCACAAAACCAACACCGTCTTTCTTTTTTTTCTCTCTCTTTCTCTCTCTCACCCACTTACTCTTCCCTCTCTCTCACCCTCTTTCTCTTGACGTCACACCACTGTTAAACTGTGGGGGGGGGGGAACACATTCCCAGGCATTATCTCCTATAGATGCACATTTTATTAGAAATTCAGCTTTCAAAATATTAGACGATAATAAAAATATAAAACCAACACCCTCTTTCTCTTTTCTCTCTCTCTCACCAACTTACTCTTCTCTCTCTCTCACCCTCTTTCTCTTGACCTCCTACTACTGTTAAACTGTGTGTGTGTGTGGGGGGGGAAGAGGCAGCTTGAAAACCAACAAAAACAGTGCACAGTTTCCCAAGCATTTGGGGTGGGAAGGGGGGGAAGAAGCCGAGCGCACAGTTTCGTGTGAGAGAGAGAGAACAATTCTCAACCTATATACTCAACAAATTTTTTATCTACAGATTTGAAAGTTTGTATATAGGGTATTCAGACATATGGAAATATATCTAGCATAATCTATCTATTATATCTATAAAAGTGAAAATGTGTGTGTGTGTGTGTGAGGTAGCCAGAGAGAGAGAGAGAGAGAGAGAGAGACAACAATTCTCAACCTATATATTCAATACATTTTTTATCTACAGATTTGAAAATTTGTATATAGGGTATTCAGACATATGGAAATATATCTAGCATAATCTATCTATTATATCTATAAAAGTGAAAATGTGTGTGTGTGTGTGTGTGTGTGTGCGTAAGAGAGAGAGAGAACAATTCTCAACCTATATACTCAACGTATTTTTATCTACGGATTTTAAACTTTGTATATAGGGTATTCAGACATATAGAAATATATCTAGCATAATCTATACATTATATCTATAAAAGTGAGAATGTGAGTGTGTGAGAGAGAGAGAACAATTCTCAACCTATATATTCAACAAATTTTTTACCTACAGATTTGAAAATTTGTATATTGGGTATTCAGACATATGGAAATATATCTAGCATAATCGATCTATTATATCTATAAAAGTCAGAATGTTTGCGTGTGGTTGTGTGTGTAAGGTTGCGAGAGAGAGAGAGAGAACAATTCTCAACCTATCTATTCAATAAATTTGTTATCTACAGATTTGACCATTTGTATATAGGGTATTCAGACATATGGAAATATATCCAGCATAATCTATCTATTATATCCATAAAAGTGAGAATGTGTGCGTGAGAGAGAGAGAGAGAGAGAGAGAGAGAGAGTAAGTACAATTCTCACCCTATATATTCAACAAATTTTTTATCTACCGATTAGAAAATTTGTATATAGGGTATTCAGACATATGGAAATATATCTAGCATAATCTATCTATTATATCTAGAAAAGTGAGAATGTGTGTGAAAGAGAGAGAGAGAAGAGAGAGAGAGAGAACAATTCTCAACCTATATATTCAACTAATTTTTATGTACAGATCTGAAAATTTGTATACAGGGTATTCAGACATATGGAAATATATCTAGCATAATCTATTATATCTATAAAAGGTAGAATGTGTGAGTGTGTGTGTGAGTGAGTGAGTGAGTGAGTGAGTGAGAGAGAGAGAGAGAGAGAGAACAATTCTCAACCTATATACTCAACAAATTTTGTATCTACAGATTTGATAATTTGTATATAGGGTATTCAGACATAAGGAAATATATCTAGCATAATCTATCTATTATATCTATAAAAGTGAGAATGTGTGTGAAAGAGAGAGAGAGAGAACAATTCTCAACCTATATATTCAACAAATTCTATCTTTACAGATTTGAAAATTTGTATATAGGGTATTCAGACATTTGGAAATATATCTAGCATCATCTATTATATCTATAAAAGTGAGAATGTGTGTGTGAGAGAGAGAGAAAGAACAATTCTCAACCTATATACTCAACAAATTTTTTATCTACAGATTTAAAAATTTGTATATAGGGTATTCAAACATATAGAAATATATCTAGCATAACCTATCTATTATATCTATAAAATGACCATGTGTGTGTGTGTGAGAGAGAGAGAGAGAGTCAGAGAGAGAGAGAGAACAATTTTCAGCTTGTGTGTGTGTGAGAAAGAGAGAGAGAGAAAGAGAGGAAGGAAAATTCTCACCCTATATATTCAACAAATTTTTTATCTACATATTAGAAAATTTGGATATAGGGTATTCAGACGTATGGAAATATATCTAGCATAATCTATCTATTATATCTATAAAAGTGAGAATGTGTGTGTGAGAGAGAGAGAAAGAGAGAGAGAGAGAACAATTCTCAACCTATATATTCAACTAATTTTTTATCTACAGATTTGAAAATGTGTATATTGGGTATTCAGACATATGTAAATATATCTGGCATAATCTATGTATTATATCTATAAAAGTGTGAATGTGAGTGATGGAAAGAGCAAAAAATTCTCAACCTATATAACCTATAAAAGTGAGAATATGTGTGAGAGAGAGAGAGAGAGAGAACAATTCTCAACCTATATATTCCACACATTTTTGGGCACAGATTTGGAAATTTGTATATAGGGTAGGCAGACATATAGAAATATATCTAGCATAATCTATCTATTATATCTATAAAAGTGAGAACTTGTGTGTGTGTGTGTGTGAGAGAGAGAGAGAGAGAACAATTCTTAACCTACATACTCAACAAATTTTTTACCTACAGTTTAGAAAATTTGTATATAGGGTATTCAGACATATGGAAATATATCTAGCATAATCTATCTATTATAACTACAAAAGTTAGAATGTGTGTGTGTGAGAGAGAGAGAGAACAATTCTAAACCTATATATTCAACAAATTTTTTATCTACAGATTTGAAACTTTGTATATAGGGTATTCAGACATATGGAAATATATCTAGCATAATCTATCTATTTTATCTATAAAAGTGAGAATGCGTGTGTGTGAGATAGCGAGAGAGAGAGAGAGAAAAAGAGAGAGATAAAAATTCTCAACCTATACATTCAACAAATTTTTTATCCACAGATTTGAACATTTGTATATAGTGTGTTCAGACATATAGAAATATATCTAGCATAATCTATCTATTATATGTATAAAAGTGAGAATGTGTGTGTGTGTGAGAGAGAGGACAATTGTCAACCTATGTATACAACAAATTTTTTATCTACAGATTTCAAAATTTGTATATTGGGCATTCAGACATATTTCAATATATCTGGCATAATCTGTCTATTATATCTATAAAAGTGAGAATGTGTGTGATAGAGAGAGAGAGAACAATTCTCAACCTATATACTCAACAAATTTTTTATCTACAGATTTGAAAATTTGTATATAGGGTATTCAGACATATGGAAATATATCTAGCATAATCTATTATATCTATAAAAGTGAGAATGTGTGTGTGTGTGTGTGAGAGAGAGAGAGAGAGATAGAGAGAGAACAATTCTCAACCCATATACTCAACAAATTCTTTATCTACAGATTTTAAAATTTGTATATAGAGTATTCATACAAATAGAAATATATCTAGGATAATCTTTCTATTATATCTATAAAAGTGAGAATGTGTGTGTGTGTGAGCGAGAGAGAGAGAGAGAGAGAGAGAGAACAGTTCTCAACCTATACATTCAACAAATTTTTATATATAGGGTATTCAGAAATATCGAAATATATCTAGCATAATCTATTATATCTTTAAAAGTTAGAATGTGTGTGTGTGAGAGATAGAGAGAACAATTCTCAACCTATGCACTCTACAAATTTTTTATCTACAAATTAGAAAATTTGTATATAGGGTATTCACACATATGGAAATATATCTAGCATAATCTATCTATTATATCTATAAAAGTTAGAATGTGTGTGTGAGGTAGCCAGAGAGAGAGAGAGAGAGTAAGAACAATTTTCAACCTATATATTCAACAAATATTTGATCTACAGATTAGAAAATTTGTATATAGGGTATTCAGACATATGGAAATATATCTAGCATAATCTATCTATTATATCTCTAAAATTGAGAATGTGTGTGTGAGAGAGAGAGAGAGAACAATTTTCAACCTATATACTCAACAAATTTTTTTATCTACAGATTTGAAAATTTGTATATAGGGTATTCAGACATATGGAAATATATCTAGAGTAATCTATCTATTATATCTATAAAAGTGAGAATGCGTGTGTGTGTGAGAGAGAGCGACACAGAACAATTCTCAACCTATATATTCAACAAATTTTTTATGTACAGATCTGAAATATCACATTTGTATAGAAGTAGAAATCTTGATACCTACTCTGATACCTAATAAAAGAAAGGACACTCTTTAGGGCGGATTTTGATTATAACAAGTCACTAAATAGAAATTATAATAAACATTCTAATAATTTAAGAATTTTACCAAAATAAAATTGCATGGTAATCACCCAATTTCTGCCACAAAATTTTGATTGGCAGAACTCATAAACATAAAATATATATTTTCTAATTTCATCTTTTTTTTTTCTTTTTACATAATCTGGTTTGATGTTTTCCCAAATATTCAAATCACTATATTTTGCTGCTTAATATCAAATACAGCAACTGAGTTATTTTTATGCATCAAACAATTACATTTTCTCATTCATCCAAACTAATCACTGAACATCAATTTCATATTTTCTTCACTAAAATATTACTGTGCTTGATGTCATCAAGTGGAGCGGATCATTTTTTTTTCATTTGTTCACACATTTTTCCAATTTATATATATTTTAAAGATTCTTAGCCTATGTCATTGCATACCAATCTGTTTATTAAAAGTTAAGGTTCACTGTAAAGACATATGTTACACCAAAATAAAAACGCTTCAGATAATGTCTTGATATTCAATTCAGTTTCTCACATGACATCTTATGAAGTTAGTAGAAATGTTACAGACTTTTGAATCTCAAACACTTTCAATACTGTGCACTGATATTTTCTTTTTTGCAATATAAGCACATTCATGATTTTTTTTACAAACGTTAAAAACTTTCACATTGTGTAGCAATATACTGAAACAATTATAAAAATATTTGTTTTTATTTTGAATGATGCAGGGCATCTGAAGAGAGATTTTTCTAACAAAATGAAAGTATAATTTTTAGCAATAGGTATCTAGGAAAAGGCCACTACATATGTTATAAGTTCCAAATTTCCACAACCTGGCAAATACTGGTACATGCTAGCAAATTTAGATTTGCAATTACAAAATATGATTCTAATTTTTTCCTTTGCTCTTTATTCTAACACTACACTAAGTTTACTGTGTTATTTCGCTACAGTTGATATTGTGTAGAACAATAAGAAAATCATAGTGAACAATGCATTCAACAAAATTTCACACACATTTCTAGATACCTATATCTAATAAGTTCAAAAGAAAGGACACACTTAGGGAGGTATTTTGGTGGTCAAGTCACTAAAAAGAGATTAGCTGGTTTCCCGGCATAGCCCAGGATATAATAAAGATTGACTGAAATACATGTTCTAGCTGGTTTCTAGGCGTTGCCAGGGATGTAATATAGACACATTATGTTGTATATTACCTGTTCTCTTCTCCCTAAGGTAAAACAATTTCATATACATGCTGTAAATTACCTATGCTAGGGATAAAACATGAACAATATCAGTCCTAGGGTAGATAAAACAAATAATACATAGAGATGAAAGATTCCTCTCCCCTAAGAATCAAACATATGTTCAATATCTGCTTTTGTTTTTTCATTGTTTATACGGTCCCGAGCAACGCCGGGTAGCCCTGCTAGTCTATATATATAAAAGGCAAAAATCGGTGTGTATGTATGTATGTATGTATGTATGTTTGTTTGTAACGCTAAAACTTTTGAAAGACGGAACCAGAGTTGACAAATTTGGTATCATATTGCACCTTGATCACCCGGATGACAAATATCGAAATTTCACGTCAAACGGACCAGTAGAAAGGGGTCAACTGATCGTTTTTCTCCTAGGGGGGCCCCAAAAAAAACCTGTCATTTTACCGTTATTCAATACGTGTCACGTGACGTGACGTCAGCTCAAACTTTTGATAGACACAACCAAAGTTGACAAATTATGTATCATATTGAACCTTGATCACCCGCATGACAAATATCGAAATTCCACACCAAACGGACCATTAAAAGGGGGTGAACTGATCATTTCTCTCCTAGGGGGGCCCCCAAAAAAACCTGTCATTTTAATGTTAATATTACATAATCCAAAAACGCTTAGTCATGTCACGTGACGTGACGTCAACATCCAGTAATGGCGAACAAATGTAAACAAACACTTTGTTTTACCGATACTTTTGTAATTTCTCTTCTGCTTTGTTCTAGAGATTATTAAACTCCATGACAATGTCTCCAACGTATTTAACTGGTTAAAAATAGTATTTATACAAGAGTTTTAACGAAAAATATCAGGAAAAAATGTACAGGAATAAAAAAAAATTCAGCTTTCAAAATATTCGTCGATAAAAAAACCGATCTTTATATTTACGCTAGCCATTTTGTATATTACCACGTGACCTGCTATCTCTTAAACTGGAGGGGGGGGGGGATCCACTTGAATCCAACAAAACCA
Organism: Euprymna scolopes; assembly: GCF_053919585.1. NCBI lineage: Eukaryota > Metazoa > Mollusca > Cephalopoda > Sepiida > Sepiolidae > Euprymna > Euprymna scolopes. The sequence continues at coordinate 143,421,200 of NC_136483.1, forward strand.
GTAATTTTTTTTTTCTATTATATATACATCATTTTCTATAAAATTAAGTGTAGACTTTATAATTATAACAAAAAATGTTATTCATACTAAAAAAAAAAAACGCTTAGTCATGTCACGTGACGTGACGTCAACATCCACTAATGGCGAACAATTGTACCTATTTACTATGCCTCCCCACGGGACAGAGTTAGACACCAGGGTCGTTTTTTAACGTGGAGAAAAGGTACAAAAATAAAAATTGTCTCAGTCGTGGAGGATTTCTCCTCCACCGAAAGAGAACAAGAAATAGAAGTGCAGCATCTGAAGAACAGATACTACACTTTGATCTTGACCAAAAGGCCAAGAATGCGAACAATTGTAAATAACAACTTTTTTCACAAAACCAACACCGTCTTTCTTTTTTTTCTCTCTCTTTCTCTCTCTCTCTCACCCACTTACTCTTCCCTCTCTCTCACCCTCTTTCTCTTGACGTCACACCACTGTTAAACTGTGGGGGGGGGGAACACATTCCCAGGCATTATCTCCTATAGATGCACATTTTATTAGAAATTCAGCTTTCAAAATATTAAACGATAATAAAAATATAAAACCAACACCCTCTTTCTCTTTTCTCTCTCTCTCACCAACTTACTCTTCTCTCTCTCTCACCCTCTTTCTCTTGACCTCCTACTACTGTTAAACTGTGTGTGTGTGTGTGGGGGGGGGAAGAGGCAGCTTGAAAACATACAAAAACAGTGCACAGTTTCCCAAGCATTTGGGGTGGGAAGGGGGGGAAGAAGCCGAGTGCACAGTTTCGTGTGAGAGAGAGAGAACAATTCTCAACCTATATACTCAACAAATTTTTTATCTACAGATTTGAAAGTTTGTATATAGGGTATTCAGACATATGGAAATATATCTAGCATAATCTATCTATTATATCTATAAAAGTGAAAATGTGTGTGTGTGAGGTAGCCAGAGAGAGAGAGAGAGAGAGAGAGACAACAATTCTCAACCTATATATTCAATACATTTTTTATCTACAGATTTGAAAATTTGTGTATAGGGTATTCAGACATATGGAAATATATCTAGCATAATCTATCTATTATATCTATAAAAGTGAAAATGTGTGTGTGTGTGTGTGTGTGTGTGTGTGTGCGTAAGAGAGAGAGAGAACAATTCTCAACCTATATACTCAACGTATTTTTATCTACGGGTTTTAAACTTTGTATATAGGGTATTCAGACATATAGAAATATATCTAGCATAATCTATACATTATATCTATAAAAGTGAGAATGTGAGTGTGTGAGAGAGAGAGAACAATTCTCAACCTATATATTCAACAAATTTTTTACCTACAGATTTGAAAATTTGTATATTGGGTATTCAGACATATGGAAATATATCTAGCATAATCGATCTATTATATCTATAAAAGTCAGAATGTTTGCGTGTGGTTGTGTGTGTAAGGTTGCGAGAGAGAGAGAGAGAACAATTCTCAACCTATCTATTCAATAAATTTGTTATCTACAGATTTGACCATTTGTATATAGGGTATTCAGACATATGGAAATATATCCAGCATAATCTATCTATTATATCCATAAAAGTGAGAATGTGTGCGTGAGAGAGAGAGAGAGAGTAAGTACAATTCTCACCCTATATATTCAACAAATTTTTTATCTACCGATTAGAAAATTTGTATATAGGGTATTCAGACATATGGAAATATATCTAGCATAATCTATCTATTATATCTAGAAAAGTGAGAATGTGTGTGAAAGAGAGAGAGAGAAGAGAGAGAGAGAGAGAACAATTCTCAACCTATATATTCAACTAATTTTTATGTACAGATCTGAAAATTTGTATACAGGGTATTCAGACATATGGAAATATATCTAGCATAATCTATTATATCTATAAAAGGTAGAATGTGTGTGTGTGTGTGTGAGTGAGTGAGTGAGTGAGAGAGAGAGAGAGAGAACAATTCTCAACCTATATACTCAACAAATTTTGTATCTACAGATTTGATAATTTGTATATAGGGTATTCAGACATAAGGAAATATATCTAGCATAATCTATCTATTATATCTATAAAAGTGAGAATGTGTGTGAAAGAGAGAGAGAGAGAGAGAGAACAATTCTCAACCTATATATTCAACAAATTCTATCTTTACAGATTTGAAAATTTGTATATAGGGTATTCAGACATTTGGAAATATATCTAGCATAATCTATTATATCTATAAAAGTGAGAATGTGTGTGTGAGAGAGAGAGAAAGAACAATTCTCAACCTATATACTCAACAAATTTTTTATCTACAGATTTAAAAATTTGTATATAGGGTATTCAGACATATAGAAATATATCTAGCATAACCTATCTATTATATCTATAAAATGACCATGTGTGTGTGTGTGAGAGAGAGAGAGAGAGAGTCAGAGAGAGAGAGAGAACAATTTTCAGCGTGTGTGTGTGTGAGAAAGAGAGAGAGAGAAAGAGAGGAAGGAAAATTCTCACCCTATATATTCAACAAATTTTTTATCTACATATTAGAAAATTGTGATATAGGGTATTCAGACGTATGGAAATATATCTAGCATAATCTATCTATTATATCTATAAAAGTGAGAATGTGTGTGTGAGAGAGAGAGAAAGAGAGAGAGAGAGAACAATTCTCAACCTATATATTCAACTAATTTTTTATCTACAGATTTGAAAATGTGTATATTGGGTATTCAGACATATGTAAATATATCTGGCATAATCTATGTATTATATCTATAAAAGTGTGAATGTGAGTGATGGAAAGAGCAAAAAATTCTCAACCTATATAACCTATAAAAGTGAGAATATGTGTGTGAGAGAGAGAGAGAGAGAACAATTCTCAACCTATATATTCCACACATTTTTGGGCACAGATTTGGAAATTTGTATATAGGGTAGGCAGACATATAGAAATATATCTAGCATAATCTATCTATTATATCTATAAAAGTGAGAACTTGTGTGTGTGTGTGTGTGTGTGTGAGAGAGAGAGAGAACAATTCTTAACCTACATACTCAACAAATTTTTTACCTACAGTTTAGAAAATTTGTATATAGGGTATTCAGACATATGGAAATATATCTAGCATAATCTATCTATTATAACTACAAAAGTTAGAATGTGTGTGTGAGAGAGAGAGAGAACAATTCTAAACCTATATATTCAACAAATTTTTTATCTACAGATTTGAAACTTTGTATATAGGGTATTCAGACATATGGAAATATATCTAGCATAATCTATCTATTTTATCTATAAAAGTGAGAATGCGTGTGTGTGAGATAGCGAGAGGGAGAGAGAGAGAAAAAGAGAGAGATAAAAATTCTCAACCTATACATTCAACAAATTTTTTATCCACAGATTTGAACATTTGTATATAGGGTGTTCAGACATATAGAAATATATCTAGCATAATCTATCTATTATATGTATAAAAGTGAGAATGTGTGTGTGTGTGAGAGAGAGGACAATTCCTAACCTATGTATACAACAAATTTTTTATCTACAGATTTCAAAATTTGTATATTGGGCATTCAGACATATTTTAATATATCTGGCATAATCTGTCTATTATATCTATAAAAGTGAGAATGTGTGTGATAGAGAGAGAGAGAACAATTCTCAACCTATATACTCAACAAATTTTTTATCTACAGATTTGAAAATTTGTATATAGGGTATTCAGACATATGGAAATATATCTAGCATAATCTATTATATCTATAAAAGTGAGAATGTGTGTGTGTGTGAGAGAGAGAGAGAGAGAGAGAGAGAAGAATTCTCAACCCATATACTCAACAAATTCTTTATCTACAGATTTTAAAATTTGTATATAGAGTATTCATACAAATAGAAATATATCTAGGATAATCTTTCTATTATATCTATAAAAGTGAGAATGTGTGTGTGTGTGAGCGAGAGAGAGAGAGAGAGAGAGAGAGAGAGAGAGAGAGAGAGAGAGAACAGTTCTCAACCTATACATTCAACAAATTTTTATATATAGGGTATTCAGAAATATCGAAATATATCTAGCATAATCTATTATATCTTTAAAAGTTAGAATGTGTGTGTGTGAGAGATAGAGAGAACAATTCTCAACCTATGCACTCTACAAATTTTTTATCTACAAATTAGAAAATTTGTATATAGGGTATTCACACATATGGAAATATATCTAGCATAATCTATCTATTATATCTATAAAAGTTAGAATGTGTGTGTGTGAGGTAGCCAGAGAGAGAGAGAGAGAGAGAGAGAGAGTAAGAACAATTTTCAACCTATATATTCAACAAATATTTGATCTACAGATTAGAAAATTTGTATATAGGGTATTCAGACATATGGAAATATATCTAGCATAATCTATCTATTATATCTCTAAAATTGAGAATGTGTGTGTGAGAGAGAGAGAGAGAACAATTTTCAACCTATATACTCAACAAATTTTTTTATCTACAGATTTGAAAATTTGTATATAGGGTATTCAGACATATGGAAATATATCTAGAGTAATCTATCTATTATATCTATAAAAGTGAGAATGCGTGTGTGTGTGAGAGAGAGCGACACAGAACAATTCTCAACCTATATATTCAACAAGTTTTTTATGTACAGATCTGAAATATCCCATTTGTATAGAAGTAGAAATCTTGATACCTACTCTGATACCTAATAAAAGAAAGGACACTCTTTAGGGCGGATTTTGATTATAACAAGTCACTAATTAGAAATTATAATAAACATTCTAATAATTTAAGAATTTTACCAAAATAAAATTGCATGGTAATCACCCAATTTCTGCCACAAAATTTTGATTGGCAAAACTCATAAACATAAAATATATATTTTCTAATTTCATCTTTTTTTTTTCTTTTTACATAATCTGGTTTGATGTTTTCCCAAATATTCAAATCACTATATTTTGCTGCTTAATATCAAATACAGCAACTGAGTTATTTTTATGCATCAAACAATTACATTTTCTCATTCATCCAAACTAATCACTGAACATCAATTTCATATTTTCTTCACTAAAATATTACTGTGCTTGATGTCATCAAGTGGAGCGGATCATTTTTTTTTCATTTGTTCACACATTTTTCCAATTTATATATATTTTAAAGATTCTTAGCCTATGTCATTGCATACCAATCTGTTTATTAAAAGTTAAGGTTCACTGTAAACACATATGTTACACCAAAATAAAAACGCTTCAGATAATGTCTTGATATTACAATTCAGTTTCTCACATGACATCTTATGAAGTTAGTAGAAATGTTACAGACTTTTGAATCTCAAACACTTTCAATACTGTGCACTGATATTTTCTTTTTTGCAATATAAGCACATTCATGATTTTTTTTACAAACGTTAAAAACTTTCACATTGTGTAGCAATATACTGAAACAATTATAAAAATATTTGTTTTTATTTTGAATGATGCAGGGCATCTGAAGAGAGATTTTTCTAACAAAATGAAAGTATAATTTTTAGCAATAGGTATCTAGGAAAAGGCCCCTACATATGTTATAAGTTCCAAATTTCCACAACCTGGCAAATACTGGTACATGCTAGCAAATTTAGATTTGCAATTACAGAATATGATTCTAATTTTTTCCTTTGCTCTTTATTCTAACACTACACTAAGTTTACTGTGTTATTTCGCTACAGTTGATATTGTGTAGAACAATAAGAAAATCATAGTGAACAATGCATTCAACAAAATTTAACACACATTTCTAGATACCTATATCTAATAAGTTCAAAAGAAAGGACACACTTAGGGAGGTATTTTGGTGGTCAAGTCACTAAAAAGAGATTAGCTGGTTTCCCGGCATAGCCTAGGATATAATAAAGATTGACTGAAATACATGTTCTAGCTGGTTTCTAGGCGTTGCCAGGGATGTAATATAGACACATTATGTTGTATATTACCTGTTCTCTTCTCCCTAAGGTAAAACAATTTCATATACATGCTGTAAATTACCTATGCTAGGGATAAAACATGAACAATACCAGTCCTAGGGTAGATAAAACAAATAATACATAGAGATGAAAGATTCCTCTCCCCTAAGAATCAAACATATGTTCAATATCTGCTTTTGTTTTTTCATTGTTTATACGGTCCCGAGCAACGCCGGGTAGCCCTGCTAGTCTATAATATAAATCTCACCTGTCTGTTTAAATGTATGTATGTATGTATGTTTGTATGTCTCGCAAAAACTTTCGACAGAGGCGACGGATCCTAACAAGATCTGTATCATTTTGAAGTTCGGCGTCTCAGACGACAAATATCGAAAAATTGGCCAAAAACATTAATTCCTTCACCCTAAACTCGGCCGTTTTGTGCAAGGAGGGGTCGATTTTTTTTTTTTCGCTGACATTTAATAAGTCATCATCACCGTTGGATTGACTTCTGTTATTTTCGACGCTTTTGACTTCTGGTCGCGTCATGGAGATATAGGCTAAGACGTAAGATTTTCTTTCACTTTCTTTTCCGCCTTCGCAGCACGAGTTTGAGCCTGCCTTCCTACTAACACTTTTTTTTTTTTTTTTGCTCAACACGCACCTCCAAACACGCTGGGCACCCAGGCAAGTCTTCATTAAGCAAAAGAGGAATAGAAAAGAGAAGAGTGTTAGTAATAGAAAAGGTCCATACGAGAAATATGAACGAAGACAAAAAGGTTAGGAAATCCTGTTTGATGAGAAAAGAGTTCATGTATGTGTACCGCACACAAGTGTTGAAGTTAGGGCTCGGTGTTAGGCAAAATGAATTACTTATCTCCTTATTGAAATCGCACCCTAGGCCAAAAGCCCAAGGAAGCTCTGTTATGCCCCAAGAGTTTGGAGGTCGGTCCACGACACATGGAGTTGTTGTCGGTACCCTGTCCTGACCAAAAAAAGAGGAAGTAGTTTGTGTGAACCTTTTTTTTGTAACATTACACACTTTTACACACGCGTTAACATGTAGACACCAGGGACCCAACACATTGTAGATTCAGTCACAAAGGCAACAAAGAATAGGAAAGAGGAAAGAACTTCAACTCCTGTTTCAAGTTTTAAGAAAAGACTTTTATTCCTCATTCTCCCACCACACGTTACTTCTCATTATGGCTGTGACGTCACCCACGTCTCTAACGTGATTGTATTCTCTAACATGCTCATCAGTCTGTACGCACGTTCTTTTTATAGTTTTTTTTTTTTTTCCTTACCGTGATGCACTTCGCACACAGCTCAGCAATTACATACAGCTGCCATACGCGTGTTCACGCTCTGTTACATTTTTATCAACTCTATCACATGTTCAGCTCGCCTGAGAGATGGTCTCTGCTTTAGTGAGCTAAAAGGGGAGTTGAATGCTTGCACCAATCAGCACTGAGCTTATAAACCAAATGGATTCAAACGAGAAAAACACAAGATGTCGCCGCTGCTGGTGTTGTTGTAGTTGTCTGTAATCATGCCTGCTAGATATTCTTGCTACAGCTATGAATGAAAGCGTAGGATAAACTAGACTTTCAAGATTGAGTTAAGCAGGAGAAGGAAGACTCCACTTATTCTGGCATTATTTTCAATCATCTTGAACTTCTTGCAACTGGACACAAGCAATACCCGTTCAAGAGATTTGCAGTTTGAATAAAAACTTGAGAAATGATAAAACAAAGCAGAATATTTGATTATGCAGACGAACACTAGAGAATTGCTGAGCATTTGAGTATGTCTACGATATTTTTTCTTTTTGTATTAGCGAGTCACCACTTATCAAGACCTAAAGTTTACTTGAGAATAAAAGTTAATGAAATTAGCAAGTGGATTCGTAAACAGTAGCTGGGAGTGAGAAGTGGGGGGGGGGCGACTGAATTGCTAAGCGATTCCCATGAACACTAAAAAGCAAATAGCTCTAATTGCTTGCCCTCTTTCTTTCTTTGCTTCATTTGGATTCGATTTTCTTCCTCACTTCCTGAAGTAAGTTTCATAGGAACGTGTGAACTCAAAATAGTTATCAACCAAAGAAAATTGTTTCAAGACACCAGAACGTCTACCCAACACCCTCGGTCATCACAGAGAAATTTATGATTTAGGAGGACTGCTCAACAAGAATTTATTAACACTGGACTTGAAAACGCCTATGTTGTAGTCAGCTGGGAAGCGGACTCATAGTATTGTGTTCCACAGACAAGCAGTTCTTGACCAGAAACTTTTCTCATCGAAGGTCTGTTTAATTTTAATTACATAGAGGATGAAAGGAAAATTATTTTCAGTGGTAGTAATTAGACAAGGTCTTACTGAGAACATTTTACAGGGGAAACCATAGATTGGAGCTTTATTGAGCACTTACCATGGAAATAACGAGAGTAGAGAAAGACTAACAACCTATCTTCTGTGAGAAAGAAACTGCAGGAAAAAGAAGAGGACATCCCCACTAGATTTAAAAGTTGGCTTTCTACTCTGTCGAGGCAAGAAAGGGTACTCTGAGCGGCACCTCCCCAGATGTTGCAACAATACTCCATCTTTGGACGTGAAATATGGGCATGTATTTAGGAATACTTAATGAGATTGGAAGTTGGGTGGTATAACAATTACTAACGTAGGCTGAGGATATGCTGTGTCAAATTCAAGTTGCGTCTGAGCAACTGTGTCTTTTTCTCTTGGGAAAAAGTATGAATCCATATATATGATGATTATGTAATATGAATTTCAAAGACAGGTTTAGATCTGATAACCTCAGAGGAATTTTAAATCTGAACAGTTAGGGAGATGTGTGCAGAATAGGAGGTTTCAATGGAGTGGCCACATTGAAAGAATTGATTTTTAATGTATAATGAGGTATGATCTCTGAAAGTTGGGAGATTCTATTTATAAACTGCCAATAGGAACTGACAAATCAAATTGAACTACGTTTTGCTATCAACCAATCAGAAACCAGAATTGCTCCATAAAACTTAAATCTTTTAGCATTCCCACACATAATTTTTTTGTGTCAACACGAGAAGGATCTTTTGCTCTTTGGCTGAAAATTATAAAGTCCAGGACTTGTACAGAACAGTTACCCACTGAAAATTCTTCATCTCCAGGACTTGTATAGAATAGCTACCCATCGGAAACTCTTCTGAAATTAAACATGGCTTCCAATTCAATAGGATGAGAGTTCTTTAGTGAGCAGATGTAGAACAGTTGAAGTAGCTAGGTCAGTTCAGTGTGAAAGATCAAAGAAAACATGCGAGGAAGTGATAAAAATGGACGTGAGAAATAGGTTAGTTGGTAAGTCAATTTCTAAAAGCCATCCAACATATGCCAACATGTAAAACTATGGTGTAAAAATACGATGACATGTAAAACTATGATGTAAAAATACGATGACAATTAATTAGGGATACTTAATAAGAATGCAAATGTTGTGGCCTGCTAATAACAAATATAGGCTGTATGAATGGCGCCCCAATTCAAATTACTTTCACTAATATCCTTTGGAAAACAGTATGAATCCATCTATCCTCTCACCAGTTGTTCTTCATTTTTTACAAGGGGATTCGCCACTTATCAAGGCCTGAAGGCCACTCGAGGATAAGGGTTAATAAATGTAAGATGATTGTGTAGCAATCATTAATGGTGTAAGTTGGGTATAGTTTGATTATTGAAGGGGACGGTTCAACAAGAACTTGTTCACATTAGACTTGAAGAATACCATATTGTAGTCGGCCGGAAAGCAGTCCAATGAAACAGTGTTCCACAGGCGGACAGCTCTAGGAAAAAAAGCTGAGTTCATGGACTCTGTGTTTAGATCTAGGCACAGATAGAAAGTGGGAGGGATAGTAGAGTAGATTAGACTGTCAAGCCTTGGTTGAACAGGAGAAGACAAACTCCAAAATAACACCTGTTTTATTTGTTTCTTCTGGCATTTTTTTCTAGTTGTTTTGGGCTTCTTTTTGCAACTGGACAATAGCAGTTCAGGAGATTTGTGGTTCAAGTTGCACAGTTCTTGCTTCATATGAGGTAAGTGGAACAATAAACAATGTGAAACCTTATTTGTAGTGCTGGAAGAAAACAAAACACATGGTCACTAGGGTTTGACAGGACACTTTATTTGTCACAATTCTCACCACTCAAGGATATAGATCGTCTAAAACCGCTCCTCCTGATTCCCTCATGTAGAAAATAGACTTCGTTATTTAAGAATTCCAGAACCCTTCAGGATAGAGAAGAGTTAAAGTCCCTTCATCCATTAATATAATAACATTAAGTGTATCCCCGCTTCTATGTTTTTTTTTTTTTTCCTTATGACCTTCATTAAGTTAGACTAACCTTTAGATCTGGAGTAGTATTATGCCTCTTATTGAAAAGAAAAAAAATATATATAAATTCTTCTGGTATGTTTCCATTTTGAAGAACGTTTAAAAGTTTAGCTCCACATGCTCCCCTTTCTTAATGAGTGAATTGGCAAGCTGGAGCTTCCCTGGGCACTATTTTACAGACAACCGGTTGTTAAACTGCATTTCACAGAGTGCAGCAATGGCAACTCGCAAACGCATATCATCAGCTAGTTGAGAGTAGAGAAGGGTTAAAGTCCCTGCATTCATTAATATATTAACAAATGTAACCATTATTTTTTACACAGAAATCACCACTTATCAAGGCCTAGGCTAATGAGTATACATTAGTCAATGTGTTAATATAGCGTCTTTAACATAGGTAGTGGGATTTTTGTAAGCTGGATTACATAGAGAGACGGTTCATCAAAAACTTATTTACATTGAACTTGAAGACAATCAGATTGTAGTCAGCTGGGAAGTAGGCCAACGGAAGAGAGTTCCACAGGCGTGCAATTCTAAGAAAGAAGCTCTGCTCATAGAATCTACATTTAGGTTTAGGCACAGATAAAGAATGTAGGAAACTATTGATAGTGGTTCTGGCTAGACGAATTTTTTTTGTGAAAGTTTGGCGAGGGAGGACCATAGATTGAAGCTCAGACGAGCACGTGCCATGGAACTAACGATAAAGCAGAGAGAGGCTCGCAATGTCTCTTCTGTGGAAAAGAGGTTGCAGGGAAGAGAAAAGGGCATCCTCCACTAAGCTATCAAGTCTATTTTGAACTCTGTCAAGGCAGGATCAGCTGCTTCTAGCAGCTCCAGCCCAGATGTGGCAACAGTTCTCCATCATTGGCCGTACCTGGCTTTTATATAGGTAGAGAATTGCATCAGGAGTGAGATAACTACTGGAGTGGAAGAAGGATCCTACTATTTTCCCAGCAGGAAACAGCACATAATTTATGCAAAAGTTAAACCTCAGTTGTAACATTAATTGCCTTCTTTCAGAATCAAGAGACAATGGATGCTCCCTTTTTAAGGGTGTCTGTGCAGAGGTGACTTTTGAAAAAGATAAGGAATTTATTGAATGAAGAAGTTGAATTTGTAAGCGAGGAACACAAATTTCATAAGCAGATACTCCTCCCTGTGGGATGGGAGTAAGAAAATATTGAGGAGCATTTAATCATCCAATTACTATTATATAGGTCAAAGTTAAACACTCTTTCATTTATTTCTTTTATTTTTTTTTTTTTCGTTTAAAAATGAGTCACTGGCCTGAGATAAAGAAAAATATTTATTCTGACTTGTCACCAAAATTATTTTTAAAAGTTAGAACTCCTTCTCACGCCACAAGTCGTACTAACTCTTCTTAACTTAAACTGTAATTCACAACACCAATTTTCAACGTCTACGCTCTTAATTAGCTGTCAAAAACTAGATGGCCTTTTCTCATCAATTTGTCCTTCTATTAGCCAGTATTCCCCTCATATGCAAATTACATCTACAAAATTAAGTTTTTCTTTTCTTTTTGTGAATTTTTGAAGTTCTTGACATCAAAATGTAGAAGCAATCAGTCAAGATTTAAAATGGGGAACCACGTTCAAAAAAGACAGATATTAATTGATGTATATTGCTTGATGCATCCTGTCATGTCAACAGATGTCGCATTGTGAAATACATTGAGTCACAATCTGTTACAGTCAAGAAATGTTGGCCATCATAATGTGTTACATCCATGCTTACCTAACACCAGTTGCCCACCACCTCGAGCCTTCCTTTTTTCACTTAGCTGGTGCTAGACCAATTCGTTAACACTCTTCATGGGAGTGTATGACTGCCTTGATCGATGCCTTTATAGTTGCAGGACACACTCTTTGGACAAAATATGTGTTTTGATGAATTACAGGATGCCCACTTTTCTAATATATTACACAGATCTGATCAGGTGTCAGTTAACCTGTTAAGACTGTGCATGTCAGTTGCAAAGGATTAGATTCCTGCCTCATTATATTAGTCCACCTCTTTGACACTTGAGTCAACTTATCAACCAGATTTTGCCCTGATGCAACTAGAGTAATGCTAAACTGCAACCTGCATTCATCAACTAGATGCTTTTTCTATCACCAGCTTCCTTCATACCAACATTTCACTTGTGGCTTTAGTTCCAACTCGTAGCTTTCCAGTCCAGTCAATCTATAAGTCAGTCTGAAGATGCATGACTTTGGTCTGCCATTGCAGTGCAAGATTAAGGCCTTTTAGCATGGTATCAAATTCCACCAAATTGATATACTGAGCATCATTTGTCAAACAAAGCCAGCATGCATCTTCTAAAAAAGTACCAAATTGTTCTAATACCACACCTGTCGCCAAGAAACTTGTGTCAACTCATGCATTCAATTTGTGCCCAAATATATGCCATTTGCTCCAGGCAGAGTTGTTCCTACATAATTTAGACAATGTTTCAACCATTCCATCCCTTTGTTATGACAGTCGCTCATCTTTTTAGTATTCATATTTTTAGTATTCCAGTTTTTGCTCAGAATCATCCACAGACAAGTAAATGTCCCACTAATTTACCGTAAATAGAAAAAGTAATGCGTCATGTCAACACAGGTAATTTTGGAACTGGACCACCTCGTTTCTATCGTAAAGTGTTATATTCTTCCTGAACCTAATACTAGTGCTCTATTCTTTAAACACTTATGATTCTTGCTTGCTAAACTAAAGGATTCTAGTTTCATTTGAACCGCATTTGCAGACATTATATCCTCATTGACATATATGCCATTAACATAAGCTGAAGTAGCTTTCACTATGGACTCAACTTTCATTGAGTTCAGTTTTAATGATAACTGTCATTATTAATGGTGCTACATTTAGGCCAAAATCCAAGTGTGTCAAACAATATCTTTTCCCTTGGTCTGCAACAATCTGAAATAGTCGCAGCAACTAATGGTAGTAGGTTCTCTTTAAATCAAGCAATGATACATTAATCTTCTTCTGATGCCACTCATAGTTTAGCGGTGCACACATCAGCATTCGCGGTGAAAGCATCAACATGTTGATTTAATTCTCAGTAATCCCGGCTGTCTTGAGTACGTTGTTCAATAGCTATAAACACGATTATAACTTTGTGAAGTCCCAAACATTTTTTGTAGGGATGGTATTAGCCATCATTCACATTTGAAGTTCTTCTTCAGATGCAGCTTGATTTTTAGAAGAAACCGTCTACCATGCTAGAAGTGCTACTTATGCCTGAAAGTATCTTGTATCTCTACAAGGCCATCATTCGCCCATGTATGGTGTATTTTTGTCACATTTGGGCTGGTGCATCTGCTACTAGTCTCTCACTCCTAATAGGTCCTAAAGTGTCATCAAAGCTTCAACCTTTGTCCCATGTGATAAAATGTTGCATCCCTCTGCCTGTTCTACAAGTAATTTAGTGGTGGATACTTCGACGAACTATAAACTCAGTGTGCCACTTTGACATAAATACCCCTAAAAAACCCAACAAGCAGCAAAATCCCACCCCTAAATAGTAGAAATCTCCAGATGTAAGAAAGCCTTCTACTCTGATAATTTCTTCCCCAGAACTGCTAGACTTTGGAACTCCCTCCCAAGTTCCTGCTTTCTCAACTGTACTGACATGCATAAGTTCAAGTGTGATGTGAACACACATCTCGCTGCTCAAATTCTTACATAGTATCCCTGTAACTTATGTCCCCGATAGTAGCCCCCTACATCAAAGTGGCACTGCACCTTGTTTGGTGTGAAAATGAAATAAAAAAACAAAAAACTGCATACTCTGGAACTGTGTTGCACAGCAGATCTGATGCTTCCACCTCACAGTCCAGTGGTCAAACATAGCATAAAAGTTGTATTTCCTCAATAGAAATAGGTTCACAGGCTTCTTTCCTTCTCTGAAATGTTATACTTCTAGCCACTTTTATTGCATCAATTCCAATTACTAAGTTGTAACCAATATTTTTTTCCCTACATCACCAGGATGTCAACTTCAGCTGTGTCATCTTTCTCAGTACAGATTGTGCCATTCCCTACATCACATGTTTAGGATAATCTATTGATGATCATAGCATTCACTCGTTGCTTCCTCCACATCTGATAGCAATTTGCACTAACTATAGACCAGGAACATCCCATGTCTATGAGTGCTGAACACTGCACATCATCAATTTTGACACCAACAACAGGCAATTTTGCATTCATTGTTTGGCAAAAGACAAGGATGTTGGCGATATCTTGTCCTCAAATTCATTTTCTGAACAGTTGTGAGATATATGACCCAACCCATTGCAGTGATACTGTTTTTTGTGCTTGTGAATAAACATACCTCGTACCACTTTGACTCTGACATTCCCTAGCAAAATGATTAAAACTCCCACATTTATAGAACACAGGGCTGCAACAGCAACAGCAGCAGCAGCAGCAGCAGCAGCAGCAGAAGCAGCAGCAGCATATGCTGGCAGCTTAAGATTTTCAATATGTTTTCTTTGCAATATCATTGCTGATTGGTTGTAGCGGTCAACTTTCTATCTGGCTTGCCCAATCAGATGCAATCTCTCTGGCGAGTGGAACATGTGACAAAGTGCATAAAGGTTAAATCACGGCAACCCTCTCTCTTTTTCTTCCTGGCTCTTGCTGACAGCATACTTCTCTGTTGGAGCGCAACTTTACTTGGGTCCTTTTGCCCCAGGCTGGTGAGAAAACAAACACGCCAACATGGCTACTGCCACACACGGACGTCAATGCAGTACATACAATTCTGCTTCTCCCATGATACTGTCCAATCTTTCATCTGTCACTACACAGGAACTCTTCTCAATGCTAACTCTTTTCTTACACACCTACGAACGAAGATAATTAATAAAACTGTTATTGAAAGTTAGAATGACACTTCTTGTCTTCATTGCTACAGGATTCTTATGCTTATCACTAGCTGGAAGAGAATCCATATTGTCTCCATAATGTGCAGATACTACACGACTAGTGCTTGCTGCTGCTGTAATTGGTTCTGGTTCCTTAAGGATTTTTTGAGTTCAGGCCAATAACTCATCGGTTGTTAATTTGTAAATTCGTGATGATACTCACAAAATCCTACCAATATCTTTAAAAAAATCACATCTTAATATTCTGTCATTGGCATCACCAAACCGTACTGGCAATTTCTGTAAGTCAGTTAAGTAAATGTCGACTGTTTCTCAGCCAATGAACTGTTGCCATGCAACAAAAAAATTTGTATATAGGCTGTACTTAATTTCATCCACTGTGGAGGCCCCTCAGGTTAACCTAAAAAAACAAATGACTGTTGCTGGCTTTTTTTTATTTTGCTTAACCCATTTCATATAGTCTAGTAGCAGATACAGGTTGAAAAAAATACAACATTACCACCTAAGAAAAGTTATGAAAATTGAATGGAACGATCTTATACCAAATGTTGAAGTACTCAATAGAGCCAACATGGACGGCATACAAGCTGTACTCGCCATTATACAACTGTGATGGACTGGACATGTGGCCAGAATGGAAAACAATCGCATCCCAAAAATCCTGTTGTATAGAGAATTGGAAAATGGGTACAGAAATATTGGTGGGCAAAAACTCTGCTACAAGGATGTGATAAAGTGCCACCTAATGGCAATGAATACGAACGCGAAAAATTGGGAAGAGCTAGCAGCAGACCAAAGTTGCTGGCACAGTAGTCTTCACAAAAGAAAGGCAGAAATTAGGGAAAAATAAACTCTAAGTCTAAACAAAAACAAAGGCACAACCCTGGTAACTACCCATGCACAACTTCTGGGAAAACTTTCCACACTGAACATGGAATGTTACAACACCATACGATAAAGCACTGAGCACATGACTAGTCATCTTCAAATATGAAGGACAGCATGATTATGATGAGTAGCAGATCCATCAAACTCTGATATTAAGCGGATGTCAAATTTGTCCATTTTTTTTAGTCACAGCTTATCAAGATTACATGAAGATAAGAGTTATATGTAAAAATAAAATTTAAAAATGGCCGGAATAGCTTGTAAATGAAAAAAAAAATGTCAGCACTCCTTCTCACGTCACAATTCGTACAAACTCCTCTTGATTTAGACTGTAATTTATGACACCAACTTTCAAAGTCTACGCTCTCTATTGGCTGTCAAAAACTTGACTGCATGTTCTCTTCAATTTGTCCTTCTAATAGCCACTATTCCCCTCTTGGATTCTTAAACAGTTGTCATATTCTTCACTTTCTGTAATGCCACTCTAAAGATTTCACTTGAACTTGTATAAATATTTTTCAATTTTTTATCTTTGAACTTTCTTTGAATATTTTAAAGTTTTTAATCTGGATTATTTAAAGCTTTGGCTCCTATTTTCTTTACTTTCAGATTTTTTTTTTATTTATATATGTATTTCTATATCTCTTATTAGATTTTTTTTTAATCTTTATTCCTACTTTTTTCATTTTCTCTTCTATCTTCCCTATAATTTATTTTTTTTATTTTTTTACTTGTTCTTCTTTAATGATCCTCAGTATTTCATAGTGACCCATTTTTTTCTTTTACTATTAATTACCTTTATACTACACTTCCGATTTTTATTCCCCTATTCTCTCCTTCCTTTTCATATATAATTAACCCCTTCCTCCTAATTATATTTTTTATATTTTTTAATATTTTTCATTTTTCAAACGTCTTTACTCTTTATACCTACTTTTGATTTATTTTCATTTCTTATTTCTTCACTCTCACTTCTTATCTAAATGTTATTAAGCCAGTTTTATCTATATTTACATTTTGCAACAGGCTGACCTATCAGTTAACGAGGTGCATGGATTCATCTGCTCCCTAAAGTTTTGAGGGAAAATCAGTCAGAACTGGACCTTCAGCCTAGCAACACCTCTCCTCTCTCGTCCCCTGCCCACCAGACATCTTGAGACAACTGCGAACTGGGAATGACACAGGAAATATCCTAATTGACTGACACCGACCCTGAAAGCACTTTCTATTCCTTCTTCCTCTACCTCAGTCCGACCCTCGACTTCTGCTGCAAATAAATACTCTTTTTCGTTGTTATTGTTGAAAAGAAATTTGCTGTTCATTTCGTGCTGTGTTCATTAAATGTATTTTATTAGTGGGTACAGACCAGTATCTTACTAAAAGTTCCATTCCAAATTCCATGCAAATTCCAGAGTTTGGCAGAAAGATTCCTGGGTTCAACAGGAAGATTCCCGAGTTCAATGGGTTATGTAATGTTGCATCCAGTAATTTTGAATATGCTTCAAATACTTTATGTTTTCAAATATTTATTCATGGTGTTTGATTTGATTGTTTTTTTTTTTTGTCTTTTTTACACCATATCAACCATTTGGGTTATTTAATACCGAATCCAGTAATTTTGGAAAAATATGTTTATGTTTCAAGTTCTTTATATCTTTAAATATTTATTCATGGTGTTTGGTTTGGTTTGGTTGTTTTGTAGAGGAAAATTGTTCTTTTTGTTTTTGACTTTGCAGAACATGATTGAGTTTTGCAAAGAGAAAGAAAAAAAAAACAATAACACCAATATTTATTATTTCATTGGAATTCATTATTGAGATGAGTATTATTTATTAATTTATTTTTTGCGGACTATTATCCTCATCTTTCTTAGTTGTTGTTTCACAACATTTCGGCCAACTATTCCTCTGCCCTTCATCAGGTGGTAACCGCGACAGGATAGGAACTCCGAATCTCCTAACTGCATTCTCAGCAATTACTGGCATCCATAGTTGTTGTCATCCCACCACGTTTTGGCCAAGTAAGTCTCTGGCCGGCTTTGGGTAGGATTGAAACTGCTATCTTCAGACAATTTCTCAATTCTGGAACCGAAGAGATTCAACATCTCTATCCACTGTGCCACGGGCCCTGAAGGGTGATAAAGGTTGGATTTTTTGGTCTTATAAATCCACGTTTATTTTATTATCTGATCTTCCATGGTCGGGTCCGTACCGAATGATATATATATTATTTAATTGGAATTCATTATTTAATAATTTATTTATTGCGAACTATTATCCCCATCTTTCTTAGTTGTTGTTTCATGACGTTTCAGCTTACTTGGATAAAATGTGGTGAGACAACAACAACTATGGATGACTTCTGTTAAAATAACTTTAACGTTATTTTCAACAAGAATTTTTTTCCCATCAAGAACTGTCTTGCTTTGTCCGTTGTCCACATTATGGCTAGTGCCTCCCTTTATATATAATTGTGTTCAGTCGCTGTTAATCTCCTCGATAAGTACATTATGGGATGACCATCTTGTGACAAAATATTGGATACGGAATGCTCACTAGCGTCAGTAGTTAGAGTTATGTCCTTCTTTGGGTAAAAAATTTGTACTATTGGCTTTCTCGCCAGAATCTGTTTTAAGTTTTCAAAGGCTTTCTGTTGGTGCTCTAGCCAAATGAACTCCACATTTTTTTTTTCTTAACTTCGCAAATGGTTCTGTCAACTCATTATATTTTGGTACATATTTTCTATAAAAATTTACCAAAACCAAGAAAGACTCCAACTCTTTTTTATTTTTTGGTGTAGCCACTTTTAGAATTTTCTCTATCAGCGCCTCATCTGTAGAGATCCCTTCCTTTGATATTGAATAACCCAAAAATGAAATTTCATTAAACAATAATGAAATTTTTGTATTTACTGTTATGCCAGCGTCTCTTAGCCGATTCAGTATATTTTCAGTTTTTTTTTCTTTAAATCATCTTCATTTAAATCTCCAACACATATATTGTCTTGATAACAGATGACATTTTCAACATTTCCTATTACTTTTTCAATAGTTTTTTGAAAAATTGCACTTGCCGTTTTTATGCCATACAGCATCCTTTTCCACCTTAACAGGCCTATAGGTGTGTTTATGTTCGTCACTTCTTTAAAATTTTCAAAAAAGGAATTCCTAAAAAAATCCTTATAGCAAAATAAAGAGGGATGCTGTCATGGCCACATTCACTATACCTATGTGTTCTGTGTTCTTCCATCGTAGGGGTCTTGTAACTGCATCTCATGATGGCTCTGTTTAGATCTGAGAGATTTAAATACAGAGTTTTCTGTTGCCTTTATGCACATAAACCAAGCCGCTGATCAATTCTGTAGGCTCGGTTACTCTGCATATAATGCCTTGTTTTACTGTATTCTCCAATTCAGTTTGGATTTCATACCTCATACACATGGGATATTTTCTAGGTGCATGTATAACAAAGTTGTTGTCTGGTTTTAGGACACTAGGACACCCTCAAAATTATGTATATGTCAAAATGGTCTGGGTACATATTTAACAGATCCTGTACTGATCTTATTGAAACTGGTGTTTCCTGGATTGTAGGGTTACCAGCTTAAGGTCTCTGGTCGAAAGTAGTCCTATGATAGTAGGTCCTTCTGTTGTCACAACAAAGAACTTAAGTGTCTCCCATTCTCTTTTATGTGAACACTGTATTTTGATTGATCCATGTTGCATAATATTAAAACCATTATATGTTGTTAAAGCAGTTAGTTTGTTCTGTGCTGCACTGGAGAATGACTGTCCTGCTGGATTTATCAGGTGTGGGAACATCTTCCGGAAGGGGCACAGCAAAAGTGTATTGCCTACTGCACCTCTGTAAACTTTAGATTTCAGAAGTGGGTACCTAGAAGGTTTGTGAAGATCTCTGTCCGACAGTCACTTTGTTGATAGTGTTGCAGGCCAGGATATAAGTACCCTAACTCGCTACAAAAGAAAATAATGAAACGAATGGAATGAAGGAAACAAAAACTCAATTGCTGGATAAGATAAACGTGTCGTTTATTTACTGTTTAAATAATGAATGTTTTAGGTATAACATATGTTCATGTCCGCGTGGATGTAACCATCGTTTGTTGCAGGACTGGTAGTGTAGAAAGAAAAGGAAATGCGTGTTCATCTCACGTTCGGGTCACTATCGTTTGTTCGCGTGTGGGAAGAGAAGTGAGTAATGTAGTGGAAATGGGAATGATAGTCCCACGTGTAGACAAAGAAAAAGATAGAGGGTTGACATCCGTAAAGCTGTGCGCCATGTTAGCAGTCAGCTACGCGAAGGTGTTCTCCCGCACAAGTTAGAGAGAGAGAGAAAGTCAATCCAGGTTATGGAGATAGAAAGTGTATAAGGTGTACGTACTGTTTGCTAGCTTTTTGCCCCATATGGTAGCAAGTGGCGTGAGGTGCATGGGCGCGCGCCTCCCGAAAGGGAGGTGGCTGGTTCGTTGAACCGTTCAACTTGAAAGCTGGTCCGAAAAGAAAGAAGCTGCTTATTGCTCTTGCTTTTATAGTTGTTTCCGGTGGTCTTTTGCGCTTGTGTGGATTTTCTTTGAAAGGGGAAGTGACGTTGTCCATGTGTGCGCACGTGTGCGCGTATGTGAGTACATGTGTGTACGTTAGCATGTGTGTATACACGTGAATGTGAGTGTATGTACGTGAACGTGAATATATGTACTTGTGTGTACGTGCGTGCGTATGTATGTGACAAGAAATATGGCTTGAGATGTGAACGTGTGTTTTTGTGTGAGACTAGAAAAGGCTCGCGCAATAGTGTAGTAAGACATTTGGCCAAATTTTCCAAATATCCCTTCATTGTCCCTTTGACAAACATTTACAGAGTGGCGTACTAGTACACACTTCTGAATGGCCTTGTGCCTAATTTGTTCAAATGTAATTTTTTATATTCTGTGCAAATAAATATTTACTTTTTTTATTGTCACTTTGAATATGAAGTTTAATAAAATTCAAACAGAAAAAAAAAGTTGAACACAAGGGCGATAACTCTCAAAACAACTTCCAACTTCCGGTAAATATGGCGGCGTTCATCAAAACGGTGAGTTCACCTTGCCAATATTATTCAAAATAGTTTTATTATCTGTCATGATAAATCTTCACGATTGCTTCGGATTTATAGTTTGTTGTCTATACAATGTTTTTCGCTTTAAATTCTGTGGTTCATTAATCTCTTTTGCTTTTTTTTTTATATTGATTTACCCTTGTTTAGATTTTCTCTCAATCGACCGATGTCCTTGAAGCCTTTTAGATATTAGAAAGAATTTGTTTTTCTTGTACAGGTCAAGTTTTTTTTTTCTTTTAGAAAGCAGCCGTAAAAACAAATTAAAATGTCCAATTAATTAATAAAAATCCTTGTAAAAATCTATAACTACAACCCCCTACGCTTCCTTTACTTTTTTCCACCGAAGATTAGGGACGCGCATGAGGAAAATGAAGATTATCGAGTCAAGCGAATGCGTTTCAACTAAAGAAAAGTTATTAATTTTCAGAAGTAGTGTTTTTTTTTCTTATTCATACGTATGGTTGGTGTTGGAGTTCATGAATATCATGTTTTAAAATACAAATACGCCCTTCATAAGCCCCTACTCTGACCTTAAATTCAAATTGACAATAAGAAAAAAATAAAATACAGTGCTTGTTAAGCTATAGTCAACAAATCGATTTTTTTTTTTAAATATGTTGTTTTGAGCAAAAACAATATTACGTACTTAATTGTCATGCCAAAAATAGTAATATATCCAAAACTTATGAAAAATAATCGAGTAGAAATTTATTTCTAGTTAAAGTAATTTTTAAAGAAAGTTGGGTAAAATCGTATTTTTCTTAGACGTTATAAAGTAGGCAGTTAGTAGTAGGCTATACACAGGGGGCATAACTCTGAAAAGAATATTTTAGATTGCTTGTCATGGCTACAATATTTGTTGTTTATAGTGATAGACTTTTTTCCTAAAAACACAATAAGTAACGATGAATTTTCGTAATTTTTGGATATATTACTATTTTCGACATGACAAATGCGTAATAAAACGATCTATTTAAAAATCGATTTGTTGACTATAACTTAACAAGCAATACAAGAAGCACCTCAAAATACAATAAAATCTATGCAAAATTGAACTACGCGTCCTGTCCCGTATACACCTTTTCCAGTGTGGGTGTTTATAATTCTCCATAGTGCCATGCAGACTTAAGGTTAGTGGTAGGGTTAAGGAGGAGCATTTTTTAAAAATGATTTTGAATTAAAATTAAGGTGCGTATGCATCTATGTTATGGCACTATTTTTTAAATAATATTTTCAAGTTAAATTCAGTTTTTATTTTTGTTTATTAAATTGTTAGGTGAAAGTATAGAATACTTATAAAACACTCCCCCTCCTCCATGTTAAGAATAGATTTCTAAATAATCATGTTATTAGTTCAGCACGGTAACATAGATGCAGAAATGCTAAAATTAAATTTAAATACTGTTGCACATTTCTGAGTTGTGCCTAAATTGTCTTATGTTAACAATTATGCGGCCGTACTTTATATGCCACCGCTATACGCAAAAGAAAATAGGATTAGATGTTTGATTGAGAGCTACAACTTGAATCGAAAGACTATTCTTTAATACGGTGTTGGCTGGGTCTTTGGAGGTATGTGTTGAGCCAAAAAAAAAAAAAAAAGTGGTAGTAGGCAGGCAGGCAGGCTTGAACCCATGACGCGAAGGCTGAAAAGAAAGTGAAAGAAAACCTGACATCTTACTGCTATTCCATGACGCAACCAGAAGTTCGGGATGTTAAAATTAGGCAAAGTCAATCCAACCGATACGATGACTTGCAAAAATGTCTTGCAAAAAAATTGACCCCTCCTTGTAGAAAGCTGTCCAGTTGAGGGTGAAGGAATTAATGTTTTTGGCCAATTTTTCGATTTGTCATCCGGGACATTGAGCTTCAAAACGATACTGATCTCGTGAAAATCTGTCACCTCTGTCGAAAGTTTTAGGTAGACATAATGCCTACTAGACACTATCCTCGAGTGTCCAAGGTCTCTCTGCACAGGGGTTTGTCAAAACAACCTGGCATGTGGATACTTTTCCCTAGAAGTAAACCCTGACCAAATATTAAAAAATCACATAGTATTCGCTGCCCAAATAAAATCTCCTCACTATGGCTAACCCACATTAGCTTTTACAAGGAATGGTGCACTTTCACCAAGTGATGTTACCTCAAGTAACAACACGAAGCTGGATACTCCACCAGACTAGATAAATTCTTGTCCTGGAATCCAGTAAGACCAAGAGACCGAAACGAAAGATATACTGCAACGTATGAAAATGGATAATTGGGGAGAAGAAAATTATGTTCTCAATTTCTTTACTAACTCAGTGTTTGAGAGATAAAGAACTTTAATGGAACATTCGAATATGTATGTATTTCATATAGAGTTCAAGTGTTAGCCCCAGGTAATGGGCGCCTTGATTTCTGAGAACTTCGATTGAAGTAAAATAAAACATGCATACATACATTTAAACAGACAGGTGAGATTTATATTATAGATAAATATCTTATATCCAAAGCAGTTGGATAGATTCACAATCAAATCCAGATTTATAATCAAAAAGCAATCACTTGGGTTGACAATACATTTTAGAAATGGTTGACAGAATTTGTTTGTCTAAATGGAAACTTGGAATCTCAATCAATCGGACTAATAATAATGATGAGTCAATGAATTATGTTATAAAGAATTGTATAATTTGGCAAATATGGTGAATGCAGGAATTGATAGATGCATTGCAAGAAAATGTTGACATCCATTATCTCTCCTATTATATAAAAGGAACTTTGCATGTGAGTTTTGTTCCCTATGGACTCAAAAACAGCTTGAGCGATTTTTATAAAATCTCACATGAATGTACTTTACATGCCTGGCAGTGTTCTTAGATGAGTTTTGTATCAAAAAGTCTTTGATAAGTATTGATAATCAAAATAATCCAATGAAAGAAGGAACAGGCGATTTTGATCGAAGTTAACACCTTATGCAGCCTAACATCGCAAGTGCATTTGAGAAGTTTTATTACCACACAAGCAGTAAGGCCAGGCATATAAAATAAACAGTAGGTTCTTTGATATGACAAGGACATGTTCAAAATTAATGTTTCTGTTTAGAGTATATTTAAATCATGATACTTGCATTTTAAACTTTAATTCAAGGCATTATATATAAAAAATAATTTCATAAAATCAACTGTAAATTCTCTACAGTGCAATGTAGACTAAAGTATATTGTGGACTAAGTGACTGTGGGGAGGCATGTGAAGCTTTCTTCTCTGTGCACCGCGATGGATTTCCAACTAGAGCAGGCAATCAATGATGATTTCGATGACAATAAAAATATAAGAGTGTGAAACATCTGTTGATCATCATTTAATCCTGAGCAACATCGGATCTCCTTGCTAGTATTTAAATATGAAAAAAGTTAAGTACTTATGCAGAATGTGTACTTTTCAAGTTAAATTCAATTTTTTACATTGTGTTTTGTTTATTAAATTGTTAGGTGTTAAAAATAGATTTCTAAACGTTATTATTTCAACACGGTCTGTATTCTGCATAAATACTAACAGCTCAATATAGACAAAGTAATTACCTTTCAAACAATTTTAAACCAATAAATCAAACATTATGGCAAAATTTTGAAAATTAAGAAAACAGGAAATTTTTAAAGAACATGTAAATTAACATAAAAAATGTTGGTACTTATGCATCTATGTTACCACACTGAAATAATGTTATTATTTAGAATGCCATTCTTAATATGGGGAGAGGAGGTTGTTTTGTAACTATTCTGTATTTTCACCTAACAAACAAAACAAGCAAAAATATTGTAAAAATTGAATTGCTATTTAAAAAATAGTGTGGTAACATAGATGCATAAGCACCAATTTTTTTTTAAATGATGAGATACAAAAAAGTTTACAGACAGTGCTATTTTTTCTTTTTTAGATAGAATTTTAAAGGTATCTTATTAAATTGTTAGGTGAACAAAACGTGATATTCATTCAAAATACACCCAAATCAACTTTTGAAAGGTGTTTAGTTGGTACACATCAGCATTTTGTTCAGGTTTCTTGCCAACATTTATAAAAAGTTTGTGTCCATTTCATCTTTAGTATTCTGCAGTTTACAGACTGTACTAAAATAATAACCTAAGTATTTAGAAACCCATTCTTAATATGGAGAGGGGATGGACTTTGTTTACCGACAAGTAGTTTTTATGATATTAAGACCTTTATTATCTAATGTATTATGTAATGATTTTCAGTGATTGCCATTTTTTTTTTTTTTTCACTTAAATATGCATGTTTGCTTCAGTTTATATCATTAGCGGTGAAAACAATGGCGACCACTGAAAACTATTAGAGAATATATGGGTTATTCCGTGTCAAATCATCCATAGATCTGGCTGTAGTTTGCACTGCAGATAGACAATATAGGAACTAAGAGATCCTGAAAATTTGAGCACGTAACTCCAAGCGGTTTCCGATTTAGAGCATTTTTTGTTTTGGTGTTAGGCACATGATGCGACGTCTGGGCGACAATTTTATGATGTTATTTCTTTGAATATTTTCTGATTGAAAGATCATATAGCCCTAAAAATTCACCCAGGTAAGTTTTTGGACCCAAGGAATCCAAAAATGGCATCAGATTTTCTCCAAAATGAAGCCTTATAGAGATATTAAGGGTTTTTGGATTTTTCCACATGTGCCCCAAAATCGAATAGAAAAAGGGTGTGGCTGGCATGGTAACGCATTATTTTTTTCATATATTCTTTTTAGACACAATAAATTGTCTCTGAACCAAAAATGCAAAAACTTATGTATACTCATTTTCTGCCTTTTTGTCTCCTCCCCTTGTTCTTTTTTCTTATACAAAACATGGCAATTTTGATAAGGGGTGTTTGTTTTAGCTAGGCCCTTCTGAGCGAACAAACTATTTCATACACAAAAACGAACTTGAACTATTCCCTGAGAAGTACCTTAATGGGAAGTAACCAGTTTCGATCTGTATGGGGTTAAATCTGGCCATTCCCAGAATTTAAAAACGTGTATAAATCCCATGAAACACAAGAAATTGAAACAATTTTAACCTTTTCTTAAATCACATATCAACAAAATTTAGGAGTGCTTTGCATTTTGTTGATGTGCAGTGATTTTCAGGAAAACTAATTTTTTTCAAGTTTTGCTACTTTAATTAATATTTTTATATTTTCAGATAGATTCCATGTAGTTTTAAGTATCCCATCGTGAAAAGCAATAACATTTTCTATTTTGATCATTTTAGGTCATTTTTATTATTTTGGAATTTCTGAAAAATTTGATAGGGGTTACTCTCAAGGACATCCCTGGAGAAAAATTATTTTGTAAATTTATGATTTTTTGACACTTTATGATAGGTTAGAAATATTCAGGCAGCTATATAGAAATCAGAGTGAAAAAAATTGCGTTTTCAGGAAAATATAAACAAATGTTTAAAAATTGGGTCAAAATCACTGCCCAGAGTCTTTTGAGATTTAAAAAGTTTCTCAAGAACTTTCTTAATCAAAATTGTTGGCTTGAGATAGTACTAGAAGTTTCTTAAGATTTTTACCATTCTATTATTGGTTTCTTATAAAAAAAGCATACTTTTATCCAACTTGGTGTTTCCAACCCTCATCAACTAATCTTGAAGACTGCTAGGTCGTTGAAATTGTTACCAGAACTTCAGTGTTTTAGTATCTGGTTTAATTAAAAATTTATTCCAAAATGAAGGAGAAAATCTGATGCCATTTTTGGATTCCTTGGGTCCAAAAACTTATGAATTTTTAGAGCCATATAATCTTTCAATCAGAAAATATTCAAAGAAATGACATCACAAAATTGTCGCCCAGGCGTCACATCATGCGCCTAACACCAAAACAAAAAATGCTCTAAATCGGAAACCGCTTGGAGTTACGTGCTCAAATTTTCAGGATCTCTTAGTTCCTATATTGTCTATCTGCAGTGCAAACTATAGCCAGATCTGGGGATATGGGTTTTAAAATCCCATATATTGGATAATAAAGGTCTTAAAATCATAAAAACTATGTGCCGGCTACAATTTTCAATGTGATATTCATTCCAAACACACCCTAAAAATTAACTTTTAGTTAGTACACATCGGTACTTTGTGTGACCAAACGTGCGCTGCCCCGACAGATCGCCGACTCCCAACGTCGTGTATCGTGGATTTTTTGTTCGACTATTCCTCTTATGGCCGGATCGTCATTTTCTCGCTGGCGACTGTCGATGGGAACACGCACAGTTTCACAAAAGTAGAAATGTAATAAATATAATAAATCATGGAACAAAGAAAGGGAAAACACAAACGCCAATGTTCGCATATAATTGACCGTTGGAATTGTATGTGTGTGTCTTCTTCCCATTCTATCGATGTTACGTCCGTCTCAATTTCTGTTTCACAGTCAACTTTAAAACTGTCCAACTTCCATCTGCCGCGACGGGCATCTAGTTGTCAACTAACTGTCTCCTCTACGTAGCTGCCCTTCCCTGTTTTATCTGTAGGTTTCTATTTTTCTGTCAACTCTAAAAAGCTCAATTTAAAAATACCTAGAGATTCATTGTTTGTTACTTCCTATCTATTGTTTCCTGTTCCTTTGTCTATTGCCCCCCCTCTCAGCACTTAGTGACTCAAGTCCACCTAAGGCCCACTTTATAGTATCACACATTGTGACCCCCCCCCTTCCCCAAAATCAACTTCTTTGAAAGAATAAAAAAAAAAGTTTTATTTGTAAAAACATTTTTAGCCTCGTTAGACTAAAACTGGTTTTGTGCTGTGAAGATTTCATTATCTGATAACTAGAAATCAATGAGGCATGAAATGTCAAAACTTTCAACAATAGAATGCTTAGACATGCAGGAAACTCTGCCTAACAAATTCCTAAATGAGATAATAAAAACCTTAATTGCGGCAAATATGTGGCGGGCATAAAAAGTGCGGCTGCATTCACAAGATGTCTGTGTTAAGTTATTTTGTTACACTTTTGAATTTTAAAGACTTTTTATTACAAAAATCAATGGTGTGAAAAAAAGTTAAACGAAAAACACATGCCCTTCGTGAACCCTATCTCCGAAAGTAATATATAAAAATATCTTTCTCTTTTTGTTTGTATGTTGGCCACTTTGTCAAGGACTGTTCAGCTTTATAGATCTTTAAAGCTGAAGTTTATTTCAATAAACAATTTTATTTAACACTAGTAGGCTACCCGCCATTACTCAGTCGTAAGATACGCTTAAATATGATATTTTAATTCATGCAGATCACCTATTTATTATTTTAGAGACAATTCTCTATCAATTATTATATTGAAACTAATATATAGTAGTGTGATCAAAACTAAAAAAAAGTATATGTGACTTGGGTGCAATAAGCTAGTATCAAAATGAAAACCTACAACTCTCGACCCTCATTCCTTAGCCTCTGAGATGCGCCCAAGGAATAACAGGTGAATTTATATATATATATATATATATATATATATGCATGCTTGCTTGCTTGATTGCTCGAATTTTGTTTTCTATGATTGAGCGATTCCATCTTTTAAACAAAAAAGGATGATGGGTGAATTTTCATAAAAATTCACCGGTCATCCTTCATTTTTGTTATTGAGCTCACAGAAATTCACTTGTCATTGAAATCTCTGAGATTTAAACCAAAGCCTAAAGACAGTGAGCCAAGTATGATAACCATTAGGTCAACTGAACACAATCTTTAAAAAGCGTTTTTAAACCTACTTATTTTTAACATAATCTGTCATGTGAACCATTCATGCATGCACATTCGTGGAACAGTTAGTAAACAAATAAAAATCCAATGATCCCCACATACCAATTTTTCAAATTTGACCCCTTAGCAGCCGTTTTTTTTTTTTTTCAGATGAAAACCTATTAAAGAGTTTTCCACATGTCTGAATATCCTATACACCAAATTTTAGGTCTATAGATCAAAAATCCATTGAGTATATAGGTTGAGAAATGTCCTCACACACACACATTCTCACTTTTATATATACACGTATATAAATTCATCAGTTATCCTTTTTTTAAAGATGGCATCACCTGATCATGGAAGACAAGATGCAAGCAAGGTCCACAGAGTTTTATAATTATATAGATTTGAAAGCAAGCGAAATAGATGAGATTTCAGCAGCCGCTATATACTTCTTTATGCTATAAACTTTAATACTAGCAGAGATTAAATTCGAATGTTGAAAACTGCAAAGTAAACACCATTTACGACTATTTGTGTTCATAGATTTAAAAAATTTTCACGTTAGTCATGAGAAATTTGAAAATGGTTTTAAAACCTTTTTGCTGCAATTTCAAAAATAATTTCTGGCTAGAATAAAAATTTATTGGCCAAAATCAAGTATTGTAGTTCATTTGTGCTCCTAAATAAGATTTCTCAGAGGAACCACTGTTATAGAAAAGTACTTTTTTTTTTCTTTTCACTGTTCCATAAAAGTATGAACTTGTAATTTCCTTTTATGTAATAAATCGTTTACTTGATTTTCTTCCAGCATTAAATAATCTCCCCAAAGTGTTGATTTGTTATTAGATCAAATAAACCTATGCAGCATTTTGATTTCACTTTTGAAGTGTCTTCTGTGTAACCCTTTCTGTAATAAGGTTTATTGTGCTTGCAGTGATGCGAGTTGTCCACTTTTTAGCAGAAGTCTACCCTTTTTTTATTCAGAAAAATGAGACTGCTTTATTTTAAATAAGAAAAGAGGTAATCATAAGAGCTTTATGCCCATATTTTAAAAATATTCATTGATTTTTTTTCTTGCTTTTCCTCTTTTTGTCTTGCCTTTCTTTGCCTCTTCCCTTTTTCCTCTCTCTCTCTCGCTGAAAATGGTATCCTGCTATTTATTATTGCTGTTAATTGAAATTTTGTTCAACATTTGTTCAGTTTTCTTTTACTTTACTTCACAGACCACTGGCTTGACGGGCCTGACTGTGGCAAAGCATCCACACCATGTAAGTTGATTTACTTTTGTTGGTTTTTATATATAAAAAAACAAAAAAACGACTGATTTTCTGATATTTCTAGATGGTGGTTGTCCAGAATCTTTTTTTCAATTTTTTTTTTATTACATTTTCACCCCAAACAAGGCACCTTGCCACTTTGATGTAGGGGGTTACTATCAGGGACACAGGCTACAGGGGTACTATGTGGGGAGTTGGGCAATTGAACTTCTGCATGTCAATACAGTTGGGGAAGCAGGAACCTGGAAGAGAATTCCAAAGTCTAGCGGTTCTGGGGAAGAAACTACTAGAGTAGAAGGCTCTCTTACATCTAGAGATCTCAACTGTGAAGGGATGTGATTTTGCTGCTTGTCGGGGGTATTTACGTCGAGGGGGTACAAGTGCTTGCAGTTCGTCAGAACATTCACCATTAAAGTACTTGTAGAACAGGCAGAGAGATGCTACATTTCGTTGATGGTACAGAGGCTGAAGCTTAGATGACAGTTCAGGACCTATTAGGTTGGCGACTCTTTTTTGAACCTTGTCAAGGAGTGAGAGACTAGTAGCAGATGCTCCAGCCCAAATATGACAGCAATACTCCATACATGGGCGAATGGTGGCCTTATAGAGGTACAGGATACTTTCAGGCGTTAGTAGCTTTCTAGCACGGTAGAGAGAACCTACCTTTTTTGCAGCGGTCCTGGCAATGCTCTCAATGTAATTTTTCCAACTCATGTTTCCTGTGAACGTTAGGCAAAAACAAAAGTACAGAAAAAAGTCTTTATGATGTACATATGGAACGAATAGAATCACATTTAAGAAATCATGTAAATTAATCAAGTAGTTGTTTTTATATACAAAGAAAATCATTCTTAAACAATTTTAAGCAATTAATGGGAAATCAGACATTTCAAGGCTTATCTCACAAGTCTGAATTATCGGGGAGTTATTTGCCCTTGTTTCTTCAAGATGACATGAAACAATCCCTTTTTGCTTAATCATAAAATTTTATTTTCTGTATTAAAAATAAAACTACATGATCAATTTACGTGATTTTCGGAAGATAGTATTTTCGATCCATTAAAAGTATCTACATCATACAGATTTTTTAATTTTGGGGCGATTTCTGAACAAGCACCTTCCAGATTTAACATGTATGTGCATGTATTATTCTGACTTACTCTTCTCATCTTGGATATTGTTCTCACAACATTTCAGCTAATGTAACTTCTGACTTTTTTCAGGTGTATCTTGGTGAACATTGGAATCTCTACTAAATTTTGAATGCCATCCTTTATTTAATGCATGGGGATAGCCTGCTCTCATTCCGTAAACCATAATCCGGTAGAAGTCTTAAGTAATTCATAATTGCATTTATAGCATTATAACAAAGTGGTGGTTGATGCCCCCTTGCTAAACACTCAGCATTATAAGGTGAGGATCAAAGGGTAAGTGGAGTAATCTTAGGAAAGGAATGGCACCCTCCTCCACACTTAAACTAATGAATAAGGAGTTTGGGTTGCCATCGATTGTGATTGATCACGTTAAGGGTGTATAACATATACGAGGATAAATTTATACACAAAAATAACAATTCAATACAGATAATCTTTTGGTGCTTGTACATTATAAGTGGCTATCTAAAAAAAATGTTAAAAATGCATTTTTAGTAAAAAAAAACCCAAAACATACTATTACGTAATTCTTACAACTTTTTATATACTTCCTAGATTATAATATCTCCGATTTACTAAAGGAGGTCACGTCTATCTTTTATTTGAGCGATTTTTACATGCTATTTTCGCGCTATTTCTTCCTTGCCGCATGTTTCTTTGGCTTTTTTGTTTAAAAGTGAAACTGATTCGAAAAAAAGAACCAAGTTGCTGGCCTTCATGGCCAGCAGGTGTTGAAGGCAATCAGTTTTGATCACTGCGAGGAATACTCTTCATATCAGACAATTGCTATTCACTAAGACACTGCCAGAGCCCCCCCCCCCTTCTTGGGGAGTAGCTGATTTCCCCCACGATGGCGGAAATCTGAAAGCTTAACTGGCTTACGTGATCTCATTTCTTCTCTTGCATTAAATCATTCACTTTCTGCATGTCAACTTTTTAATCGTTAATCATGGCCGAGCAGTAAGACGTTAGGTTTTTTCGCTTTGGGTTCGAGCCTACCTGCCTAGTATAAACACCCGGGTAACGCCAGCCACCCATGCTAGTCTATTATATAAAAGCAAAAATGTGTGTTTGTATGTCTGGCAAAGAGTTTTTTCGGGGAGGAAGAGGGTTACCATGCCTTAGAACTTTTTATGTATTCCCTAGATTATAATATCTCCAATTTACGAAAGGAGGTCGTGTCTATCTTTTATTTGGGCGACTTATTTTATAAAATTCACGCTATCAATATATATATATATATATATATATCTAGATCTATCTAGAGTTCAAGTGTTAGTCCCATGTAGGGGGCTCCTTAAATTCTGAGAACTTTGACTGAAGTAAAATGAAACACTGAGAAACATGGAGACATTCAGATAATATTTTGTGCCATGAGAGTACTCCTGAACCTTTTTCTCAACTACACCTTATACATAATAGTTTAAGGAGTATGGAGATTGTAATCTTACAGGTCATGTGATCATAAACACTTTTTTCAATCAAGTTCTACATTCTCTGAACTTTATATGGTCGTTCTTTTACCTTTTCTGATGAAAAATGACTTTTACTCATCACATAAAACTTGTATCAGCATTTCAAGTTGTTCTTTTTGCAATTAATCTTATGTTGCTTCAGTGTACAGAAGAGACGACGCTATAGTCTTTCTCTGCTGAATTTTTATTTTCATGCTAGGTGCTCAACTGAGATCCAAGCTATGCCCCCTCCTCACCGTAAAACATTCACAGCAAAACCTCATCTAGCTACAACCGCTGTAAATAATTTGTTCTTTCTCCTCTGTGTACTTAAAAAAACTAAACGTAACTTCCATGGGCAAAGTTTCTTTCCAAGACCTGTCTGTGGAACACAATACCATGGGGCTGCTTTTCAGCTAATTACAATATGTTTTTTTTTTCAAAAGTTCAATTTTAACAAATTATTGTTGAGCCATCCTCTCAAATAAATTCTCAATTTCAACCATCATTACCAATTCCATGTTATTGTTTCACACGCAACTCAACAAACTCTTTATACTTGAGTGGCCTTTGGGTCTTGATAAGTGGTAACTTGTTAGTACATAAAAAAAACAGCATTCTGCATAAATTAAAGTGTTCTAATGCTGTCAATGTGTCTAGAATGTCTCTTAATATAAAGATATTTTTCTAATTCTATCTCCTCTAACCTGGACAATGGGGTAAAAGTGATGAGTTACCTTTAATGCATCCAAAGCCAAACTTCATCCTTCCACCCCAAACGCTCATATTTCTGGTTGGCCTCAGTTGAAATGAATGGTTCTCATTTTTAGGAAGCATCTTGATGTTAAACTATAGAGGGAGTCACTTGCAAATATGCTTACCTACATAAGTACTCAAACACATGCATATGTATGTATACAAGTTAGAAAAGCATTTCTTCCAAGGCATGAAAATTGTTAAACAAAATGTTTTTACTATAGGCTTTAAAAATAAAGGTACAAGATTCAATTTGAAATTTATTTATCTTCAAAGTGCACTTTTATAAATTTTACAAAGTAAGGTATAAAAATTTAATTTAAATTGAATCAAAAAATTACCTTCGATTTATTTTATGTAATGTACATTCTGTTGCACTTTTTAAAAAAAAAATCATTGAAAATTTTATATCTATATCATTAATCGCTAGATGAAAGGTTATGTTTTTAAATTGCAACAAAATGTACATTACATAAAATAAATCCAAGGTAATTTTTTGATTCAATTTAAATTAATTTTTTATACCTTACTTTGTAAAATTTATAAAAGTGCACTTTGAAGATAAATAAATTTCAAATTGAATCTTGGACCTTTATTTTTAAAGCCTATAGTAAAAACATTTTGTTTAACAATTTTCATGCCTTGGATGAAATGCTTTTCTAACTTGTATCCTATCTTTTTAAGATTATATTTTAAAACTCTCCTTCTCTCTATGTCAGTTTGTATTTCTCCTCACACCACAACTCATTTTTTGCAACCCCCTCTTTGTAATATAGGTCTGAATAATGAGAAAATCTTAATTTTTTTTTAACAAAAACTTAAAAATAACTTTTAGATTAAATTTTTTTTTTAAACTTCTTTCAGAATAGAAAATCTTTAAAATTCAATAAGGAACATATTTCATATAGGTTTCATTAACAAATATTCAGTACATAACGAGTAAGATAGAGATGAAAATTTCAAAAGGATTGCATAACTGGTTACGGTCAGTAGTAGTCCTTGCCAGCGAAAGTCTTTGTTATTCTATTATTATTATTTAAAACATTTTGTGTCCTGCTCTTTCACGCGAGGACTAATATATTTTATTAAAGAAAGAATTTTTTTGGTTTTAATTTCAGACCTTGAAAGTTATGTATGACAAAATCTTGCGTACTCTCAACAAGATGCCGGAAGACGCCACTTACCGTATCAACACAGAACAGATTGTCAAGCAGAAGTTGTCTCTAGTTAATTCGGTAAGACATTTGATATTTTGAATTGATCAAAATGGCTGACAAAAATAATTTCTTCGGAATTCGGGAGGGGGGTGGTGAGAGAGAGATAATTTTCTGTTATTAGAAATATGCAATTCTCTTAAGGGATAATCTCAAATAGTTACCCCATTTTTTTTTTTTTTTTTTTTTTTTTTACAGAGTTGTACCCCTTTCCTTACATATAAACATCTCAGTTTTTTTTTTCTTTCCCTATTACCTTCCTTCCCCCCTTTTTTTTTTCTTGCTTCCCTCCTTTTTATCTTCTATCAGTCATAATGATAACATATCAACAAATTTAAAAAAACTACATCAGGTTATAGATCTTTATTTTTTTTTTTAACATAACTCAATCCTAAAATCAATATTTTAACATATATTTTGTGTGGTTAAATCTTCTATAATATAGATCTTAAACATCTGTTTATGTGTATGCATGTTTGTATGCCTTGCAAAAACTTTTCTCAGCAGCATCGGACCGGGTCCAGACTAGTACCATCTGTAAGAGCAATGTCTCGGTTGAATAATATGTGAGAATTAGAAAAAACAATCGATTATTTTCAATAGAAATAGACTTTGCAATGAGGAAGAGTATCAAAAAATCATTCTTTCGTAAACAATTTAGACAAGCACGCATGCGCGAATGTCGTTCTTTCTTGAATTGGTTTAAATAGAAAAAAAACATTACTTTGCGTATTTCATTGTGGAGCAGTGGTTATCGAGGCCGTGTGGTAAGCTTTAGGTTTCATGTTTGTGTCCACATAGCATACTTTTTTTTTTTTTTTCTCTTTTTTTAAAAAAAGAGTTTTAACATTTATTTATGTGATTTTTATCCCTTTTTTATTTTTCCATTGGGTAGCTATGCTCTTTTTTTACGCCTGACCCTTGCTAAATATCCTTATTACACCACCTCTCCACACCCGGGCAAGGCCGGGTACTCCCACTAGTTATATATAAACAAAATCCTCCAGAAACAGAGGTTGATTAACTCAGCTTTAGTATTATAATAATAATAATAATAATAATAATAGATTGCAAGTGCCTCTCAGTAAAGACCAATTGGTCTCCTGTGTGTCAGGAGTTGCTGGAATCTGTGATAAATAGGGAAGTGGTCAACCACCTCAGCAGAAATAACCTACTTAGTGACATGCAAGATGGTTTTTGTTCTGCTAGAGCTACAGCTGATGTACTAACTGTAATATTACAAAGGATTAGTAAATCTCTTGACAAGGACTTTGTTTCTAAAGCAATAGCTCTTAACATATCCAAGGCTTTTGATAGGCTGTGGCATAAAGATCTGCTTCACAAGATTTCCAGCTATGAAATAGCTGTAATTGTCCTCTCAATTACTAAATCCTTTCTCTCTGATAGCTTTATAAGAATAGTCGTCGATGGGCAGAAATCAGAAGCTCATAGTATCAACACTGGCGTCCGTCGGTTCTATCCTGGACCCAACTCTCTTCTTGGTCTTTGTCAATGATCTCCCAAATCGCATTCTTAGATCATTCATTGACAACACTTCAAAAGCCAACAATTACTAAGATCTTTCTAATTCTCTCTTCTGATCTTGAGCATGTGGTGCAATGGGGAAAAAGGTGGCTGATTAATTTTAATGCATATAAAACTAAGCTTCTCTCCTTTCATCATAATCGTTCTGACCCCCATCATGCTCTAATTGAAATGAATTACTTTTATCTAAGCACCATGTCCTGACAAACTTCTGGGATTGACCTTCACTCCTGATCTGGAATGGAACACATACATCAAATGTTTCCAATCCCTGCAATCTCTTTTCCACAGAAGAGCTTGTCTCTGCTCTATAGTTATTTTCATGGCAAGTGCTCGTCTGAGCTTCGATCTATGGTTCCCCCTTGCCAAATTTTCACAAAAAACACTAGTTACAACCACTATAAACTCAAATTCCATGAACAAAGCTTCTTTCCTAGAACTGCCCACATGTGGAACACTGTTCTGTTGGCCTGCTTCCCAGCCGATCACAATATGGTAGCCTTCAAGTTCAATGTAAATAAGTTCTTGTTGAGCTGTCCCCTTAAATATTCCAAATTCTACCCAGTCTACACAATTATCGATTACTAAATTATTGAGTACTAGCTGTACCCTGGCTCGATTTGGTGTAATGGAAGAATCCCCATCACCGCGGTTTTAGCACCTCGAAATCTACCAAAGAAATATTTTATTATATACGAATGTGAGACGGATGTTTCCAACCCAAGAAAAAGGAAGAATAATGGGAAAGAAATGGGTTCCTATTGCCGCCTCTAAGGAAAATACGTAAAAAAAAAATAAATAAATGATGAAAATAGCAAAATGTAACGGAAATGATTTATGATTTTTTTTTTTTTTTTTGTAAATAAACATGAGATTAGAAAGACAGCGAACAAAGAAACGGAAGAAAAAGGAAAGATTTGTTTTAATGTATTTTTTTTTTAGTGTAAAAAAAAATCCAGCTGTTTTACAAAGAAAGAAACGATGTTAATCTTGTCGAAGGAAGAGGTAAAACGGAAAGAGAGAAGAAATAACAAAAGAAAATGGAAAGGTCATGGAAACAGAAACAGAGTAAATTAAAAAAAAAAATAAGTTAAAAAGAAACAATGGTAAACTTGGCGAAAAAAGAAAAACGGAAAGAGAGCAGAAATAAATTAGAAAAATGGAAAGATCGTGAAAACGAAAAACAGAGAAAAGAAACATAAAAAACCCAAATAAAATACAATGAAAAAATCCAAAGAAGCGATGTGACAAATGGCGTAGAACGCGAAATAAAGCGGAATCGAAGTAATATAATTTTTATTTTAAGGAAAGAAAATGTAAAGTTTTTTGTTTTGTTTTTGTTTTGAACCAAAATTAAAAGTAAGCGTGAGGTGTTTCACCTAAATTGCAGTCCAGTTTTTACAAAAGCCTTAACCGGTGTTTGTTAGTAATTGTCTCCTGTGAACGGTCACGGACAGTGTAAATGGGTGGTGGTGGTGGAAGTATGAATTTATTAGAGAGAGAAGACTTTACTACTTCCATTGATCGTAACCGGCTTTGGCAGTGAACTCTCACCAGATAAAATATAGGAAGCTCTGGTTAGCAAGGTAGTGGGTAGCTAATATGCCTATAATACCTCAGATAGCGCGATGGAGTTTGTGTACAGTACATCTGCAAAAAATCTCTTGATTTTCAATCCTATTAAGGTCAAACTCGGAGGGGAAAAAATGA
Source organism: Euprymna scolopes (assembly GCF_053919585.1). Lineage (NCBI taxonomy): Eukaryota > Metazoa > Mollusca > Cephalopoda > Sepiida > Sepiolidae > Euprymna > Euprymna scolopes. The sequence continues at coordinate 143,459,285 of NC_136483.1, forward strand.
GTTCATTTTATTTATATAGAGAAGATAAAGTATACAAAGATTTATGGCTATATATGTATATATATATATTTCAGCTGACTCTTAAGCCAGTCTAAAGCTTCGTCAAACCAAAATATTTGTGAAATTGCTAATATTTTTGTCCAACAAAGCTTTAGCCTATGTCAGGCTTCAGCTGAAACCTGTATGAACATATGTAGCCAGAAATGTTTGTATAAAATAAAGTTTATACTTTTTTCATTACTTTATATTTTATTATTTTCCTTATGAATGATAAAATATAACAAATGTGTTCAGTTATATTCTTATGCAATCTTCTCTCTAAAATATGTTATTTTTTCTGACATCTGTTTTTCAAATGATTTTTCGGCATTAATATGATTCAGTCAATGACACTCCATTTATATCATTTATTATTTTATCTTCACTTTTTGTAGATAAAAGATATCCAAAAACTGGAAGAAGCAGCCCAATCCGGACAAGTGGAAGAAATGATTTTACAGGTCAGGCATTCAGTTTTTTTTTTTCTTTTTAATTTAAAGAAGAGCATTTTCTTTCATTATTTTTGTTAACTTAAAAACAAAAAACATTTGAATTTTTTTTTTTTTTTTATTACATAACATTTTCTGTATAACATCTTATTTGAAAATTAGTGATTCCATGTTGTTAGAATTTTTTTTTTTTTTTTTAAATCGCTTCCCAGAAAAAAGGTGTTTACAAAGAATATTGATACTTCAAGTTAATCTGTGGCTGAGGCTTTGTATAATGTTGCTTAACAGAGACACATAGGAAAAATGACATGTTTAAATATAGAATATACTTTACTTACATAAATATTGAAACAAAGCCAAACTCCAGTTTCTACCTAAAAAGAATTTGGGTTCCTGACTTAGCTACAACTTAAAAAAACTTATCTTGTTTAAATTACAAATAATACTCATACTTCAATTATTTGCTGCTGATTTTGTTGGGTTTTTTTTTAAAGTTGGACTTCCAACTCAAAAAGATTATGCCTTAGGATTAACTGGTAGCACACAAAGATCTCCTTGTTAGTCACTGCTACTTGTTAATCTGCAGGGTTGCAGGTGTTTATATTTGACACCAAGAGCAGTAAGGTTCAGCAATTTCATGTAAAGTCAGAGAAGGTTTGGCTTCCCAAATACACAAGTGAACGGCGCAAAAACAACGGTGTCACTCTCACTCTAATTGTGTTTCTGCGCCTAATACATCTTTAATTGTCACATGCAGACATAGATGACTAAAATAAATCTTGATGCTGACTCCTCCTGGGCTTTTATCAAAACCCTGTTTGCTAAGTTGTGGTTCTAATATCACGATACCAGACCTGTTCGCCATAATGGAGTTCCAGATGGCATAGTTCTGGCATTATCATGTTGAGAAAGGGGTGCATTATATGATGCCACTTAGCAAACAAAAAGATGCACATAGTAATAAACAAATTTATAAAAAATGTTCAAATAGATTTTGCATGAAAACGTATCTTTTGTAAGCATTATCAAACAAAGTCAAACTTCCATCTCCTTTAAAAAATATTGTTCTCTACTTGTAACTTGGAAAAAACAAAAAAACAGCTGTTTACATTCAAAACAATACTCATACTTCCGACATTGCTGATATTTGATTAATTTTAAAATGGGGCAAGTAACAAATATATATTTTTTGTTTTTTTCCAGTAAAAAAGACAATTATTTCCATTACTTGGTTCTTCTTAAAAATGAACTTTGGGGTATAATTGAAGAGAAAATACAGAAGTATTACCCTGTACAGGGATTGAACTCTCAGCCTTCAGATTATAAGACTTGTTTTTAATCATGATGCAAATCGTCCACTTTTTTTTTGTAACTCAGAAGAGGCAGATTTTTGTTAAAGTTTTTCTGACGACTCACTAAAGTTTTACATCCTTGGCTTGATTTCAGAATTTAATATAAACTGATCATCCATTTCTGCACCATTTGAACGTTTTAGGATAGTCAATATTTTTTTTTGGGGGGGGGATCTACTTTTCAGCATTAAAAAAATATTCCACTCCCTTAAATTCTATGAAGTTTTTTTTTTTTTTTTTTAAAGATATTCTTAGTGAGATTCAAGAATCATTTTATGTTAAATTTCACAAATTAATTTCATCTCGATTTCAGTTGTTTTTTTTGTCATTTTGATCACTTACATCCCTGTTCTAATACATCCCTCAACCATTTCTCATCTCTTTCATCATCATGTGCTACATCATGTTCAATAGTGACCAGATGATCCTATAGACACTCATTTTGGCATTCTAATTTACTTGCTGTACCTACCTGCCATCACCCCAGAGTCGAAAAAAAATAAATAAATAAATAACTGACTTATTTACGAAAAAACAAACTAATTTCTATGATTTTTGGCAAACTCAGTATAATTGCACATGATAACTTCCCTTTAATCTGTTTTAGTAAGTAAAAATGTTTCCTCTAACAGTTTTCTGTAATGTAATAAAATATGCCTCTTAAAATTTCTCATTAATAATCTTGCAAAGAGAAATTCAAATAAGCAATTATTTAAAAATAATAGAAAATCTAAATATTCCACAGAATAATATTTTGGTTTATTCGGACTACTATTCTAATCTTTGTTATCTTTAATGTTTCGGCCAGTGTAACCTCTGATCTTTTTCACGTGCATCTTTTCGAATTTTGATGTTGATCTTAGGAACATATGGAATTATTGTTTTTATTCTGTCACCCATGACCAGGTAGAAGCGTATTCCTAGGAATTGCACAAATATTTTATTTTACTTAAAAAAAAAATTGAGGAATTCTTCAGTTTTAGGATTGAGTTATGTTTGAAAAATAAAACTTATATTTTAATTGTCCTAGTTAGCCACAATTTCTAATTAACTCACTAAGTGACCAATTTCTTACTAAGTTGTTTGGTCCTCTATCATTTTATGCAGCATCTGTCACTCTTATATCTATCTCCCCTTCTTTATTAATAGCTATAATATATTATTAAAAATTGCAATAGTTTATTCTAAAACAAAACTGAATATTATCAGATAGTAATACTATTTTAACCCGTAGCTGTAGAAAGCAAGAAAGAAAATATATTGAGTAAAGGGATTAATTTTGGATTTTGTCTTTTCATTTTTTTCTCATTCAAGTAATCTAACCCAACGGATCATTTGTTTTTGGTCGGTTAAAAGATTTAATTTTTGAAATCTATTTCCACCTTTCAGCTTCAAGATCAAAGGTCCTGGATATGACCTTAAATTATATCCAATGGTGAGGCTCCAGCTTGCGGGTTTTGGAGAGTGTGGAGCCACCCTTTAATTGCCATTGCTCCCAGGTCCACTCTGACCCAGAGTGGTAGTACCTGTTAGGGTCCTAACTGTGGGTTGAATAGAAACCAACTTGAAAAAAAAAAAAAAAAAAAAAAAAATTATATATATATATATATACTATTAAAAATTTTTTCTCCAAAAATCACTGGATTTGACATTAAATAACCTGAAAAGGGTTGATATGCTGTAAAACAAAAACAACCAATCAAGATAGAAGTGAGGGGGGGGGGACAAAAAAACAAACTTATCCACCATAGAAATTCCATTACTTATTTTAAAAGCTTCATTTAAATTACCTTTCATTCTTCTCTGTAGTAAAGTAGTTAATCCTAATTTTTCAAAATTCTCCTCTAAACTTGATTTACTTAAAGAAAACAATATTTTTTAAGTTGTTCATCTTTTGTTTCACTTTTAATGCAACGTTTTTTTCCCTCCCTTTTTATTCGTTTACAGGCCCATCGTGAATTGTCGCTATCAAGGAAAATGCTAGAATGGAAACCATGGGAGCCTCTTCTTGCTGAAGCCCCCCACAACCAGTGGAAATGGCCAGTCACGTAATAATGGATAGTTTTCTACAAAAAAAAAAAAAAAAAATGAAAGTCCATTTTATGATTTGTAGATTCTCTTCAGCAATCCACATGGAAAGAGATAGCAGTTTGTATTTATAATTTGACAAGTAACAAAAACATCTTTGCAGGATTTGTTTTGTTTCTTGTACCAAATGAATTTTTATTATTCCTCTTGAAACTGAAAGAAATAAATCTGTTTAACTAATCTAAGATGTTATCTTTTTGTTTTTTTAACTTTAAAAATAGTTTGTTAGTAACAAAATACAAACACAAAAAAAATTCTTTTTGGTTTATAGAGATTTTTTATATTTTTTGCATTTGAACGAATTTAACCAAACAGCGGATTGATTTTTTTTTGTTTTGTTTTCACATTTTTTTTTTTTTTTTAAAGAAAGGTTTGCTGTTATAACTTTAATTTTCAAATAAGGCTGAGTTTAGGACTACAAAAGCAAACAACACTAGAACTATACCTCTTGTTTTTCTTTTCCTCCACCCAACATTTTCTTCCTATTGTTAATTGTAAACTCTTGCCCGTTTTCTTTGAAACTTAATTTTAATTTTGTAATAAAGCAAAAACAGCAATCTACTTGTTTATCTATAGAGTTTCAGAATTGTTTTTGCCAATTTATTTTTTGATTTATCAAATGTTTTTCCGTGTATTAGAGTATGATTACATTATTTTATAGAACTCATCTTTCATGACTCCAATTCTATCAGCTAAAATATTTGCCCAGTTTACATTAAAAGGTATAAATTGTCCCCCCCCCCCACTGCCACCCCAAATAAGGTATATTACCCCTTGGATGTAAGGTATTACAATTTGAAACCATGTCTACAAGGGGACTATGTAGGGAAGTGAGCAGCGAGGTTTGTTTATATTACATTTAAATTTCTCCATGTTACTACAGTGAGGGAAGCAAAAAACAGGGAATTCAAAAATCTAGAAGTTCGATGGGAAGAAACGATGAGAGTAAAGTGCTTCCTGGCATTTAGGGATCTTTACAGTGAAGGGATGAGATTTTGCTACTTGTCGGGCTTGTTGGGGTATTTACATTAAGAGGGCACATTTGTTGAAAGTACTTGTAAAACAAATACAGGAATTCAATATTGCAGTGATGGGATAGGGTTTGGAGCTTGCTTGATAATACAGGACCTATTAGGTTGGAGATTAGTGGTAGATGCATCGGTCTAGATGTAGCAACAATACTCCATGTATAGTAGCTTTGTAATGATACAGAATATTGTCAGATATGAGTAGTTTTTTAGTACGGTAAAGACACCCTTTTTTTTTTTTTTTTTTTTTTTTTTTGGCAATGTCATTAATGCATCTGTTCCAATTTATGTTGCCTGCAAATATTAATCTGGAGAGTTTAAACAATGAGTTCTCAGATAGTACTATTAGTCATCGAAATTGGTGGTTGAGAAGGTTTCTTGTAATTGTTAAATGAAAGAAGCTTAGTCTAAACAACATTAAATGTTACCATCCATTTTCGTCCCTATTCCATAACAGACTGGAGGTCATTTTCTAAGATTTCAGCCATTGACTTGGATATGTGTATATTAATTTTTCCTTCATGAGTGTAGTGTTATCAACAAATATATACCCATCTTGGACACTATTTTATCAGGGAGGTTTTCAAGGATCGATCCCCGAGGCACACTCTTGCATTAGGGATATATATGTATTTGGGCATATAGCTATTGAGCACAACCTGGATTGTTCTGTCTAAGAATTATCTGATTATGTTAAGTAAATATGATTTAATTTTCATGAAAAGACCTTCATGCCAGACCCTGTCAAAGGTTTTAGATATATTAAGAGCTACCACTCTAACTTCCTTATGCCTTATCCAATGTGTTCAGAGATAACAGTTAAACTATCTGCAATAGAATGAGCTTGCCTAAATCCATACTGTTGGTCAGAAAGGAGTTTAGCATTTACAAGGTGGTGGATTTGATTAATTAATGACACAAAGATTTTAACAAAAAGGGGGAGGAGACTGATGGGGCAATAATTGAATGGATCAGTTCTTTTACCAGAATTTTTGAATACTGATACCACAAAGGCAATTTTCCAGCTATCAGGAAAGCAAGATTACACAAAGCATTTTTTTTTTTTTTTTTTGAGAGAACAGGGCTAGTTCAGCAGAGCATTTTTTAAATTAGTATAGCAGGTATGAGATTAGGCCCACTTGCCTTCGAGGTGTCTAAGCTTTTTATGACATCATGGACATGAAAAGGGGGGGGGGTCAGATCTATGAATATGATTTGACTGCAAAGGGAAATTTGAGGATGGAGTAGTTAGCAGGGTCTAAGGTGGTGAACCACTAGGCAAGCAGTAACTTTCTCGGTTGCTTTGCAAATGATTTTATGGTTATTAGCTGGTGGGGGAATTGTTGATTGCCCATTATTCACCTTACTATTATAAATTTTCCAGAAATCATAAGTTCCTAATTTCTACAACTACATTTTTTGCTCATTTTGATATGTTTTCCCTTGTCTGTGGTTATTTCATTCTTGCAATAATTTTTAACATCTATAAATTTTTACCTATTTGTACTTGACTTATGACTGATGAATGGGAATGCAATGTATACTACCTCTGCACAATGGCAGCTGCACGTCTAAGTGAACTATTGGGGAGTGGAGTTTGCTATAGAAGTTGTCTCATTTGCTGTTCAGAAGAAAGAGTAAAGATATTACTCCCTGAAGAGTCTTTGATAGCTCCCCAGTTAGCCTTTTTGAAGTATCATGTCATTTTGAGTAATGGCTCATCAGCTTGGGGTTAAGATGATCAGCGTTACCAATTAGACTATGCAAAGCATAAGAAGACCAGATTATTTGATTCTAGATTGTGTTCTCTAGTCAAAAGGAAGGTGTTACAAATACAGACTGCATATATCTGTCTGAGTCCTTCTGGAAGAGAGGGAAGTATACAGTCATATTAAAGCAATTAGAAGGGATTGAGAAGTGTAGGCTAGTTTCACTTAGTGCTAGAATATTCAGAAATTTTAGTAGATCAGTAGACCTTTTTGAGTTATTGCATGAGAAATAATGGAAATTTTTTTTTATTTTTTAATTTTGCTCAAAATGCAGTAATCAACAAACATTAACCTGCAGATTTTCAGGATCTTTTTTTTGTTGTTGCATGGTCTGAAAAAAAACAAAAAAAAAACTATATATATATATATATATATATAATAAAATAAAAATGAAAAAATAAAAAAAAACCCTGATAATTACAATATATCTTTATTTTATTTTTTGTACAATTAAGATCACAATGGATTTTTTTTTTCTTTTTCTTGTAAAAGTTTTGTTGCATTTAAAAAGAAAAAATTTCTTTTCGTTGGCTTGAGTAGGAAGTAATACAATGAAAAATGATAAAAACAAGGAAGATTACTCTTTTACTCAGCAGGTAAATCACTGTTTCACCCCTCCCTCCCATAGCTATTTAATACCATTATTTTGTTAATTAAAAAGTTAATATAAAATTTCAAACCGTTACAGAATAAACAGATAAATATTCCAATTATATTTTTATTCAGACAAACATGAAGCACTTATATAAAATAAGCATAGTAAGAATTTGATGAAATTAGCCAATTACAAGGCTATTTAGAATTATTGGTGAATAAAATAATGATCAGAATATATATACTGGGTATATGAATGAAATAATTTAATTCAAACTTATTTGGAGCTTTCTATAAAAAAAATTATTCCAATTTGCTCAATATCTTATTCAATAAGGTAGATCTTTAAAGCGGAGTTAAACAACAATTGTTTCTGTAAGACTTTTTTTTTTTTTTACAAACTGAATTTTTTTCCTTATTCAAACAATACAACAGGATGCATTTTTTTCTAATACATATATGTTATTAGAAAAATTGTGCAATACATATTGGTTTCCTAGCATAATTTTTTTTTGATTGCTTATTGAATATTCTTGTACAACTATCAAAACTCAATAGAAAAAGTTAAAATTTTAAAAAAATGAAAAAAAAACAAGCAAGATGAAGAATATTTCCCATAATGCACCACTATCCTAACCTTTTCCATGTTTGCTTCTTCCTTTCGGCCCCTCCCTCCATTTTTTTTTTTTTTTTTATAAAGTAATCCAAAAGAAAAATTGTAGAAGGGAATTTGATCACTATTAAAGTCAGTTAATTAAACTGATTTTTTTTTTTAGCCACTTCCCAAAAATTATGTGACATTCATTTTAGTTCAAATTCCCCTCAAATAAAAAAAAGGTTAGGAAAGTGGGTTTTTTTTCTTTTTCTTTTAAATAAAAGTATGTAGCTCCTTGAATTTAGTTATTTTATGTAAGTCTCAAAGATATGTTTGATTAATGTGTTTTCAGAAATCTATTAGAGCTTAGGATAATAGATTTGTTTCACCTTACTTGGAAGGGCAAGTAAACCCTTAATACACCCTTTTATTTATGATTCCCGGGAGTACCTACCTGTTGTGTCTGATTTTTTTTTCTAATTCTCATTTTATGTACTAAAAATTTCAGTCTTGTTGAATTCGTTTTTTGTTTGAGAAACAACAGAAATAGAATAAAAACCATTTATTATTTCAATCATTTTCAATTTTTGCTAACAATAACCGGTTTGATATTATCAGGCAAAAAATCTAAAACATTTGGATTATTTAACTCAATTTATATCTGGATTGTAGACTTATTGTTTTCTGACAGATTATTTGTGTTCTAGAAATGAAAACAAACTACAGAATTTATGTAAAAATTTGAAAATTTAAATAACCATAATCTCTGATAAAGGGATTAGAACCGGACGGATATAAGTAAATCTAAAATATATTACTTTGTTGCCTTCTTTTATTTCTTTCTTTTGAAGCATCTGAGCTTAAGTGTTTATTTTCACATTCAGTAGCTGCAATGCATTGTTATAGACTTCTATATACAATACACACAAAATGTTTCAATCTGAAAAATTCGAATAATTTCACATTTTTATAAATTTTAAAGATAAATGTCAATTAACAATTAATTGATTAGATGTTAAATTATCTAAACTGATTAAATTTATGAATCTATTAACCATTATTAAATTAAGAATAAATTATTGCTCATTGGACGGGTATTTATAATAACATTAATTTTGATATGATTAAACAAAACAAGTCTTATAGTTTAGATTTTAAATCTTTTTACTCATATTTCTAACAAATTATTTTATACAAACTGACAAATTGAGCAAATTTTTAATTTTGACATACAGGCCACCAAGATACATGCGCAAGTGGTTGCAGCAAAGAATTAAATAAGCAATTTTTTTTTTAAGTATAGATAGGCCAGTACATCACATCACTAGTTGAGAGAGATGAGAGGCTAATAATATTAATACCATATGGAATGACTAAGTTTTTAATGAAATGAGTACCCCGGACCCACACATGGTGATTTTCTTTTTGAGTGGCATCTTAAGAAAAACTGACTACTTGAAATTAAATATTAATTTTATAGGACGGAAGTTATTGATTGGGGAGGGAAAAAAAAAAAAAAAAAAAAAAATCAAACTTTTATATCGAATAAATTTTCATGCTAAATTGCAGAATATTATACAAAGTCATGCAAGGAAATTTCATAGCTAAATTTATAATCTCTCACTTGAGATTAAAGTCATTCTTTTTCTTCTAATTATAATAAATAAAAGGATTAAACTATAAGTAAAAGTAAAATACTTTCATTTTTTATTCTACATTTTTTTTTTTTTCAATTTCATACTTTCTGGTTTGAAAGAGTTTGATTGAAAATGAAGATCAAAGGCAATATATTTATTTAGATTGATTGGTTGGGAGATAGTCAAGGATTAAATATTAGAAATTTACACATTTCAAAAAAAAAATTTTCAGACAAAAGTTATATTCAAAAGCACTTTCCACTAAATATTTTGATATGAATCTACCCACTTTTATGAGAAGCTTGACTCCCTACCTGTCTATTTGGAAGGAATATATTTTAGATGGGCCTAAACTTTATCATGGGATAACGGAGACACACCCTAAGTATTCTTTTAGATTTTTATATGGCCAAGATGCAAGACATGCACTTAACAAAATCTATGTATAGCAACATAAAAGGAAGTTGGGGTTCAACTTCTAATTTCTTTTTATAAATGAATAAGACTTGCTGCATATGAATAGACATTACTAAAAAAGCCAAAGCTCCAAAGTCCTCACAAAGAATTATTTAACATGACACCCAATGGCCAAATGAAAATGTCCAGAATAGAAAATTATGATCAATCATAAAGATAAAACCTATCTTGCAATAATGACATTTGTTTCATTGTTTATCATTTCAGCAGTCAAATTATTATAGCATTTGTCTATAGATTTTTATTTACAAAAGAATATACATTTTTTTTCTATAATATTTCATTTTAATTTATATTAGAAATTTACACATTTCAAAAAAAACTTTTTTAAGACAAAAGTTATATTCAAAAACACTTTCCACTAAACATTTCCACTAAACATTTTGATATGAATCTACCCACTTTTATGATAAGCTTGACTCCCTACCTGTCTATTTGGAAGGAATATATTTTAGATGGGCCTAAGATTTTTATTTTAGCATGTCTCATTTGTTTTTTGACATAACACTTGAAGGCATACACCTTGGCATGTTACCAAGTTTAGAACAAAAACTTATTCTATAGGTTATTCTTAAATGCATTGAATTAAAGATTATCAGAAGTTTCATTACAAAATGATGGCTATGAGTTTATATATATCTCATAAAAATTGGTATTAAAGCTCTTTGAAGTATCATTAGAAAATTTTGAATAAACAGACAAAACTGTTTTTGAAACGTGTAAAAATTTTATTAAAAGAAAAAAAAATAATCATTTAAATTTCTTTTTCCTTTCTTTCTTTTTCTTCTTTTAAAGTTAAAACATTTCTATTAATTTTGGATCATATCAGATCTATCAGAAAAGAAAGGAAAAAGAAATTTGAATGATTTTTTTTTCTTTTTATAATGAAAGTTTTGCATCTTAATGCATTCAAAAAACAGTCTTGTTTGTTTATTCAATGTTTATACATATATTTCATTTGGGTAAAACAATTTAAACCCTGGAGGCAAATTTCTCAATCAAATATTCTTAATCATTCAGTCACTGTGACAGTCATATTTAAATGTGAGAAAAATAAACCCTATATTTTATTTACGGATATTGTAAGTCTCAGAAAGTGTTCGATTTGTCAAGGAAGAGAACTTTTGCAATATTATTCAATGAGAAACTTTTTATATTCCTTTTAAAGTGTTTGATTTCAAAGTTTTAATAATTAATATTTAATAAATTAATAATTTAATAATTCGTTTTTATAAATTAATGTTTCATGTCGCCTAACAGTCATTAGTGTGGCTCATATAATTGTGCCACCAGTTGAGCGATTTGGACTATGGACCCGAATAATATCAATCCAACTTTAATATCAACTTCTCAAAATTGGAACACAGCCAAATAAAGACAGCAGACCTAGCACACAGAGTGCAATATCCTTAAAGGTAGAACTTTATGACAATAATAAATGGGACTGATCTTAAGACTTTACTGCAGTTTTATGGATAATTCAATGATTATATAACAAAGCTGTTGAATGGTTCTAGAATTTTTCTTAAATTAATCAGTGTGAATGGGCTATTTTCTTTTCTAAAAAAATTTAGAGTCTGGAAAAATAAAAATGGTTTGTTCTTGTTGGGTAAATTATACAATAAAAACAAAGAATATCTAATTAATTATTAGTTAAAATCTCTGTAAAGATTTTTAAATGCGTAATTATGATCACATCCAAATGTTTTTCTTCCGTCTGTTTTTATCACTTTTCACATTTCTTTTTTAGTAATATGTCCAGAAAAATGAAAACAATGCCCTTTTTTTTTTGTTTTGCACAAAGAAAAACAAAAGCAAAAAAAAAAAAACATGCATGCTGGGTTTCATGTAAAAAAATATCACCATTCTTTGGCATAAACTCTTTATGTTGAGGAATGGCAATCGGTAAATTAGTTAATTAAAACTGAGACAGTTTTTGCCAGGAAAACTATTTTTTTTTTCTTTTTGTATCAAAATTAAATATATTGGGTTCTTGCTTCAGTAATTGAGCACTCTGGTCAATCTTTCTTAAAAAAAAAACAAAAAAAAACAATACCTACAGTATTAATTTCTTTCTAAACATACAAGCTCGTAGGGTTGGTGCTTATCCCCCCACCCCCGATTTTATAACAGGAAGAGAAATGAATGGCCTGAACCAGCACCTTGTCTGTTGACAGTTTCCAGCACATCTGGATAGAGTGTAGGTTTATGGCATCTGGTATTCCCAAATGGTCACCCATCTAAATACCGACCGAGTTTAATGTTGCTTAAATTTGGTGATCCGATGGAAACCGAAGTGTCAACATGATTTAGCCATAAACATACATCTCACTTGAAACAAAATACAGAAAACAGACTGAAAAATTGATGTTAGCATACAATTACAACAATAACAATTTTAACTTTTATATGATTAATGTTTTCCTATGATTTAGGAGCGCAAACAAACAATAATGCTTGACTTCTGCAGTTAAACTTTAATTTAAAACAAATTACCATGTGACAGTTTGTATTATTTTTGATTAATCTGACAAATATTCTCATCTCGGGTGTTATTGGCACAACAATAATACCAAAGATAAGAAGAATTGTCCAATTAATTAAAATAATACAAGCATTCACATCTCATCCCAAAAATTCAGAATTACTATGTGACAGTTTGAAATTTTCAAAATTAATTCCAGATTTTGAAAAATATATTACGATAAAGATATATAATAAACAAGTCAGCATTGAATGGGTAAAATATGCCCGACATTTTATATAAGTAATGTTGACACTAAGTGGTTTTTGGCTTGAATTAAATGAAAATTTAGAAAAAGATAAAAACTTCATTTGTACTCCTAAACCAAAACAAAAACTTGTTCACAAGAACCTTCATTTCAAAAAAGAAATTGTTTTCTTTTAGATTAATAAAATAAAAGTACATAATTATCGGTTATAATTTTCAACAGGTATTTCTTTTTTTTTTAAATTACGAAAAATTTATCTAAGAAAAAAATATTTGGGAATTCTTTTTTTTTTCTTATTTTGAATGATAAAACAAATGTAAGGCCATTGGTGTGTATTAAATAGTTATGTATATACGTATGAGGTGGAAGTATATGGTAAGATATAAGAATGACTAGAAAATTGCTTTTTTGGGAAGGGGCGCCTTTATTCAGTCCATATGAAGTTTTGGTATTTTATAAACTTTTTTTCATGAAAAAGTCAAAGAAAAAAAAGATATTTTCAGATCCAATTAGAATTGTTTGTTTTATGGCACACAAACTCTTAATATACCGAAGGAATCATTTTTCACATAAAAAGATTTTCTAAATCATCTCTATACCACATAATTATTTTTATTTAAATGCTGTACAATACCGTATGTGTTAGAGGTACCCAAGTTTCATTCATTTCTCCATTCTGGAATTAGGAAAGATTCTGGTGCTAAATGTAACTGATAACTATGTCTGGAGTCCAGAAGTTTTCCTAATTTCAGGATGACCATGTGAATGAAATCTGGGTATCTACAATGTACACAGTGATATGTAGTATTTGAATAAAATATTTACTTTAGCTTTTCTATGACATGATCAATCATTTTGATATTTTTTTTTTAACCTACTGAAACGAGACATATATACATAACTTATTTTCAATATGTGAGGGAGAGAAGAAAATAGTCAAAAAATTTAGTGGGGGAGAAAAATAGAAATTCCACCAGAGTTATTTCCCTTGAAGTAACACACATACACACACACACGTGTGTGTGTGTGTGCGCGTGTGTGTGCGCGCGCATGCGCATACATACATGAAAACTTCTCAAAATCAGTTGTTTAGATACAAATTCTGAAACCAAACCGAATCAATACAGCAGATTCTGGACATATAAAGGGCTCAATATCTTTTCAGATAGACCTTTATAACAAATAAAAAATAAGATGCCAAATTTATTATATACACAGATGATAGTATAAAAAAAATATACTTATGGTAAGCAAGTTACACATCTGGGTGTCAGTCGACTGAAAATGGAGGAATGAAACAAACGTTTCTACGTATCTTGCTTGCCATAGTATATTTGTATACTAATACATAGCTCTACTAATTTATTGAGCACTGTTAAAGTAAATACCGAAAGAGAAATATATACATATATATGCTCTCCTCTTTTTCTTGGCTTGAGCACTGTGCTAATTAAAATCTCCAGTCGCCATTAGTGATAATGCAAAGCTTTTAATAAAAATAAAAAAAATTGCATAGAGCGCTCTTTGACAGTTGATTTTGTTTATACAGTTAGATTTTTTTTTTTTATTTTTTAGAACAGTGCAGTTGATTAAAGCTCACACTATCAAAAGAAATAAAAAAGACTGTTTCAATCTCAGTTTGAAGCATGCACTTACTTAACCACACCAAAGAGTTGTGACACAGTGATAAAGTCTGGAGGAGATATATATATATATATATATATATATATATATGTGTGAGAGAGAGAGAGAGAGAGAGAGAGACCCATGTGCAGAAAAGCTTGCCTTACTTGGAAAAAATATCTCAAAGCCGAGACTGTGGTAGACAAAGAACATATTTTTACAAAACTTCAACACTTTGGCTACAGAAGAAAACATAAGTTATATTAATTTCATCCATGCATTTTCTGAGAGTCAGATTGGGAAAACTTATTGCCAATGTCATATATATATGTGTGTGTGTGTGTGTGTGTGTGTGTGTGATACAGAATAGAATCAGAATCCGAGAATATGTAGATTAAAACAGAAAAAGGAATAAACAAGCAATAGAAAAGACCAGATCACACCAAGAAACCATTTAGAGAATATAAATCAAGACTCACATTTGCCATACTGTTGACCTTTTAACCTTTCTTATATTCAGTTGCTTTCTTTAAGGATCAACCTTAGCTCCTCGTCTACCCTCATTGGTATTTTTCCCCCTCAGATTTTTTGGATAAATGGGAGTTTAACCTGCTGTGTACTTTACTCCTGATGAAGCTTCTTAAAGAAAAGTAAAATATCAGTCCCTACATGGCTTGCTGATGTGATTTTAATTTTTTATATCGACTTTTTTTTTTTTTTTTAAATTCTTTTTTCCATTTGATCTAATTTATATACATATATATATATCAATTTGTGGGGGATAAAAAATTGGAGTTATTAAAATTTAGTTGTTAAAAAAAAAAAAAAAAAAATGCAAAAAGCTTGTGAATTAAAAATTTTTTTTTTCAGTTTAACAAATTACTGATATATATATATATATATATATATATATATATTTTTTTTTTTTTCTTTGAAATGTAGCAACAAAAGTTTTCCTAAACCTTTAAGGCACTTTGGGAGTGAGAAATCAAAAAAAAAAAAATAAATAAAAAAACGAAAGACAAAAAAAAAAAAATAACGGTGTAGCAATTGTGTTGGTGAACAACAATTCAGAGTATACGTCACTGTTAAGGTGTCAACCTATGACACTGTTCATCATTCGAGAAACTTCGAAGAAGTCGCTTACACAGGTTAAGCCAACGAGAAAAGAGGATCAAGATCCCCAGATGATGCCTAGACCTGCAAACAGATAAAAAATACATTCTAATACATTATATATATGCATCATTATAATGAGATTTGAGAAAAGCGCTTAGAAAGATCAAGAAATTTGAAATAGACAAAGTGTTTTTGAAATGTTTTAAGTTGCAAATATTTTATTAAAAATCATTTTTTATTATTAATTTCAGATATTAAAATATTCATCATTAGAGAAAGTTTTTTTTTTCATAATTAGAAATAGGTTTTTGTTAAGATACAATTGACAGATTGATTTTTTTAAAAATATCTTGTTTTTAACCAAAAACGATATTATGTACTTGTCATGCCGAAAATAGTAACATATTCAAAAATTACGAAAAATCAAGTAGAAAGTTATTTATATAATTAAAAGTAATTTTAACAGCAAATGGGATAAAATTGCATTTTTCTTTAACATTATAAAGTAGACAGTAAGAGTCTACTCGCAGGAGACATAACTTCAAAACAATTATTTTAGATTACTTGCTCATGGCTGCAATATTTGTTGTCTATAGCGACAGACTTTGACTAAAAACAAAATAGCAGTTGTTCTACTTGATGAATTTTCGTAATTTTTGGATATATTACTATTTTCGACATCACAATTAAGTACACAGGATTGTTTTTGCTTAAAACAGCATATTAAAAAAAAACAATTTGTAGACCATATCTTAACAAGCACCAAAATATCCTTACCTCGTGCTGTTGTTGAAGTGGTGGTCAAATCTATTGTTATATTAGAGCTGAGTTAGTCAATGTTTGTTTCCCAATGTCTTTTGTCCTGTAGTTTTTTTTTTTCATCACATAAAATACGTGCAAAATTTTCTTCAATTCTGAGATTGAGTCATGTCATCATCATTTTCAGTCTAACATCAGTTTTACATGTGAATGGCTTTAAAAAATTGACTTCCAAACTAACCTATCTCTAACAAGTCTTTATCTCTCAAATCCATTTTTACCATTCCTTCCCATGATGAACTCGGCCTGCTACCTTGACTGTTCTACATCTAACCTAAGAACTCTTATCCATTCTTTCAACATGGCCATACGATTGAAGTTGTCTGTTCTGCACATGATCCTTGCACTGTCCAAATTTAATCTTCCTTGGAGGTCATCAGAACTAGAGTTGGGTCAATTAATCAGAATTGTGAATCAGAAAAAAAAAATCGACACTTTTGGGGGTATCGGAATCAGGAAAAAATGTGCCTATTTTCCAATGTGAAAAACGATTCCTTTAATTATGTTTTTATTTGATTCTGTTTAAAACAAAATCTTCCTCTGCGAGCAGTAATAATGAAATAAATATTTATTGAATTTTAAATAACTAGTAAAACTAATTTCTACAGATCATCGGCACAAATGCGTTTTGACGTTTGAGAAAATATCTGCACATTTAACACCTTTTTATTGTAATCAAGAAAAAAAAACAAAAAGCAAACTTTATAGTTAAATATTTAGAAATTTAAAAAGAATCGGAATCAGTAATTGTATTGGAATCAGGAAAAATATTGGAATCGTCCCATCACTAATCAGAACTAAAGCTATCTTTAAGACTCACATTACATATGAATCGTATTGTTCTCATTTTTTCTCTCCATGCAACACATGTCCTCAACCTTCCTCAACTGGCCTGATTCCACTTACATACTGCATACACATACCTGATAGACTTCTCTTATGTATGGAAAAAAATTTACTTTTGATTATTCTAATTAGCTGTAATTTGCAATTAACTTACCAAGTGACCCTGACCCATCTTTCACCACGTTTCCTACTATCATTTCATCCTCTCTCATTTTATGTTTAAAATTTGTGAATTTACTTTGATGTTCAGTTTGATAGTGATAAAAATTTATGTTAAAATACTTGTAGCAATATTAGTCAAGGTGTTAAAACAGCAATTTCTACATAGAACGACAGCAAGTTAAAAGCTAAGCTGATGTGTACTCAAAGATACGTTATAGGAGGAAGTAATGTGGTGGAGAAGTAAAATTGATTTTTGGATATTCAACATTAAAGCGAATAGATGTCTGTTTTTGAGTCTCCCAAGAGTGGGTAGGGTAGATGCAGTTTATTTAGATATACATGTTTTAAAAGTACACCAAATCCCAGAGTAAATAATAAAGTTATTTATAGTTCTTTTCTAATTGCTTTTATTATTCCATACAAAAAGAAAAGATCAGCGTCTAGATGTACTTAGTGTAAAAAGTAAATCAACACCCAGATCAAATAATGGAGTCGTTTGTTGTTCTTCTAAATTGTTTTATTACAGTCACAATGAGAAAAAAAAAAAAAATCAATAACATCTCTACAAAAACTGCTATTACCACTGCTCTAGAAGGATGCCACAATCCATAAAGTGTCAATAAGATGTGGTAGGGCCGAAAAAATTCTACCATCGAACATTACAAATAGCTTATTAGTTCCATGTTACATGTTAATACTTAGCATTTGATTTGGTTTACGGTATATCAACTATCTAGGGGTTATTCAATGCCAAATAAAGTTGTCAAATATAATTCTATGGATAGGATAATTATTTATATAGAATACATTGCTCAAAAAAGAAAATTTTATAGAAAGAGTAGAAACATTACTCTAAGAAAGCACTAACCATAGCTAATAATGCACACCATATCTATCATGTTGTGAATACATTGAAGTTCTTGTGAATTTTCAAAAATTGCTATGACTGACTGTCCGGTTTCATCTATTATTATAATAAAACCAAGTTAATCAATGTTTGTTATTAGGCTTTTTCATTATGTAGCTGCAGTCAATATAATGCACAAAGGGCTTCCCCTTCCTTTCTACCTGCATAAAACTAAATTTGAACTCCTTATGCTACCAACTGTGTTCCAAAATTTATAATGATCAGTTAATTAGTTTAGGATTGAAATCTTGTACATTTGCCTTTTTTCTGTTGTTCTCAGCCTTCGGGCCAGGATCAAAGTGTAGTATCTGTTCTGCAGATGCTGCACTTAAGATAATTTGTACCAGTCAATGGAGGAGAAACCCTCTATATTGGGACAATTATTATTTTTGGTAACCAGAGTGCTCCCTTTTTGCCTACTTTTAGGGGAGCTGGTTTTTACCCCACATTAAAAACGGCCTTGTGCCTAATTTGCTTTGGTGGGGAAGCAAATAAATACAATAATTACATAAGCATGTATAAAAATAGATTTTAAAAATACTTTACTTTCTTCTAATATTTTACAGTAAACAAAACAATATCAAATGAAAAAGCTTTAAAAAAAAAAAAAGATAAAAATAAATAAATAAACGGCTGGGGGTGATGATGGGGTGTTGATTTATATTATTCAAAGAAAAACAAATATCTTACCGTCATTTACTGTCCAGTTCATGTAATTGACATTCAAAGTTGTTCTGGTCAACTTCTGGACAGTCATTAATTGAATGGTTACTTCCTTCATTTGGTCCACTGGCTGCGAGAATTTCTGGGCCACTGGACTTGATACTGATTTCCGACCTGAAAGAATCAATAACATTGGAAGAGGCGTAAGTGTGTGAATAGGCAATAAATTTTAATGTAAACTAGTTTTGCTTATAAAATCTTTATCATTGCAGCTTGTTTTATAAGCAGAAACAAATATTTTGGTGTAGTTTGCTTCCCATAAGTATATTTTATAGTTGAAAATACATGCTGTATCTGTTTTTTGTTTTTTTTGAATGAAACAATGTCAGAATCCAAAATATGTGGTGCAACTATGATGTAAAAATGTTTTTGTACATAAAACAGGATATGGTTAAGTTTACATTTTAATATAACTACACTGAGGTCTACTCTAATTAGGGTGAAACTAGATATTTGTTTTTTTATTCACTCAGAATAGTAGGTGAAATGACGTTAATCTGACACAGATCAAGCTCTAATTTTTATTAGCTAAAACAGTTGTTTTTCTCATAATTTCAATCAAGTACTATTGGTCCCCCCCCCAAAAAAAAAAGAAAATTTGAGATAGTTCACTAGATCTTAAAAATAAAATTTCTCTAAAATAATTATCTAATTTGTTGGGATCAAATGGATTAGAGGCACTTGAAAATGAGCAATTAAAAAGACACATTTTGCTTTTTATTTAAAATAAAACAAAAAACAACTCATTCGAATTCATAAACACACCATATATTTTGAATTCAAACATCTATATTCCATTTGAAAAGAACATTTCCATGTGTTATTGAGATATATATATATATATATATATATATATAGTGTATTTCAACAGTATTTTCCATTTAAAGAAACATTATTAAAAATAACAGAGACCTTCTATTTAATTATATTCTTTTCATTTTTCTTCTTATCTTGTTGGATAAAAAAATTCATGTAAGTTCCATAGTTGTCACAAACGTTTTTGATCCAGGGTCGAATCATCTTCAGGTGAAGGATTTAAGGTTAGGGTTAGAGAGAATGTAGCTCCCATAATAAGCTAATAGTTATATTAAAAACAAAAAAAATACAACCACTACGCTATTCGACTGCCTCATCATGCATATTGTAAATTCTAGTGCAATTTATCAACATCTACAAAAAAAATAAAATAAAATAAAAAATAACTGCCTCTCCTCCAAGTAAAACAAAAATACATACTTAAAAAATTTTAAAGTTAATAATAATACTCAAAACTATCTTTATAAAAATTCAACAACCGAACAAATTAGGCACAAGGCCGATTTTTAATGTGAGGAGTGAAGGGGAAATGGGGACCAACTCCCCGGGGAGTAGGGGAGCTGGATAGTGACAATTGGTATGAATGGTTGCCCCTACATTGACCAAGGTCTTATCTGTGGGGTCGCCCCCACATAGGGTCTTTACTTGCAGTATCTGCCGAAACAGATACTACACTTTGATCTTGTCCTGAAGGCCAAGGTGTCCATCAAGTCTCAATTATTCGTGGCCAAATAATTAAAAGTTTATGTATTTAGTATTATTTGGATTATTCGGACGACTATTATCATTTTGATACTATTCTCAAAATGTTTCAGCCGATGTAACCTCCAACTTTCTTCAGGAGCATAGGTAAAAAAGATTTAATAATAAACGACTTAATAAATGAATTGTATTTGGGCATTTGTAGAAAGTAATAGAAACATGTCGACAAGTTGAAATGAACATTTTGCATTTCAACTTGCTGACGTCTGATGTCTATACAAAGATTTTACTCATTAGAAACCATCCTTGGTATATGATTACTATTTCCTGTTAATTTTAGTGTTATGTGACCAGTAGTTTAAGAGTTTGTCAGTTAAATATTTACACACATACATACATGCACACATACATCTGCTTTATTTATAAAGATAAGTTTAAGAGAAAAGTAGCTGTAACAACTGACTGTTCCATTCGCCGGAGATCTTCGATTTGTGATTTGTACAAATTCAGTTCTGATTTCAACAGATCAATCTCATGTTCTTTTTCTCGGAGTTCTATTTTAAGATTGTACGTTTGTTCTTCCAGTGATTCACACAAAGCCTGAAAAAAAAAAAATTACAAATTAAGTGGCATAATACAAACTGGACAAATTATTGCAAAGCATCCTTAAATATTTAATAAACACAGAAAAGTTCAGATTACGCACGACATACAGTTCTTCTATTTCAACTACATATTTGCTTGTGTGAAGATTCTGTTAAATCGTTAGTGTATTTTTATGTGATAAAATGTCAATTATAATTTTATTAATTCATTAGCATTTTGAAAGTGGTAATATTAATTTTCAATCATAAATTTGACTTGTGCACTAATAGTTTGTAATAGTTTTTTTTTTTTTTTTAAATTAATAAAATGCTCTTCAATACAAATGCACAAATATCCAGAAGTTTCGTTGGATATCCTGCTGACTTGGTAGGCTGAGAGCAGACTCAAGTAGTCTTGACGAATAGCGGCGATAAAGAGGTATATAAATCATGATCATGGTATTTGGTTTAATGTCTTTTTTCATGCTGGCATGTGATGGAATGGCTTTTATAAATTAACTTTCAAACTAACTTTGGCATTTATTTTCCTTTCTCTCAAATATATTGTTATCATACCTTGTATGATAGAGGAGATATTCACAGGTATTGTGAAATGTAAAAATAAAAATAAGTATTGGTTTTAATGAAGAAATATCTTCGCACATGTCATATGCTTTTTATCAAAAATTAACTCATGTGAAGTATGAAGTGTCTTCAATAAGTTTCCAGACTTTTTTTGTACCGGCATTCAAAACCGTCATTTTTTGTACCGGCATTCAAAACCGGCATTTTTTGTACCGGCATTCAAAACCGGCATTTTTTGTACCGGCATTCAAAACCGGCATTTTTTGTACCGGCATTCAAAACCGGCATTTTTTGTACCGGCATTCAAAAACGGCATTTTTTGTACCGGCATTCAAAAACGGCATTTTTTGTACCGGCATTCAAAAACGGCATTTTTTGTACCGGCATTCAAAACCGGCATTTTTTGTACCGGCATTCAAAACCGGCATTTTTTGTACCGGCATTTTTTGTACCGGCATT
The DNA here is from genome assembly GCF_053919585.1 of Euprymna scolopes. NCBI lineage: Eukaryota > Metazoa > Mollusca > Cephalopoda > Sepiida > Sepiolidae > Euprymna > Euprymna scolopes. The sequence continues at coordinate 143,481,390 of NC_136483.1, forward strand.
CAAAACCGGCATTTTTTGTACCGGCATTCAAAACCGGCATTTTTTGTACCGGCATACAAAACCGGCATTTTTTGTACCGGCATTCAAAACCGACATTTTTGAAAGGCATTCAAAACCGACATTTTTGAAAGGCATTCAAAACTGACATTTTTGAAAGGCATTCAAAACTTATTTTTTTTAAGTCGATTTCGAAATTTTATAAACTGAAAAGCACATTGAATGACTAGCCACAGCGAATATATAACACTAGGACTTCAATATTGCTTCTATACAGTGTCCATGTCTCACATGCGTAGAAGCATGGAGAGGACTGCTGATTGGAATGCCATTATTTTGGTGTCCATCTTTAGTGCATGATTTTTGAATACATGGTAGTTGAGTCTACCAAAGGCAGAGTGAGCTGCCCTGACCTGTTCTCCACATCCTTCTCGCATGTGGGAACAGATGTTAGGATGCTCCCTCGGTAGGAGAACTGGAGCATTGTACTGTGAACATAAAAGCTATAAGTATAGTCAAAGTAATGCGAAGTGTGTAGTGATTATAGTCCACAGAATTTCTTTCCAGTAATTTTGGCTCATATTTTGGTGGCCAGTTCAGACTCCAGAAGCCAACAGGAACTAAAAAAATAAAACAAACTTTCCTTTCATAGATGGTACCTTTAGGCCGAATTGACTTTTTATTTTTATTTTTTTTAACTTGTATCAACTACTTGCCAGAGACAATTTTAAATGTGATTTTCATTCAAAACAGATCTGACTACCCTTAAAAAAAAGTTTTTAATTGTAAATCTTCATTTGGTAAAAATATCAATCCAAATTTTGGTTTAAATAGTTTTATTAAAAAAAATTGTAAATAAATTCACTCTCAATCAATTTTGGTTGTGAATAAATGATATAACTTAAGATTTTTATTAAAATAAATAAATAAAAATAAATAATACAAAGATTAATTAAAGTTATGTAAATATATAAAAACTGCACTCTTGGTCGCAAAAATCTGCTCGAACATAACACAGTGAAGGTTAAACCGGTGTCACCCAAAATCTGTCCTCTTCTATGTGAAGCCAGCCGGGGTCCTTATTTCCTGCTTAGTCCACTTATATCTCTTCGATAGTAAAACCAAGTTACCACCTCTAACCCATCGTTGATTGTAAATAAAGTTCCACTTGTAAGAAAAATCAACATTTTTAAATTTGATAAATGCAATGTTTAAAAATATTAATATTTACACATGCATACGTGAAACCAAGGAGAGAAAGAGAAAAACAAGTAAATGTAATTGGACTTACCCGACTCTCTTCTAAACTGTCGTGGGGCCCTGGTGGGTCATCTAAGCAAAAAAACTCCCTTACTGGATTACTGAATGGAAAAAGAAAAGTAAAAAACATTAAACTAATTGTTTAATTTTAGTTGTTTTGTTTTTTCTTGTACAGAAGTTGAAAAAAAGAAAAAAAAATAGTTGATTGATTTTCTTGGAATAATAAACAATTAAAAGATTTATGTATAATATATTTATATATAAATAAAATATATATTTATATATAAATAAAATTCTTCCATTCAATTTTAATTTACCGATTGTTAGTGACTTCTGCCTTTACTCTACTGCCAAAACTGACTAAAACAATTGGCCTCATCAAGTCCACAAAACCAAAGGGATGGAATGTGAATGACCCTGGAATTTCTGGTTAGGTAATGCAAACAGCCAGAAGTTCTGACCCAAACCAGGCAAAAAAACTCCCTATCCCATCTTTTATATCTTCAAGAGCTACCCCCCCCCTCTCTATGAGTAAGCATTTTGGGTATAAGTTTGGTTATTTGACTTATTTCATCTGAATTCAATTTGGATTAACACTCATGTCACCCACAACCTCCAAACCAGTAAACTTAAAAACTTGCATTATGTTAACTTTTATTACTTTCCATACTAAAAGTATTTTTCAGGACAAATATATTTCTGTTTATCATGACCAAATCCAAAATCTGTTACACTCTTTTCCATATCTGCAGATCGATTTGTCTGCCTTAAAATATGCCTCAATTTCAGATATCACTTCTTCATCAAAGCTAAATATCTTTTTTCCTGGAGCATTCTTCTTCAAACAGCGAATAGTCACTGGAGGCCAGAGATGGCAAATAAGGTGAGTGTGAAAGCAATTCAAAATGCAATTTATGTAGTTTTTGTCATCATTGTGCTCGACTTATGGGTATATTGTGTTTGTGAAAGAGCACTTTTCTTTTCAGTTGTGCACAATTTTTTTTTTAGCAATTACTTTATTTAAATACACCAATAATAAGGCTATACAATATTCACCAATGATGGTTCTATCTTTTTCAAGGCAATCAAACAAAATATTTGCACTTTCCCATTTTTTTTTTAATTTAAATATTTGAAGATTCATTATGGTTCTAAGTTTTCAAGCTTTGTAATTGCCAATGCTTTGATTGTATCGCTATAAAGAAACAGTTGTTCATTTTTAAATGAAATCCCATCTTGTTTGATATGATATTTTGTTTTTGTCAGAAACTGTTTCAATATATATTTACATAGGTATGGCTGTACTGTGAAGTCATAATACAAAAGGATATAATTTGTTAATGTTTTTTTCTTTTGTTTCAAAATCATTAGGTCGTATTATGTGCAAGAAAATATAGTAGACTGCCTGACATTTCCCAATCATAAAATATGCTTAATACGATATTTCAATTCTATTGATTATATTATATTGCATATATACTAGTGATTTCAAAAGTTAAAAAATATTTCTTGGGTGCCATTTGCTAGAATCTAAACCAAAACATTTAGTACAACTTTAGTCGTTACCATTTGAGATGGATAAGAAAATGTTAAAATTTAAATGACTTTAATGTATAAATGTATAATTGTGTGTGGGGTCCAAATCTCCTATATATCAAGTTTCAAGTCTATAGATCAGAAATTGAAAGAGGAGTTTAGTTTGGTATAGACCTTTCAGACAGAAAGATAGGGTTACTTTTATATAGATATAGGTAAAGGCTCTTTCAGTCTAGACAGACTATGGATACCCACCGTAAGGGTGCCTGCGTATGAAATTTTTGTGGCAACAAGTGCGCAATCTCCAATCACACCTCTCCTGAGTTGATATTGTTATATACTAGTGGCAAGCTGGTACAAATCTGGTACAAACTAGGCCCAACGTTGCTTAACTTTGCTGATATGACAAGAACCGGTGTGTCAACGTGATTATACTGTATAGATATAGATACTAAAAGGAACTCACCATTCACAAAGAACTTTGTTGCTGAGAATTCTGTTAATGAATTCTTGCAGACCTTGGCGCCGTTCTTCAAGGAAGTGACGATCAAAATTGTCCAAGAACCAACGTTTGGGCGGAAGTGGAATAAAAAAATCTGGAGACATACTTTTCAACTGTGGGGGTGAAAAAAAAAAAAATTAAGTTAAAATAAAGAATTTTTAAAGATAATAAAAATAAACAGAAAATTAAATGTGTTAAACATTATGCATGTGTACACACACACACACATTTTTAAAAAGGATATGTCCTTCATAATATCGTCCAAATAGTTTCAAATAAGCTCAATGAAATTAAGTTTCTTGCTTCAGAGCAGATTCGTTGCTTGTATTCCAATAACCGAAGAAAGAATTAGTGCACAATCACAATTTTTTATTTAAGTGAATGCCTATATTTTCTTCTTTACTGTCTTATGTGTGTTTTGCATATATATATATAAGTAGTATGATCTTATACTTATTGTAAATACCGTTTGCGTTTCATTCCCCAAATAAATCTCTCAGGTTAAATGCCGGGATTTATATTATAAAATCCATTTTACAAGCAAACAATGTCCACACAATGTCTCAACCAAGTCATTAATTTTATTGTTCACCATCTCCTCTATTCATTACTACAACTAATAAATTTTCGAGGCTTCAGTTAAAGTTTGGTTACACTTTATTTCCAAGTAGTAGGACAAACAAACAAACAAACAAACAAACGTCAACCTTAGCTACAATAAGTTCAGTTATGCTGACTAAGGCATCACAATCACATGATCCATTGATTTACTAGGTCTTATTCCTATTTCCTCTTTTAATTACTAATAGATATTTAAATTCTATATTATTGTCCACATAACCTTTTCTACCTTTAGATTTTTTTATTTACTTATAAAAGATGATTAACTTTTGTCAGGGAGGTGACAGTGGTCTAGTGGTTACAGACTGACGATCTGAGTGTCCCAAGTCCGAATCCAGTTTGTTCCACAAAAATCACTTTCATTTAAGATGTTGGCAAACTTCACATAGTCCCTTCTGTAATCCCTGATGTATTTATAGAAAGAATTCTGACTAGAAAAATATCAGGGAAACGAATGTCAACAAAAAAATTCTTCAAGTTCATACGATATGGCAACAAGGAACCTTTTTCAAAAATATTACTAAAAAAATTTATATGCATTTTTTTTTTAAGTGGGTTATGTTTTTAGTATGTATTTTCAAGTAAACGTTATTCTATGTATATCATTTGTAACCATTTCACTTCTAAGGTTTAAGAACGTTTTTTTTTTTTATATTTTAATACTTTAAGATTTCTAGTTTATCACTGAAAAATTATCTACACAGAACATCTAAATCTTGATGGTGTTATGATTTTTATGAGTGTATAATTTATGCAGTTTCCATTATATAATATTTTTATTATCCGATTTTCAGTAGAGTATATTGTAGTTTTTAATGTAGCCATTAAATTTTCATTCAGACTCAACATTTATGCAAAGGAACAAAGGAAAGAAATTTGACCCAGCTTTTTCCAGTTTTAACAAAAGGCATTTATTAATGATACTTTCCAAACCACAGACATGTAACTTTCCAGTTAACAATATGGGCATTCTCTCTGGTCAATTACTTGTTTCCCAGTTTACAGCTACAATCAGCTGCTATGTTTGCATCTCGCCCTATGGCACAGTTGTCCGACCATCTTTGTTAAAAATTCGGATTGCATGTTGGTTTAAAAGTTCCTCTTGCTCCGACATATGCTTCCAAGTTGCTCACCAGGTGATTCCCAAATCTATCTCTGCTTTTTTCTTTCCTTCCTCTTCCTCCATTGTCAACTCACACCACGGATGGTCAATTATATACATGCTGCTACATACGTCTCCATGACTTACTTACGATTTGTTAGATTATATTTTTGTTAAGCAATTATTTTTTAAGAGAGAGTTCACACTTATTCTACAGTTGCAATTTTTTATCATTTTTACTTTTGTACAATTATTCATAATATTTTAAGAGATGTAATTTTCATCTCCTATGCATCATGAGTAAGTTGCTAGAATCTGCATTAAATAGAGAAGTAGTCAACCACCACAGTAAAAATAACCTCCTCGGTGACATGCAATATGGTTTCTGTTCTGCTAGATGTACAGCTGATGATTATAGGATTAGTGAATTTCTTCATGGAGGTTTCCTTTCTAAGGTAATTGCCCTTGACAAATCAAAGGCTTTTCATAGGATGTCTACTCCACAAATCTCCAGCTACAGTATAGCTGGAAATGTCTTTTCAATTATTAGATCATTTCTCTCTGATAGGTTCATAAGAGTAGTGGTTGATGGGCAAAAATCTGAAGCTCACAGAAAATTAATGCTAGCCCAACTCTCTAATCTACATCAATGATCTTCCAAATCACATTCTAAGATCATTTGTAGACATTTATGCTGATGACACTACCATTTATGGAAACACTTCAAAGGCCGTAAACGAACAAGTTCTCTCTAATTCTCTCTCTCTCCTCTGATCTTGAGCATGTGGTGCAATGGGGAAAGAGGTGGCTGTTTATTTTTACTGTATCTAAGACCAAGCTTCTATCTTTCCATCATCAATGCTCTGATTCCCGTCTGGCATCAATTGAAATTAATGGCTCTCATCTTCATGAGGCTCCATGTTTTGACAAACTTCTGGGCTTGACCTTTACTCCTGATCTGAGATGGAACACGTACATCAAATCCGTTGCCAGCACTGCTGGGAAAATAGTGAGAGTGTTCTACCATTCAAGTAGATATCTCACTGCTGATGTAATTTTCTGCATGTATAAGAGCCAAGTACATCCAAGGTTAGAGTACTGTTGCCACATCTGGGCAGGAGCTGCTAGAAGCAGCTTATCCTGCCTTGACAGAGTTCAAAATAGACTTTGAAGCCTAGTGGAGGATGCCCTTTTCTCTTCCCTGGAACCTCTTTCCCACAGAAGAGATATCGCGAGCATGTCTGCTTTAGCGTTATCTTTATGGCAAATGCTTGTCTGAACTCCAATCTATGGTCTTCCCTGGCCTGACTTTCACAAAAAAACACTCATCTAACTGAAACCACTATCAATAATTTCCCCCACTCTTTATCTGTGCCTAAACCTAAACATAGATTCCATGAACAAAGCTTCTTTCTTAGAACTTCACACCTCTGGAACTCTGTTCCGTTTTCCTGCTTTCCAATTGACTACAATATGGTTGTGTTCAAGTCCAACGTGAATAAATTCTTGATAAGCCATCCTCTTAAGTTACCAATTTACGAATTTTCCACTACTAACGATGATTGACATGTTCCCCTTGACCACTGTACACTCATTAACCCTTATCCTCGAGTGGCCCCCGGGCCTTGATAAGTGGTGTCTCCTTTGTAAAATAAATAAAAAATTCATCATTGCAGTTTCCATTTAATATTTTATTATTTGCATTATTACAATTACTGTTCTCATCTTGGATGTTCTTTGTAATTGTTGAAGGAAACGAGCTTTGTATTAGTAGCATTAAATGTTACCATCCATTTACATCCCCATTCCATTTGGAGGTCATTCTCTAAGGTTTCAGACAATAATCATAATAATATAGAAGTGAAGAAACTTATTTTTATCTATGAAAAATAATGTCTTAACAAATACGCAAGATGTTATGAATTTTCAAACAAAATCGAAATCAAATAGTGATAATGGTTGTAACCCAATGGGTCACCGACACGTTTAGTATTACTTGAAATAACATTTTTATTTTTAATTTTCATCAAGAAACTATTAAAAGCTTTGTTAAAGCCCAAGTCCAAAATACTTGTACTATCTCCAACATTTATTGCATCAATATCTTTTTTTTTTTTTTTAAGTGGGTTATTATGAGAAGGGTTTAAATTCGATTAGAGTATCACTTACACTAACTTCAATTGGATTGTGAAAGCTCAATTTCACTGGATAAATATTAAAAATAATAAACTTGTTGCCACAATCAATAAAATAATGCAGTTCACAATCACTGGACGTTTTATCAGACTTCTTTTTTGTTTCAGATTTTAGACATTAATCTCAATTATTTTTAACCAATTCGAATTCAGATAATCCGTGGCTTCATATTTTTCTTATTGAAGTGAATTTTTGGTTATAGTCAGTTAACGTACTTCCTTATTTCCGGCATAGCACTACTGGAAACGGTGATAAAGTAAATCAGTACCGTTGCTTTTTTTTTTTCTCTCTCATACCTATATCTCCCTTGTGCATGCACTTTCTTTTTTTATTACGTTTTTCCGATCTTTCTTTTTTTTTTTTTTTTTTTTTTTTTATACTTTCATAAATATATTATATAAATCCAAATAAAAATAAATAAAATGAAGAAAAACTTATTGTACCTACTTGTCAGGGAGTGAAGATTGTATATCACAAAAATTGATCAAGTAGTTGACCAATTTACAAAAAACAAATTTGTCGGTTTTTTTTTTTACAAATAAATGACAGATGAGGCCATATTTCTCTGGAGAATATAATAAGAGGAAGTAATCAATGATTATTTTGACACTTTCCATTTTCATTAAAGTTGTATACCCTTGTCCACCGAAACTACTTGTGTGATTTTTGGAATTGTTCATCTTCGTCCCATGATTGGTACGCACATCACAAAGACATTTCTGTATTTTCTTTAATTTTAAATGCTGCTGTAAATCTGAATATGCATCAAATTTTTCTTAATGTCGTGCAATAACCAATTATTTTACTTCTGTCGAGCCTCATTACTACTATTGATCAGACGCAATCAGGTAAATTATTTGTTTGGTTGTTTTTGTTTTACGGCATATCAACCCTTTTCAGGTTATTTAATGCCAAATCCAAAGATTTTGAAGAAAATTTTTTTAATGGAATATATTTGTTGTTTTCAAGTCGGTTTCTATTTAACCCATAGTTGGGACCCTAACAGGTACTACCACTCCGGGTCAGAGTGGACCTGGGAGTAATGGCAATTAAAGGGTGGCTCCACACTCCCCAAAGCCCGCAAGCTGGGGCCTCACCACTGGATATAGTTTAAGGTCATATCCAGAACCAAAATTATTTGTGAATACAAAAAAAAATAAATAAAATAAAGGTTCCAATGCCAAAATAATATGCATAGAAAAGACAAACTTAGTTTATGATATTTGGCAAGAAAATTTCAGAATTAAGAGACAAAATGAAGTTTAGTGCAAGAAAAATAGTTGAAATTTTTTTTTAAAATTTGGATTAAAAAAAAAAAAAACCCAAAGAAAAGGAGTATCACAAATAAATGGATTGGACTAAAAAGTAAATAAAACGTGTTCAGAAGTTTCAGGACAAATGGTGTGAGGATTTTGCAAATAAACTACAAGAAATATACACTAAAAATATTTTCCTTGTTCAATTTGAAAAAACTGTAAACAAAAAAAAAAGATAATAAAATATTTTTAGGTGTGATCATATATGATCTCAAAGTAAAATATTTAAATAAAAAAAATTAAAACAAAACAAATTTTAATATAAGAAACATTAAAAATTTCAAATGTTTTCTTTAATTTTTAAATTAAAAAGGAATTTTAAATAAATATAAAATTTAAATTCAAAGAAATAGAAAAAAATCTAATAGGAGCACACTTAACAGAGAATAATGAAAAAATGAAACAAAAACAAAAAAAACGAAAAACATAGGACCATATACCATATATCGTACATCTAAACAATATGATATAAATGCGGGAGTACCTCAGGGGTCAAACCTTGGACCTTTATTATTCTTGATATTCATAAATGACCTCCCTGATAAAATTGTTTCTGAAATGGGTATATTTGCTGATGACACCACTCTCTATAACAGGCACGAGGGGAAAACAAATGAACACATATCTAAGGAAATGGCAGAAACACTAGAGAAAGACTTCCAATCTGTAGTAGAATGGGGACAAAAATGGAGGGTCACATTCAATGCTGCCAAGACTAAGCTTGTTTCCTTCAATAATTACAAGAACCCTTCTCTACCACCAATAGCAATGGCCAAGAACACATTACCCAAAAGTACTTCTTTTAAACTTCTCGACCTAATGTTTACAGGGAACATGAACTGGAATAGATACATTGAAAGCATTGCCAAGGCTGCTGCAAAGAAGATGGGCTCTCTCTACTGTGCTAGAAAACTACTTACGTCTGAAAGTATCCTGTACCTCTATAAGGCTACCATTCGCCCATGTATGGAGTACTGTTGTCACATTTGGGCTGGTGCATCTGCTACTTGTCTCACTCATGGACAAGGTTCAAAAGAGTCGCCAATCTGATAGGTCCTGAACTATCATCTAGGCTTCAGCCTCTGTCTCATCGACGAAATGTATCCCTCTGTCTGTTCTACAAGTACTTTAATGATGAATTCTTTGACGAACTACAAGCACTTGTACCCCCTCAACGTGAATACCCCGACAAACCTGACAAGCAGCTAAATCCCACCCTTTCATAGTAGAGATCCTTAGGTGTAAGAAAGCCTTTTACTCCAATAGTTTCTTCCCCAGAACTGCTAGACTTTGGAACTTCCTTCTGGGATTCTGCTTTCCCAACTGTACTGACATGCAGAAGTTCAAGTGTAATCTGAACAGACATCTTGCTACTCATCTCCCTTCATAATATCGCTGCAACTTATGTCCCTGATAATAGCTTCCTACTTCAAAGTGGCATTGTGCCTTGTTTGGGGTGAAAATTGAATAAAAAAAAAAAAAATTAAAAAAAAATGTTAACATCCATTTCTTGTTCTCTTTCGGTAGAGGATCAGTCCTTCACGACGGAGACAATTTTTTATTTTTGTACCTTTTCTCCACGTTAAAAAACGACCCTGGTGTCTAACTGTCCCGTGGGGAGGCATAGTAAATAGGTACAATGATAAAATGAAGTCTTTACAAATTTCAATAAGTTATCTCCCTTAGATTTTGATTTACACCAAATGAGGCAAAACTTTTACATCTTAATTTTTGTATGTATTTTCTTCCTAATTTTAAACCTCCGAAAAAGACTGTTAAATTATGAAAATGACACCTGGAGAATCAATATCTCATTTGTCAAATAAGATATTCAAAGCAATCTTTTACAAGTGAAAATATACAATACTTATATAGTCTATTGAAAATATACAGTACTTATAAAAAATGCCCCTGAAAAAGGTCACGGTGGCCAAAACATTAGAATAACATTCAAAATAAGAATAATGGTCCAGGTAAACTAAATAATAACAAACGGATTTAAGGACATTTTACCGATCAGGGAACTTGGAAGAAAAAGAAAAAAAAAAAAAAAAAGGTGTGTAATACTCCCTCCCCTTCAAAAAGTATAAGAAAAAAAAATTTAAAAAAAGGACAAAAAATAGGGAAAAGAGATCCTCTAATTAAGATAAGCATGCAGGTGAGGGGGAGTGTGTAGTTTTGTGACATTCTCACCTGAAGTTGAACAATCTGAAAAAAAAAAAAAAAAAAGAGCCAGGTCTATGAGCATTAGATGAAGTGACTCTCCAATAAACGTCACTAATAAAAATCGTTAATAAAATTCACTATTTATTTTTTGCAATCAAACCATATTTGGTACGAATAAACTAGAGTTGCAACCAAGTTTCAGTCAAAACTGTCCAATCATTTTTGTCTTATCGCTGTTTAATGATGGTGGATCGTCTCATCAATAAGATGGGGTGATCCTGAATGGCTGAACTGATCCAACTCTTTCTTCCCCAATTTTTATTTACACAGTTATCTTACTCATCTCTATCAAAACAATCTCCAGGTTAGGTTATACCTAAATTACAGCCACAAACTAGGGCAGTGCCGAGAAAGGAGTATGTCAGAAATATTGACAATTTTTCACGTCAAGTTTAAGTTGAACATTGATAAAATAAAAACGGTTTGTGATTCATGGTTTTAAGTATGCTTGTACCGAGTTGGTTAAAAAAGTTTTTTTTTTTTTTTTGAATGTCATCTTTCCAGCCAATTAAAAATCTTTTTATATTTCTATTCATCAAATCTTGTATTTGCTGTAGCAAGTATGTTGACGTCTGCAGAGAAGTTTTTATATTTTTGTTTGTATTTTAGGCCTTTTACGTTTTAATGCTTTTTTTTTTTTTTTTACTATAGGAAAGGAAAAAGAAATCTACAAAAAAACTGCATTAAAATATATGGCATGTATATGGGGAGAATGCCATTACAGAACGGGCATGCAAAAAATCGTTTGCTTGATTCAAAAAAAAAAAATAGAAATAAAAAATAATTTTTCAGCAAGAGATGTTCCTTGCTCTATTCGGCCAAAGGTGATTAAGAGTGACGAAATGAAAGTAGTAGTTGAACAAGATTGCAGTTTGACAACCAGACAAATCGCAGACATTGAAAATTGTTAAAACAAGCATAAAAATGAATCACATTAATCACTTAAAAACAAAAAAACACACTTTTTGCCCAACCTAATATCAAATATGGTTAGGTTTGCAAAAAGAATTGTGAATTTTATTATCGATTCCAACAGTGGGTATCAATTTTTTTGCCACCAATACCAGATTTATTCAATTTTAACAAAGTACTGATCATTTATTCAGTAAACAATATATTTTACTAATTGCCCGTATCTGGAGTTGTCCAGGAGTCTTTATTTCCATTTCATTTTTTTTGGTTTAAGCAACTTTTTTTGGTTTAAGAAACTTTTGAAAGTTACATCTATCTAGTAGTTTTAATTAAAACAAATTATAATTTGTTAAATTACAATGCATTATAATGAACAAAGAAAAATGTATTTTATTATAAAGAAAATTTATAGAACGCAATAAAATGCAGAAGTGTAATAAATAAACAATGTAGATTTACCTTTACAAATGCAATATATATGTATACATTTTTTTTTCGTTTTTACTTGCGTCAGCAGGATTAGACAGACATCCATATTGTATGATATTTTGGGAAAACTTTCCCTTCCTCATAAGTCCTGATATGTCCTAAACTGTCATCAAAGCTTCAGCCTTTGTCCCATCGACGAAATGTTGTATCCCTCTGCCTGTTCTACAAGTATTTTAATGGTGAATGCTCCAACGAACTACAAGCACTTGTACCCCTTCAAAATACCCCCCCCCCGACAAACCCGACAAGAAGCAAAATTCCACTTCTACACAGTAGAGATCCCTAGATGTAAGAAAGCCTTCTACTCTAATAGTTTCTTCACAAGAACTACTAGACTTTGAAACTCCTTTCTGGATTCCTGTTTTCCGAACTGTACTGACATGTAGAAGTTCAAGTGCAATGTGAACAGACATCTCGCTGCTCAACTCCCTACATAGTATCCCTGCAACTTATGTCCTCGATAGTAGTCCCCTACATCAAAGTGGCACTGTGCCTTGTTTGGAGTGAAAATGAAATTAAAAAAAAAAAAAAAAAAAAAGTGATCGATTAGTTAAATATGCATACATTTGATATTTTTATTAGCTTTAAAGCTTCAGCCTTAAAGACTATTAAAAACTAGTATTCACTCGACGTTATCTGTGTGGAGTTATATTAATGGTTGGTTATAATTTCAAATAAAGTTAGGTTTTACAATGTTTGCCTTAAAAGAAAAGTTTTAAAAGAAATACTTTTTGCAATATGAGAAGTAATAAAAGAACTGTTAGCGCAAAGACGTTTTTCTTAAAAGAAAGAACAACTGATGGTTGATTCTGCATTTCTTACTGACGGCAAACGGCTTTAATGAATTGCCACAAATTTAATTGTTTAAAATACGAATAGAAAAGCTACCAGATGGGTATCAAACTTCGCGCCTCAGAAAATTTGGGTCACTTGTGATATCATACAACCAATGTCATCTCAAATAACATAGCCCCGTCTTTTTATAAACCCCTATCACACACACACACACACACACACACACACACACACACACACACACACACACACACACAATGATTAGATTTTATCAACAGATTTTTAAAATAGAAAGAATTTGTTGCATTTGTGCGTTTGTACAACTTTTTGTGTTTTCAGTTGGGACATGGGGAGAGTGCATACCAGGGGTAGACAAGTGCAATTTCAGGACTTAATCGAAAAGATTTTTGTTTTTGTAACAATAACCAGAATTCAGAAATATTTTAATGCATCTTATTTTGTTGAGAAGGTTTTTTTTTTTTTAATAAATATAAGAAATTTATGATAATAAATAATAAAAAATCGATTTTATTTATTCATTTTTCTTTTAATAAAATAAAGATTTTTATGAACATAAAGTTTTTGTAATACATTCCTGGAATTAAAATAAATATAAGAAACTTATAGCAAAATAAAATTTTTAAAAATGTCTAGGCGCTTCTACACTATCAGAACAGAATTTTATAGTCGATAAATTGAGTTTTCAGATTTAAAAAAAAAAAAAAAAAAAATGGTTTCTACTGATTTTTTTTATCAATTCTAATAAATTACAATGTTAGCTTCCAAATTATGCAGTCGAAATTACCTGAATATCACTGAATTATTAAAAAAAACAAAAAACTTATGCGTGTTAGTTGAAAAATTTCGGCCATCTTGTTTAAATTTAAACTGAAAATTACCTACCATTTGAACTGTGTGTTATATAAGCATAGGCACCGCCAAAACGGGGGGGGGGGCAGGCAAGTACTTTTTGACGGACCGTCTTTTTAAAAATCTACTAAAAATCAGGTAATTATCCAATCAATACGAAATTTTCAGCGATTATTAAGAGAAGAATGAACTTTATAACAGTGTACTTATTTTTTATAAACAATATTTATATATATATATATATATATATATATATATATATTGCTTACAACCCTCCACCCTTGTTTTGAGGGGGTTCCAAATATGCTTAAAATAATCATCTGAAACTGAACAAAACATATTGTGTTGTTGTAAGGGATGGGATTATAGATTAAAACAAGATAAAAAAACTTGTTTGCATACCTTATTTTGATGTCTGAATATCAGAACTTCGATTGCGTTTAATTATCCCGCTTTTGAGTTTTGAAGTGTGAAATTCGGGGAATATGTTAAGTAAAATAATTAATTTAAGTTTAGCAAAACAAAAAAAATTTTTTTTTTAAATATTTATACGAAAAAAGCCATTTTAAAATCTTTGATAAATAAATTAACAATTTCTTTTTAGCAAGCCGAATAATGCATGACCATTATTAAACAGGGCATACTTTAAAGAATCGATACAAAAAAAAAAAAAAAAAAAAAATTCGATAAATATTGTGCCATTTTTTCGATCCAGTTTGGAAACGTTTGCTGCCTTTCGACTACGGTGGACCAAACGCGCTGAAATAATTTTTTTTATTCTGCTTTAAATTGTCCCCCTCCCCATTTTGGAGAGCCTGACCCCCCCACACACATACACATTAAAAACCAAGCTCATACAAATGGTCACCCATCTGGTACTGACCAGCCTCAGCATTAATAATACATTGAAATTTTCGTCACTGAAAAATAAGTTTTTTTTTGGCTTTTTGGTCTTTCGTAGTTTGCTTTTTATCAAGAACAAATGTAAACAGTAATCAAATCGACTCAAAGTAACTGGTTGCCTATATGAATAAGTGGAATTATTTGACATCCAGGTACTTATATTATAATATTTTTATATATTCTCATAGAAAATCACCCTAAATCTTAGTTAGACAAGAAATAAACAAATTAATTCTTTCAAAAACCTTTTTTTTTTTTTTTTTTTTTTAAACTATTTATATACGTTTTTTTTGTGCAAAACAAAAAAACGCCAATTGTTAACTTTTGGGGAAAATTTAACATTTCAAATTTAATTAAAAATTTGAGAAAAAGTTTTACATTATTCTGCTTTCTATATGATAAAATTCAGGGTTTTATCTTTCTGGAAAAAAAAAGTTACTCAGAAATAATGGATTTTAATAAATGTAATTTCGTTTTAAAAAACAACTTGATTTTTCAGCTATTTTTGGCGGTGCCTACATAAGCAAATACGATCGTTTTTGCTTATGTAACACACAGGAGAGTTCGAAAGAGAGGCAATTTTCCGTTTCCAGTTTCTATTTTCTTTCATAAATAATTTTCTACCTTATCGATGTTCTTGATTTTGAGATATAATCATCTTCAAAATACAAGGAATACGTAGATACCATTGTTTTTATGTGAATTTCAGTATTACGATTTCTGAAAGTTTGTTCTGTAGAAGCACCAATGTCTATTGTTTTAAATAAAACTATTTGGCATTTTTTTTTTTTTTTTTACACAGTGGTCACCACTTATCAAGGCCCGGAGCCACTCAGGGATAAGGGTTATTGCAAGTACATTACGTTAGTGTGGAAATTTGATGAAGTGTTTACTTAAGGGGGGGGGCGGTTCATTAGGAATTTGTTAACGTTGGACTTGAACACATCCAAGTTGTAGTCAGGTGGGAAGCAGGCAGACGGAACAGAGTTCCTCAGGCGTGCAGTTCTAAGAAAGAAGCTTTGTTCATGGAATCCACGTTTTGATTTAGGCACAGAAAGAGTGGGGGAAATTTTTCACAGTGGATTCAGCTAGACGGGTGTTTTTCATGAAAGATTGACGAGGGAGGACCAGAGATTGGAGTTCAGACGAGCACCTGCCATGGAAATAACGATAAAACAAGGATAGGCTCGCAACGTCTCTTCTGTGGGAGAGAGGTTGCAGGGTAGAGAAAAGGGCATCCCCCACTAAGCCACAAAGTCTATTTTTACTCTGTCAAGGCAGGATAGGCTGTTTTTAGCAGCTCCTGCCCAGATATGGCAGCAGTATTCCATCCTTGGATGTACTTGGCTTTTATATAGATAGAGAATTGCATCAGTAGTGAGATATCTTCTGGAGCGGTAGAAGGATCCCACCATCTTTCCAGCGACCTTGGCAACAGACTTGATGTACGTGTTCCATTTCAGATCAGAAGTAAAGGTCAAACCCAGAAGCTTGTCGAAACACGGGGCCTCTCCCAGACGAGAGCCATCCATCCCAATTGATGCCAGATGGGGATCAGAGCGTTGATGATGTAAGGATAGGAGTTTGGTATTAGATGCATTAAAGGTAACCTGCCACGTCTTCCCCCACTGAACCATGCGCTCGAGATCAGAGGAGAGAGTCAGAGAGAACTTTGTCATTTACAGCCTTTGATGTGTTGCCGTAGATGGTCGTGTCATCAGCATAGATGTCAACGAATGATTTAAGTAAGTGTTTAGGGTGGTCATTGATGTAGTTTCTAAATAAAAAAAATTGGATTTTTCGATGGGGTGGGGTTGATTGAAAGTCCCTCATGGAAAAAAAAAAAAAAAAAAAAGAACGGCCATGTTATTTGAGGTTACACCGGTTGTATGTCAAGTGATCTAAATTTTCTGACACCAGAAATTTGGTATCCGCCTGGTACACTAGCACAAAACTCTTTAAACACATTCTTCACAGAGACATTCTTTGTTTAATTTTATTTGTTTTATGAAAAATGAAGAAAATCTATTTTAAAAAATTAATTTCCTTTCGTTTTACCATTTCATTTATTTTATGGACTTTTCAGATAATTGTCCCTCATGAGCCCAAACAGAATCGAATGAACATTTCAATGGTATCTTCACATTCCTGGGAAATTTTAACCCTTGTTGAAACTTATTTGAATGTTTTGTCAGCATATCGATTTCTATAACACAAGCAAACACTGACTTTTATATAAATAGGATTCCTTATTGCTCTTAGTCAAATTTTTTGTGGATATCATCAGTCTAATAAAAGGTTTTGTGTCACAACATAAACAATTTTTTTAACTACTGATAAATTTGCAAATCGGCAACCTAGTAACTTCCGTTTCCCTTATTTTGTTCTTTAGTCCTCATATTCTATGAGCGATGTTTCTGACAATAAAAGAGAAGAATTGCTGTTTTCTGGATCAGAATCTATTCCATCTAAAACTTCTTGTTGGCGAGATTTTGACCTTGAAGTAGTATTTTTTAGCTCCTTATATCAAGTGGTTTCATGCCTTGTCTGGAGCGATTTCCATTTTTAAAAAAAAAATCACTCTTAATGCCATCAACAGAAGGATGTAGATGTTTGATCCGTTCATACTAAGATCGAGATCTAATTTGATTGAAGAGTCATGTCTTCAACTGACGACAGTATTTGTTGTTAAGTAGTTAAAAGCTTCCGAACTATTAAGTAGCTTGTCATCGTTCACAGCGAGGGATGTGGACAAACCCATGAGATCATCTTTTGTTGACCTTCCATGATCGGAAGAAAGTTTGCCTTCTACTGAAAAACCATGGTCAAGTGGCCGTATTCAAAGAACTTGTTATCAAAATCCCCATCTGACAGATAAGGTTCCTCGTTGATTATTATTAAATCTTGCTTTCTTGTCAGTGAAAAAAAAGAAGAAAAAAAAAAAAAAAAAAAAAAAAACTTACACCGTAACAGGATTTCTTTTCTTCCAAAAAAAATCTTCGATTTGTGAGGCAGAGGGGAAACTTACCTTGTCAGACAAGATGACAAAATCTGTGTAGCGTCGAAAAACAAACCAAGAATCGTGTGGTGAACGCATCACCTGTAGTTTGAACACCTAAAATAAGAAAATAAATCAAGTAAGATTAAAGAGAAAATTACACGCACACACACACATATATATATATATATATTGTTCATAGCTCTAAAAGAATAGAGCACTAGAGGCAGCTGATAATATAAGCATTTGTAAGATTTCTTTCACTTCATAGCTTGTGCATATTACATAATGGGTAAGAAGTCCGACTTGACAAAACGTTCAGGTTTCAAATCTCAGTCTGAAGTACTTGTCCCCCCCCTTTTTTTACAAAGGGGTCACCACATATCAAGGCCCGGAGGCCACTCGAGGTTAAGGGTTATTGAGTGTACAGTAGTTAATGGAATAATTTCTTAGTAATCGTTAGTAGTAGAAATTTGGTGAATTGGATTATTTAATGGGACGGTTCATCAAGAATTTGTTTATGTTGGACTTGAAGACAACCAAATTGCAGTCAGCTGCAAAACAGACTAACAGAAGAGATTTCCACAGGCGTGCAGTTCTGAGAAAGAAGCTTTGTTCATGGAATCTACCTTTCAGTTTAGCACAGATAAAGAGCTAGTTAGACGGGTGTTTTTTGTGAAAGATTGGCGAGGGGGGACCATAAGTTGGAGCTCAGACAAGCACTTGCCATGGAAATAACCATAAAGCAGAGACAGGCTCGCAATGTCTTCTCTGTGGGAAAGAAGTTGCAGGGAAGAGAAGAGGGCCTCACTCACTAAGCTACAAAGTCTACTTTGAACTCTGTCAAGGCAGGATAAACTGCTTCTAGCAACTCCTGTCCAGATATGCAACAGTACTCCATCATTGGACGTACGTAGTTCTTATATATAGAGAATTGCATCAGGAGTGAGATATCTAATGGAGCAGTAGAAGGATCCCACCATTTTTCCAGTGACCTTGGTGATGGATTTGATGTAAGTGTTCCATTTCAGGTCAGGAGTAAAGGTCAAGCCCAGAAGCTTGTCGAAACATGGAAGCTCTCCAAGATGAGAGCCATCCATTTCTATTGATGCCAGATGGGAATCAGAGCGTTGATGATGTAAAGATAAAAGCTTGGTTTTAGATGCATTAAAAGTAACCAGCCACCTCTTTCCCCATTGTACTACGTGCTCAAGATCACAGAAGAGAGAATCGGAGAGAACTTGGTCATTTATTGCTTTTGATGTGTTGCCATAGATGGTAGTGTCGTCAGCATAAATGTCTACAAATGATCTAAGTATGTGTTTTGGGAGATCATTGATTTAGATCAAGAAGAGCGTTGGGCCAAGGATGGACTCCTGAGGAACTCCAGCATTAATATTGAGAGCTTCCGATTTTTACCCATCAACCACTACTCTTATGAGCCTATCAGAGAGAAATGATTTAATAATTGAAAAGAGATTTCTAGCTACACCGTAGCCTGAAATCTTGTGAAGTAGGCCTTTATGCCATACCCTATCAAAGGCCTTTGATATGTTAAAAGCAACTGCCCAAGAAAGGAAGCCTTTGTCGAGAGATTTGCTAATCCTATATGAGTTAATCATTAGCACATCTGCTGTAGATCTAGCAGAACGGAAACCATATTGCATGTCACTAAGGTTATTTCTTCTGAGGTGGTTGACTACTTTATTTAACACAGATTCAAGCAACTTACTCATAATACACAGGAGACTTATTGGTCTGTACTGAGGGGAAAGACGATTCTATTTATAAACGATGCTGCTAGGAACTGACGAATCAAATTAATTCACGTTCTGCTACCAACCAATCAGAAACCAGAATTGCTTCATAAATATTAAACCTTTTCAGTAGCAATTTCGCATGTTTTTTCCGTCTTGACACGGTAAGAATATTTTGCTCGGTGGAACTGTCTACTGCAAACCAGTCACCTCTCAGGACTTGTGTGTAACATCGAAAACTGTTCTGAAACTAAACATGGCTCACACTTCTAGAACAGGGCATACTGATGAGGTTTTCCAGGGTGTTGGGAAACAATTCTCCTCAAGACAATGCTTAAACAGCTTTGTAAATATGGGGGCTAGTTCTGGTTTAAGCTTTTTCAACACTATAATTGGAATGCCGTCAGGGCCAGTTGCTTTACTGGAATCAAGGTTTTTGATTAGCTTGGCAACATCATGCACAGATATTTGTATGTCGTATAGTGTGTTTTCAGTCACAGAAGGAAATACAGGGAGTTGGTGGCCCTGATCGCATAGGGTAGAATTAGCTGCAAAGTTCTTGGCAAAGAGTTTAGCTTTGTATGATGCAGATGAGATTACCTCAGTTCCATTGATGACGGTTAGGATAGAGCACACACTTTTGTTCAGGATCCTGTTTGTTATTCACTCAAACTCATAGGAACCAAGCTGCTGCTCAGTTACTTTGGACTTTGTATGGAGAAATATGGGGTGGGGGTGAGAGTTGATGACCTTGGTCGCATAAGGTAGAATTACCTGCAAAGTTCTTGGCTTTGTCTAATGCTGACGAGATTACCTCAGGTCCATTGATGATGGTTGGGATAGAGCACACACTTCTGCTTAGCACCCTGTTAGCTATTTGCCAAAACTGGTGGGAACCTAGCAGCTGCTCAGCTACTTTGGATTTACCAACAGACTGAGCATACAACTCTCTTGCATTGTTTATTACTCTTTTACAGTGGTTGCTAGCAGTCCTGAAGGTGGCTTTAGTCTCAGTACATCTATTACGTTGGAAGCAATGGAAAAAGTGATTTCTGTGCGCTATGGCAACAGCACATTCTGGAGAACTATGGCTGGTTGTTAGGTTTTTGCTGGAACTTTTTCGAGGGTACATTCCGTCAGGTCTGATACTATAAAAGACACATCCTTTTTAAACATGGAGTACAGAGGTAGATCAGATATAAATGTACGGAAGCTATCCCAGTCAGTCAGAGTATCGATATACTGTACGATGGAGAGGTACATCTGAGGATTTATTACATTTCATTTTTATCTTCACTGATACAAAGTGATCGGAGGATCCCAGTGGAGACAGAACAGAAGATGAACATAGCTCAGGGCAAGTTGTGAGAAAAAGGTCTAAAAGACTTGCATACTGACCATTAGTGTCGGGCACATGGGTGGGTTCATGAATAATCTGAGTGAGGTCATAAGCAATGGAGAAATCCTGGCAGAACACCCCCCCCCTCATCATTGGTCTTGTTTGTTGAGTCGGTTAACCATTCCACATTGAGGACATTGAAGTCTCCACAGATGTGAATGAATGCTGGCTGAAGGATGAGCAGACAGGATGTAGTCAATTTTCTCATATATGCTCTTAAAGATTGTGACTCCGCTACTGTGGGAGCGATAGAGGGCAAATATAAATGCAGTGGTAAGAGCAGGGCTTTAGAAAAGTCTGTGGATGACACGCACACACACACATTACTGCCTCGAATTGAAATATTTCGCATGAGAAAAGATTAAGATAAATAGTTGAATGAGAGAGAGAATATATGTACAAAACAAAAGAAAAAGAGATAAACAAAGGAAGAAGGGACTGAACAATACACAGACTATAATTCTATCTTCTGATAATTCAGCTAACTTTATGACGAGATTTTGTTTTTTTGATTGCTTCACACAGTTAAGTACTTTATTCATTTTTACCCAAACTAAACTGTCCTTCCTCCAGGCCCGACTTTTTTTTGTTTTATTTTAATTGTTTCGTTCATCTCATGATTGTATTTCTTTTGTTCATCCCATCCTTGGCCATTGAGTTCTGGCGGAAATTCTCTAAAATATGAATTCCTAACAATAAAAATCCCTTGTATACAAATACACTTTCAACTATGTATTTTGTTGTTCTTGTCATCAGTATGCGTAATATGAGGAGAAAGTTACCTCAAACGTCATAATATCACGGCTGAACTTTTTCTTTTCACCTGTTGTAACACACATCATAAAATACCTGGGTTTCCTTGGAGGACTACAAGAAAAAAGCAGCTGTAGATTAACAAACACACAGATCAAGGCACTCACCAAGGAGGCGGGATGTACAGTAGAACCTCGGGATACGGTAGTAATCGGTTCCTTTGTCTACCAGCATAATAACAATGAAGTTTTAATATTTTTGAATGTTAAAAACGGGATACTGCATAGAATTTCTTTTGATTTTTTTTTTTTTTTTTTTTTAAATCATCATTAATAGTTTAGTTATTTTTATCCTCTAAACGGTCTATCATATTGTCAATATAATATTTTATATAACTTATACAGGCAGAAAGACCCAACGTTACTCGGCATTTAATGAGGAGCACTATGTCCTTTTCTTACATTATGCTCATAACACAATATATTGTAACAGTCAATACATGTCAACATTCTGAACCGACACGTTATATGCAGACAGTTATAAGGAAACAAAGACAGAAAAAAATTTGGTTTGCTTTTTTGAAACAGACATTTATTTACAGGTATTTTTAACACTGTCTCTTGCTTAAGTCTTCTTGTACTTCAAAGTGTTTAACAAGACTGCCGTCTCGAACGCGTGGTATTCTGTCTTTGTCCGGCCATGTTTAGGACATGTTTTCCCTGTTGCTCTCAGCCTACCTGTGTAATATGTCTATTTCAGTCCATTTCTCACCTCGAAGGTCCACGTTTTCCTCTTTTTATAATCTTTTTCTTTCTTTCTTTCTCCCTCGCACACGGCTTGGTCCTTTGCATACATTGGCTGCTGCTGTTGCCATATGCGTATCAATGCTCTGTTACAATAGTACTTTGCTTTTTCTCATTTTCATCGCAGGTTTTGCATCCAAATATATTATAGTTGGAAGAAACTGAAATTTTGAAAAACTCTCTGAATCAGTACCTTACTTATAAACTGAACCATTTTTACTTCAAATCAGGGTCATCACCTAACAATGGTACGGCCAGATATAAAGTCACCTATACTTCTGAATTGCCAAATAAGTTAATATTTATAAGTTTTTAGTCAATTTATTTTGATATAAATAGTCACTGACTAAATCTATGGTAGCTCTTTTGATTCTGGTCAAGAACTAATTACATAATCAGATCAGAAATGAATAAAGGCCAAAAATACAGTATTTGACCCTTATCATGGCTATATCTCGGTGGCTGTGCCCTTACTCACTTCCATTCATTTATCTGCTTTGTTCCTGTCTAGAACCAATACGGCTACCGCAGATTAGTTTAGTTAATCATTATGGTAAAGCAAAATAATATTTTGTACTAACTTCCCAACTATGATTCCTTTAAAATAACTTATCTTGGTAAAAGTAATGATTACCAAAGAATTATGCGTGTATTTGTTGATAAAACAACAGTTCAATAAGATTTATTTAAATGTAAAAATAAAAAATTATTTTTATTGAAATAGGCATTCTTGGTGTGTTAATAAAAGTTGCTTTATAGTTGTATACTAGCTTGCCACTTGGAAAGGCAGCGATCATAATTTATTTTAATTTATACAGATTTCGTATTTATTATTCTCTATTGATTATAATACTGTACCCAACATATAGTAGTGATTTCAACCGTTAAAACAAAAATATGACTTAGGCGCCATCAGCTAGAATCGAAAGCAAAACATTTAGCTCCTCGGCGGTATTAACTACCGGCAGATGACTAATAAAACTTTAAAAATTAATGCAGTTTAATGTACAAATGTAATTTGAGCATGCGTAGAGGAGTGTAGTATTGGGAATCCCAGCTTAATTGTTATATAGGTAGTTTTAGAAATAGAAAGTTATGTAAGTATATTTAATTTCCCATCAGCGAGTTGGCAGGGTCACAAAATGTTAGGTTTGATAGGTATCAACCTAGAGAGAATGCACCGGAAATTAGGGGTAACACGGGAATTATGGTCGTAGCCTTCCGGTTGATGACCACATTGGCAGAGAGTTGGTTTTGTGCAGCAGAGAATACAGACAAGATATTTCGGCTCTCTGACAACCAGGGTTTGAGATGATAGGCTTGCCTTGAAATAAAAGATTGAAGCTTCAAATCCATCTTGTTGTTTATTGATGCATCTGTCTGCAGTGACCACTCCCCACGAGATGGAGACCAGCGTCCAAGAAGGCATCATCCGCTGGCCAAGGCAACCAGGTATGTACGCATTATATATGGCACATACACATTTTGAAGACTTTCACGGTAAGAAACGGTGTAAGGGTAAGAACACACACACACATATATAATAGTGAACTGCACGTAACAGACATAAGAGAATACACACACGCACACACGTATATAAGTAAGAACATTGATAAGAACACAAAGGCCCGTAAAAGTAACAAGAAACAGTAAAAAGAATCGAACAGAACAGTAAGAGTAAAAATTAAACGATTAATTAAACGAACAAATAAATAATAGGACGCAAAAACCTTCATTTAACAGGAGCACTTTAAGTCAGCTTATGCTTGACATGTTCCAATTTTGAATCCTTAGTTATTTTTATCCTCTAAGAACTAAATTGAATTTGTTCTGCATGTCCGAATCTCCTATACATAAAGTTTCAAGTCTGCAGAACAAAAATTGACAATAGTTTAGTAGAGATTATTCCACACATCAGCAAGGTGATATATATATATATATATATATATATATATATATATATATATATAAGAACAAAGAATTAATAAAATATGTTAAAAAACACTTTAACAAGAGTTAAAACATATTTAATTTTCAAAAAGAAAACACAAATTAAGCAGATTGTCCTTAATCCACAGAGTTTTGAAAGAAATATTTTCTTCTCATCAGAGGTAGGAATTAGCCAAATACGGAATTGGATTTTGCTTACAAAGTATTTAATGAAACTGCAAGTGAGTCATAGAGCTTATTTGGTAAAAGTTAAAAAAAACAGTGAGGCAGAGGGAATGGGGGAAAAAGAAAAATGATTTCATGTGAATGGATGGTCAAGTGAAGAGTAGAATATCCAATGACAGTATAATAAAAAAAAAAAAAAAAAAAAAGTTGGTAAAAGTCCGGTATCCAGAAGTAAAAAAAACCAAAGGAATTGCGTTACTGGAAGATATTACGAGGTCATCCAAAAGACAGAATTCTGTGAAATAATTCACAAATGGGTACAAGGAATATATATATATATATATATATATATATATATATATATATATATATATATATATATATATATATATATATATGAGAGAGAGATTGAAGTGAAAATATTAATGAAGAGGAAACATGAGTTTTGTTTTTCCTTTTATAATAATACAAGATGTAAGTGGTTAGGTCAACCACACACATTGTAACGAATTACATTACTTTGGAAGTTAATCGATTAAACAACTATTAATCATGAATAATAAGAGTCCCCTTGTATTCATTTGTTTTTATGTTACATTAAGATTTTGATTTAAGTGACTTCCAAAACCACCAAAACGTTGTGAAAATATCAAAGATTAGAACAGCAGTTTGAATAATACAAATACAAATTATTAATAACTATCCAAAAAATTCCGAAACATAAGGCCCCTTGTATCATCGAAAATACATTAAGATGAATAAGACAAGCAATAAGTAAAATTAGTTAACCTACTATTATGATATTAAGTACAGAGTGGAACGATGAAATTGTCACCCTAGAAAAGACGACATGATTTCATTTCCGTTTGATGAAAACCGGTTTTCTTTTGTTGCAGATCATCTACTAGTTGGCCAGTTGTGTACAAATCCCAAGAGCGATAGGAGCCTTCTATCATGTCTGAAAGTGACACAATGTTGAACGAGCAAGGTCAAAGATGTGCCACTGTTCAACTCATGCTCTCTACTGATCCAGTTTATGACAACAGGACTATTGCCAGCACACTCAAAATGCAAATCTGGACGTTGCAACGCTTGAGGGCACAGCTCAACACATCGGACAACGCATGGATATGATCTTTGGTGTGATTTCAAATGGAGGCCACATCATGCCACCTCACATCTTTGAAGTCGGCTTGAAAGTCAATTCCAAAGTGTATCTGGATGTGCTGAAGAGTGTGGTAATCCCCTGGTGCAGTCAGGTGGCCGTTGGCAGACCCTGGGTGTGGTAACAGGACTTGGTGCCGGCTCAAGTCCAAAGAAACCCAGGCTTGGCTTCAGAATAAAGTGCTACAACTTTGTACCCTTCTCTCATCGCCCCCCCCTCTTCCTGCCGACCTGAACCTGCTGGACTACTTCGCTTGATCATATGCTGAGAACATCACCAATATGACACCAAAACCTGCCTGATCACTGCCATCTGCCGAGTATTCGCTGATCTCCCACCGGCGCTTGTGGAAAAGGCATGTTCCCAGTTCCGGACCTGTATTGAGGTGAGGATAGAGGCTGAAGATGGCTAGATTGAATAGATGTCAGCTCTACTACATAACCAAGTTACCTGAATTGATTTTTTTCAATAACAGTTTTAAAATAAAGCTGTGGTGTTGTTTTCTTTAGGGTGACATTTATCGCAATTATAAAAAAATAAACATTAATATTGTTTAAAAATTATTTATATGGAATCAGATACATGTATAGAACTACAGAAATTTCTTTTTTTATCAGATTTGTTAGCTGGTAGTGTTTCGATCAAAAACCAAAAATAACCCTACTCTTATTTTCTAGCCAAAATGAGCATCTTTTTTAGTGTAAAAAAACATGTTGCAAGGATAAAAAAGAAAAAGGCTACTCAAAATCAAATTCAGATTTGTCAGATACATTGATATTTAGGTCTAACTTTAAAAATCTGCCCAACTTAATAAATGATTAAAAAAATGTACCGAGACTTTCCTTTTAAAAGGTTCAGTTCAATAGCAAGACAAAGTTCACAATGACTGGGAACAATGCAGAGATAAGAAAGGATTCATATTATTTCGGAGTTTTCCTTCTCCTAAACTAGTTGCACAACCATGACCTGAGAGTCTAGTTTCCCCTACCATTTAATCTATTTCTAGACGGAGGATCTATGGTTTCATACTTTTCTCAAATTATTTATTACTAGTGTGACCCATGGTAATCCCACGGTGGTATCCTTTACCTGCTGTATATTGCAGCTGTACATAAAAAAATATTTCCATTCTATGGACTTCAGGTGAGAATGCAGACCACACAATATTTGCTTCAACTGAAACATACTCATCTGGTTAATGTCATTTCAAAATATATCCTATAATGGAGTCTATCTCTAAAACCCTTGTATGAGTTTGTGACATTTCTTTTCTATAAACGTCCTACACAAACACAGGCCCCACAATATTATTGTACCATCTTTGAACAGAAGGACAAGAAAGTATATTTCAGTTAGAGTTTTATGTTCAGCAAAGCAGCAACTTTAGATGAAATTTTTAATTTTTTTTTTTTTTCGTGTTGCATCTTCGAATATCGGGCAATCACATCTTTTGAAAAGAGGGTGGTGATTGATAACACATGTACGAACATCAAATGCCTTAGCGTATGTGTGTATATATGTGCATGTGTGTGTATATATATATATATATATATATATAATCCCACGGTGGTATCCTTTACCCGCTGTATATTGCTGCTGTACTTAAAAAAAAAAAAAAAAAAAAAAATCCATTCTATGGACTTTCGGTGTGAATGCAGACCACACAGTATTTGCTTCAACTGAAACATACTCATCTGGTTAATGTATGTATATATATATATATATATATATATATATATATATATATATATATATATATATATATCAGTTACATATGAATACGAAATAATTTTTCTTATCTAGAGGGATGGATTGAAATGTGTCCTCGAATACCTGGTGCATCTAACTTATTTGGTTTAAATAAATTTTCTTTTCATTGCCTTCTTGGCAATTACATCTTTAAAACACGAGAAATTAGATGATAACGTACGCTCAAACACAGAATGCCTTAGCATGTTGTTATATAGGTATACAGATAAATTCTGTAAAATAATTTATCTGATAATTACTCCTCCCTCAATTTGATATTATTTTTTTTTATACATATATCTACATATATATAAAAGTGAACGTGTGTGTGTGTGTCTGTACATTTCACTATGCAATAACTGTCAATTTTCAGTCTACAGAATCAAAATTTGATATACAGGGTACTAAGATTTGGGAAAATCGTTGTAATCCGTTTTCGGCCAGAAATTTGACTGTTAAAGGGTCAAAGTTCAACGATTTGACCTTTGAGAACCCTATGAAACTCCTCCGACAAGTTTGGCTCTAAACATTTGAAATTTTAGATATATGTTCCTTGGACATGGATCTAACTGAATAACTTGATTTGAGTCCCAAACAATAAATGTTAAGGGGTCATAATAAGGGGCAAAGTTTAAAAAAATTGACCGCTTTTTTTCTTTTTTTTTTGCGCGCTCAACATACATCTCCAAACACCCGGGCAACGCCGGGCTGAAATACAAGTATATATATATATATATATATATATATATATATATATATATATATATATATATATATATATATATATATTTCTGAATTCCATCACAAAGATTTGTTTTTTGGTCGAGATATTCTTCATGTATATGTTTTCGTTTTTTTTTTTTTATAATTCTGACCCTAAAAGCAATGGATTTGCACAACATCCACAGCCTATACTTAATTGAACCTTAGATACACTCATACATCTATTGATCTATATATAAGCATATCAATAAACCAATAACTCCATTGTTTAACAAAGATAAGAAATCATTCATTTTAGATCAATATAAATATATATATACATACACACACACGTAATATACCACTCTACAAACACATGAATATATATCAAGTTAGATATTGTGTGTGTGTGTGTGTATATATATATATATATATATATCTGGAGATTCATTATTACAAATGTTTGTTAATTATTTTCTTTATTCTAAAGAGAGGACATGTTTCTTAAAAAAAACAAAAAAAAGCAAGGACTATTTTCATAAACTATTCTTTGTAGTTTTGAATCTATTAAACTTGGAAAATATATTAACTTTACATTTGTTTTATCACCTTTCTCATATATATTATCTATATATCTGTAAAAGTGAACGTGTGTGTGCGTGTGTGTGTGTGTCTCTCTCTGTGTACATTTACCTACGCAATAACTCTGTCAATTTTTAGTCTCCAGACTCGAAATTTGATATACAGGGGACTGAGATTTGGG
The DNA here is from genome assembly GCF_053919585.1 of Euprymna scolopes. Taxonomy (NCBI): domain Eukaryota; kingdom Metazoa; phylum Mollusca; class Cephalopoda; order Sepiida; family Sepiolidae; genus Euprymna; species Euprymna scolopes. Next base: position 143,510,319 of record NC_136483.1, read on the forward strand.
AAAATCGATGTGATCGGTTTTTGGCCAGAAATTTGGCGAATAAAGGGTCAAAGTTCAACGATTTGACCTTTGAGAACTCTACCAATCTCCTCCGACAATTTTGAGTCTATGCACTTGAAATTTTAGAGGTTCCTTGGACATGGATCTAACTTAACTTGATTTGAGCCCAAAACAATAAATTTTAAAGGGTCATAATAGGGGTCAAAGTTTAAAAAAATTGACCTCTGCGGTCTCTTCCAAATTACTCAGACAATCTCTGGTCTAAATATTTGAAATTTTACATAAAAGGGTATTCAGAGATAGGGCAAGCTTTTTTATCAGTTTTGGTCGAAAATTTTTAGTTACCAATATATAAATGTATGTATGTATGTGTTTGTATGTCTGCCTTAAACTTTCAATAGAGGCGACGGATTTTACCAAGATCAGTATCGTTTTAAAGGTCGACCTTTTTTTTTGCTCAACATACACATCCAAACACCCGGGCAACTCCGGGCTGAAATGCTAGTATTATATACAAATTAGTTATCTATGGACATGTGTTTCGCTGTATCTATGGTTCATCAGCGCAGCTGTCTATACCAAAGCTGACTCTACCTTAGCGTAGATATGGCAAAACATGTGTGGATATTTTATCTATAATGAATAAATAAACATGTGTCTATATATACAGGGTGGAACGATAAAATTGTCTCCTTAGAAAAGACGACAGTTCCATTTCCGTTTGATGAAAACCGGTTTTCTTTTCTTTTTTTTTTTTTTTTTTGTTGCAGACCATTTACTAGTTGGCCAATTGTGTGCAAATCCAAAGAGCGACAGGAGCCTTCTATCATGTCTGAAAAGTGAAACTATGTTGAACAAGCGAGATCAAAAATGCACCACTGTATGACTCGTGCTTGCTACTGATCCAAGTTATAACAACAAAACCATTGCCAACACCTTCAAAATGCAAATCCGGACGGTTCAACGCTTGAAGGTACAGCTCAACGAAGTTTTCAGTCACTGTTATGGTATTTGGTGATGTTTCAAGTGACGGCCACGTTATACTTAACTGATTGTCTTTAAATTTTAGTTTCGATCTCAGCTCGAGTATTTTTTTTTTTTTTTTTTGCTTACAAGTGAACTGTTTAGAAAAAAAAAACATAATTCTTGTATACACATGTCTCCGTTTCTTTCCGTTTTTTTTTCTTTTAATTCTTTTAATTTTTTTTTTTTTTTTTTTTTTTTTTAAAGAATTCATCGTTATGTTTAATATCTGGGCAACGCCGGGCACATCTAGTATTATAATATAAAGAATATACTGGATTTCTGAAAATGGGTAAAAACAGTCAATATGGAATATATGTAAATATCAATATATGTAAATATCAATATATGTAAATATCAATATATGTAAATGCATTGTGCCACAAACGTCTTCCTTGCTATTGTTACATAGTCGTTAATCTTCTTCAACAGTACTGTTACATTTTAACACGAACCCACACGTTGCATGTAAGGACCAGTCACAAAGAAAAAAAAAAAAAAAAAGGAAAGAAATTTCATTCAGCTTTTTCAGTTGAAATGAAATGCATTTAATGGTTCTTCCAAAATAATACATTGCCTCTCGTTTTAAAAGTCACTTGGTTTAAGTCATCTGCCAAGCAGTTTAAAGTCTCTCCGTGACCCCGAGCCAAACGTTCATTTTCCCCCGGCACTCACTACTCGCCACATGGTGCATTTTTTCTTTCTTTTCTCTTCTCTTCCTCTGCTGTGACGTCACATCACATACCGGTATGGTAATTTGTATACGTGCCTCATGCGGTTGCTGCTGCTAACAGCGCTAGCGGCTCAGTTACAGCATTATTGTATAGATGATGATGATGATGCGTCATGCGATATGTTCAAAGTTAAATAGGCAATAAAGAGAAAGGAGAAAATAGCAAGTTTTGGACACTAAAATATAAATACACACATTGCATGCACATCAATCCCCACCCCCCATATACTACATACAGACTCGCTATCCATACACCATACACGTCAATACACACACGTGGTCTCAGCAACAACAACAAATGCAGGTTCTTACACACAGAAGTAGAGAGTATGAGCCACCAGGTGGAAGATTCTGTTATGGGGGGGGGGGGCTACTCTACAATGCAACACAATGGAGCGTAAATATCTCCACTGGACGACCTGAAAAAGTTGAATATCGAATGCAGCAGCAAGTCCTGGGAACATGTTTACCAGAAAGAACAGTTGGATATAAGTCATGCACCATTGCACCATCCATTATGATCATGCAATTCCTACAGTTATGTCCCTTGAGAACAGAGCTATTAAACCTGACATAGTGATATGGAACAAGAAGGAGAAAGAAGCAACCTTAGTAAAAGTCTAATGTCACCAAATGATGCTGGGTTAAAAATAGCTGAGAGCGAAAAGATAACGAAATACCAAGGTTTTATGTACATGAAAAGAAATTGGAATCTTGGGAAGATCTCTTCCGTTCCAGTAATTATAGGAACAATCAGACTCATGAAAAAGAGTGTCAAAAACTACCTGGCAAATATACACGGTGAGCCAGGTGCAAGAACGTTTCAAACAATCGCACTTAAAGTGATCATTAGAATCATACAAAGATTTATTGGCTGGAATACATGAGATAGCAGGTGAATATCTTGTAAATAGGAATGTCTACCATCTCTAGCTTGAACAAACTGATAATAAATTTGAAAAAAAAAAAAAAAAAAAAAAAAAAACACATACACACACGCGCGCACGCGCACACTAAGTTCTAATCTAACACCCATATCGGATTTTTACGAGGGTGTAGCAGAGTACAGATAACAGCTATAAAAGGGACGTTTTGTCCTTAAAAGAGTCGTCATATCCAAATTTAACTCATAACGAAAAGCCCTATGAAAAGGAGGGACCTTGATCCCTTCAAACTAAAATAAAATAAACAAAAAATACAGAGCTTAAATTTTACTGCTTTGAAGTTCAATTGTAATTCAAGTCATGTTTAATCACAGATTTAAAAGTTGAAAAAAGTCATTTTCATAAATGTCAAAAGTCATAAAAACCGACCGTCTTCATCATGTGAATGCGTGAGGGGGAGGAGATCGTTTATTTGTTGTTCCTCTTCTTTTACTAAAAAAAAAAAAGAAAAGAAAAGAAAAAGGAAAAAATTGCCTGAAGAGAATAACGTCTGACTCAGACATTGTCATTTGAGTGCAAGTCAACAAGGAAGAAAGTTGTCACACATAATTCACTTTATTGAATCAACAATCAGACACACTTGATGAGAAAGGACCAATACGAACATTCTAGTAGTGCTGGCTGGACTGCTGGGGCTGCTGGGTAACTAAAAACAAGTTTAACCTGTTTGTTCAAGATTTCCTTCTCCAATTACGCTGTGGTTTTGGATATGTTAAATGTTTACTATTACAACCAATATTGGATTTCCGAAAATATATTACGATTTCATTATTGATTATATACATACATATTTTTATATCCCTTATAATATTGTCCATTTTCAAATAAGCTCAATGAAGTTATGTTTCCGGCCTAAGAGCACATATACTGGTTGGTTGCATCCTGATGACCAAAGGAAAAATATTTCTTATTTAATGCCTATGTTTTTTCTTTACCATCTTATGCGCATATATATATATATATATATATATATATATATATATATATATATATATATATGAGAGAGGGAGCGAAAGGAGTAATTTTGTTGCTGTTAAGAGTTTTTTTTTTTTCGGCTGATTTTATATAAATAAATTATTAAATCTGCAGGAGAACATGTGAATATATATATATTAGTGATGGGATGGGGCGATTCCAATATTTTTCCTGATTCCGATACAATTACCAATTCTTTATAAATCTCTAAATATTTAACTATAGCGTTGTTATTTCCCCCCGACTTCTGTAAAAAAAAACACACACACACACACACACACACACACACACACACACACACATTAAATATGCAGATATTTTCCTAAACGTAAAATTACACTTGTGGACGATGATCTATAGATTTTAGCTTTACTGATATTTTAAAATCAATAAATATTTATTACTTTATCATTATTGACCAGCAATGGAAGATTTTGCTTTAAACAAAATAAAATAAAAACAATTAAAACAATCATTTTGACATCGGAAAAGAGGCACCAATTGTCTGATTCCAATAGCCCCAAATTTGCCGATTCCCGATTAATCGTCCCAACACTAATATATATATATATATATATATATATATATATATATATATATATAAGTGATGAGACTGAGACAATTCTAAATTTTTTTTCCCTTTATTATGATATAAGTACCGACTCAAATCTTTAAAAATGTCTAAATATTTGATTAGAAATCTAATATTTTTTAAAATGTTTAAATGACGGCCCGAAGAGAAGATGATAAAGAAAACCACAGAAACAATGTTAGGGTTTGCGTTTGTTGTCGAGTGGGGGAGCACACGTGGTCTTACATATAGTCATAACCCTGTAGAAATTAAAAGGAATATTATTTTACCTAGTATAATCTTTATATCTATAAAAGTGAAAATGTCTGTGTGTACATTTCCCTACTAAATAACTCAGTCAATTTTCAGTCTACAGACTCAAGATTTGGCATAAGGGGTATTGAGATTGGGAAAATCTTTTTAATCGGTTTTCGGCCAGAAATTTGTCTGTTAAAGGGGTTAAAATTCAACGATTTGACCTTTGAGAACTCTACCAAACTCCTTCGCCAATTTTGGGTATAAACACTTGAAATTTTAGATATAAGTTACTTGGACATGAATCTAACTTTATTATTTGATTTGAGCCCCAAAAAATAAATGTTAAGGGGTCAAAATTGGCGTCAAAGTTTTTTAAAAATTGACATCTGTGGTCTCTACGAAATTACTCGGCCAATTTCTGGTCTAAACATTTGAAATTTTACATAAAGTATATTTAGACATAGGGCAAGCATTTTAATCTTTTTTTTTCTGAAAATTTGGCTTCCAAGGGGTCAAAGTTCAAAAGATTTTACCTTTGCGTTCTCTAGCAAACTATGACGCCAATGTTTGGTCTAAATATTTGAAATTTTACATAAAGTATATTCAGACGTGCAGCAAGCTTTTTAATCAGTTTTTGGGCGAAAATTTGGCTGCCAAGAGGGTCAAAGTTGACCTTTGCAGACTCTACCAAACTCCTCTGCCACTTTTGGGTCTAAACACTTGAAATTTTAGATGTAGGTTACTTGCACATGGGTCAAACAGTTTAATTTAATTTGAGCATAAAACAATAAATGTTAAGGGGCAAAATAGGGGTCAAATTTAAAAAAAATTGAAGTCTGGTCTCTACCAACTTTCCTCTATGATAATTAAGGAAGTCTGTTATATAGAAAGTCATTACCGTATATATTCACATTTTTTATATATACATATGCACAAAATTTTGCACAATACATAGGGCCTGAGCAAAGCCGGGCAGAACTGCTAGTATATCTATATATCTATAAAAGTGAAAATGTCTGTGTGTATATTTTCCTACCAAATAATTCTGTCAGTTTTCAGTCTACAGACTCAAGATTTGACATAAGGGGTATTGAGATTTGAGAAAAATCTTTTTAATCAGTTTTCGGACAGAAATTTGGCTGTTAAGGGGCCAAAGTTCAACGATTTGACCTTTGAGAACTCTACCAAACTCCTTCGTCAATTTTAGGTCTAAACACTTGAAATTTTAGATATAGGTTACTTGGACATAGATCTAACTTTATAATTTGATTTGAGCCCAAAACAGTAAATGTTAAGGTCAAAATTGGGGTCAAAGTTTTAAAAATTTTTATCTCTGCAATCTCTAACAAATAACTCAGCCAATTTTTGGTATAAACATTTGAAATTTTACATAAAAGGTATTCAGACATAGGGCAAGATTTTTAATCCGTGTTTTGCTGAAAATTTGGCTTCCAAGGGGTCAAAGTTCAAAAGATTTGACCTTTGCAGTCTCTCGCAAACTATTAAGCCAATTTTGGGTCTAAACATTTGAAATTTTACTTAAAAGGGTATTCAGACTTTCAGCAAATTTTTTTTATCCGTTTTGGGGCGAAAATTTGGCTGCCAAGAGGTCAAAGTTGAAAGAGTCGACTATTGCAGATTCTACCAAATTTCTCCGCCAGTTTTGGGTCTAAACACTTTGAATTTTAGATGTAGGTTACTTGGATATGGGTCAGACTTAAATTTGATTTGAGCCCAAAACAATATTAAGGGGTCAAAATTAGAGTCAAATTAAAAAAAAAAAAAATTGACCTCTGCTGTCTCTACCAACTTTTCTCTATGGTAGTTAAGGAAACCTATTATATAGCAAGGCATTACCGTAAATATGCACACTTTTTAATATATACATAGGCATATAAAGTTATGAACAGTACACAGTGCCTGAGCAAAACCGGGCTGAACTGCTAATAAATAATAATAATAAATAAATATATGCACACACAAATTTTAACACAATCTGATATTGGGAAATTTAAAAAAAATGCAAAATTTAAACAATTTTTATGAAAAATAACGTCTTAAATGTTTTCCATTTTCAGCTTAGCATATTTATGCTCTTTCCAAAACATTATTCATGACAGATTGCAGAATTATTGGATTGCGATTTAACTTTCTTATTTCGTTCCTGATGTTTTCCTTCAATTCTTGCAGGATTTCGGGTTTGTTAACAGACTCTTTAAGATATCCTCACAAGAAAAAGTCGGGCTAGTCAAGTTTGGGGAACGTGATGGTCATTTGACATTACCATAGCAAGAGATAATATTGTTGCGAAAGCATTGCCTGAGAAGCTCCATGGTGTCTCTCACCGTATGTGCCATTGCCCTATCTTGTTGAAGCCATAACCCATAGTGGAGCAGATTACCCAAACAATCGTTCATTTGATGATACAAGCATGAAATTTGGCATAAATATTCGCTGGATAGTAGATTTTAAGAAAAAAGTGCTGGCCACCTGAAATTCCAATATGGCGGCCATTTTCCAAGATGGCCGCCATAGGAGTCCAAATTTTGAAAAATTTCAGCATATTATTGTATAATACAGTGCGTTTATCGAGCTTAAGTTGGTTTTGTTGTCATAATATTGCTCACTTTAAGCTTGTTCAGTGTTCTAGTGTTCCTGTAGAAGCTTGACAAGGGCAACTGCAAAGTTTAGTACAATGCAACCCAGTCTTTTTACATTTGCACCTTCCACCACAGTCAGTCTTGCATCCACATTTTGTCAGTTCACTGCAGCATTTTGAAATCGGTTCCAGTGAAGTCCACACAATTTTCCAAGAGTCATCTTCTTTTGACCATCCCCACTTTGAAGGACACTGAAGTTCTGGATCACGTATGACACTTTGTCCCCAAACATGACCTGCTTGATAGGCAGCTCTTTTGGCATGTTCCTTGAGTGCATTTTGAGTTGGTGGAATTAAGTCATATGACCTTTGCTTCCGTGCAAAGAGGTCATATTTCTCCAATACTTGTAGATCAGACTCCTCAATTTCAGATGGGCTGAGACTGAGTTTTGCAAATGTGGCTGAGACTTCATTAAATACATTCCATGTCTGCAAGGCTGTCTTTTTTCCCTTGCTATTGAAAGAAGATACAACATCACACCCTGTGAAGGCATGGAAGAACAACATTCCCTTGGATTTCTCTGGTCCTAGATTGGACACAAGGTCATGTATAGGAATCCACCTGGTGTGTTCCCCCTTGCTGAATCTCACCCACATTTCCTGAAGACCAATTGCTGTGAGAGAAGGCATCATCGATATGGCAATTACTACAATGTCTGTGTCATTTGCATCAACCAGTACAGACTTGTAGCCCTCCTTAGCTGCATGGCAAGCATGTAAGAATATCCGTGTGTCGGCCTCCTCATGCGTACAGGGTGCCAATTCTTCTAAGCTGAAGTTGGTGTAATTGGCACTGGTAAGGACGATTTCTTCCCTAGTCACAAGGACTGCATTGCTTGTGGTCATTTCAGCTATGGCATCGGCAAGGAAGTGGAAGAGTTCTGATTTGTTAGTGCTGTCTCGAAGGAAGCTCTTCCAGTTTGTAGGCGGTTTGCTCTTTGCGGTAACTCTCCTCCTGATGGCCTTTCCACGTTTAGATCTAGCTTCTGACTTAAGGCTGGTCTTATGGTATACATCAAAAATGATATCTGTTCTCTTGTGAGTGTCGCTGTAGTTCTGCACCAAGGGAAGAATATCGTTTTGGGCATATTCCTCAAATGTCTTTGGTGTTTTTGGTGCAACAGCATTCACCAGTGAAGCCCCATCAACAATCAGTACATCAGATTCTGGCTTGGACTCTGGAAGCTGGACTTGCCCTTGGAGAATTTCCACAAGATCTGACTTGGTACTTGGACATAGGTTACCATTCTTGCTGAGAGAGGGGGGAAACGACTGGTTCTCATGCTTGAAAAATTCCTGTAGATCACAACCTCTAGTTTGGCAAGAGATGAAAAGGCGGGAAAACAGGTGGCAATCCTCCTTTAGCAGTTTCTTCTCAGATTGTTTGCTTTGGCCAGTCCCTGTTTTGAAGAAATCTATGCTGTTCTTCTTGATGGACTGGTAGAAATATTGACAATCGTTGTTTATCCATAAACGTTTTGAACTGTTCTTTCCCCTTCTGAAGATGTGTATCAACACGTTCAGCCGCAGATGATTCTGCTATGTCCTTTGTGTCAAGGGTCAGCAGATCTCCTGTCACCTCAGTGAATGGATTGCCCATTTCCTCTAGAACCATGGTGAGCCTTTGAACCTTCTCAAGGAATGTCTTCTGAGCTGCAGGTGACTGTTCATGGTGACGAGTGTCACTCTTCACATCCTTACTCCCTGATGCTGTTTCATAGTCGGCCACCAACTTCCTTATTTCTGGCCCAGCCACCATCCATCTTCGAAGAGCTGCTGCTGGATCTTCTGTCAGCCCAATAGCTCCACCATCTCCTTTGATGCTAGCATTATTTTGTTCGTGGGCTTGGTCAATGGCGACTGATGAGAAATGCCTGTCAGATTTGTGAACTACAAAGTTTCCATTTTGGAATTGTTGTGCAACCTCTGGGTGTTGCCTCTCTAAGCTCATCATATCTCGAAGATGAACTGGAAGCCATCGTGCGTAATTAACACTGTTGTTTGCGAAGAAATAGGGTATCAGTTCTGCCAGAGATTCACGATACAATGCGAAATTTCCCTCTCTGAAAGCATGTATCAGTGTCAGAATGGTCAGCTCCATGTTCAGAATCAAGAACCAAAACTGAAACAGAGGACTCTCTTTACTGCGGAAGCCACACAACTCTTCAAAGGTGACAGTTTTCTCATCACTGTCTTCCTGTTCAACAAGATATGCACTGTAACCTTTCTTCAAGAGCTTGAATAAACTGCTTGCTGTAACCTGATGAGCTTGGCGAGTCTTTGTAACATTTGTAGCTGATAGAAATGAATCTGCAGAGCCTGAAGATGCTATTTCTGCCTCAACAAGTGCACCAGATCATCCGCTGCCCTCTAACATTGACCCTATTGATTTAAAGGCTGTCATTTCAATATGTAGTCCACCAAACATTATTACAAACTTGTCCTCTCCATATATGTCTGGCCAATGCCACTGTATCTGTTTCGCCAGTGCATAGAGTGGCTGGTCTGCTGTTATAACGGGTGTTTGTCCTGGGTTGAGGAACAACACAGTTTCCTTGATTTTGTCCATAGCATGCTTTATGGTGGCAACACTGTGTGCTTGATCTCGCAGAAGGGGCAGCAAAGCATTTATACTAGTCACAAATTCTGCTCTTTGGTTGCTTGCATGATGGGCAGACCATGTTACATTTGGTGAACCATCTACATCAGTGGTATTATGGACCTTTTCCAACCATTCATTTTCAAGCTTGACCTCCTCTTGGAAAAGACTGGGATCTGGAAGTGAAAAGTCATCACGGATGCTTGGTTCTGGATTCTTCTTACGGAAGAAGGCTGGTGGAATATTTGTATATGACTCTGGAAGATCCGGGACCTTCTTCGTCCGACCTTCTGCAACATTGGCCAAGATGCGCGCTTCTCCTACATTATCTGAACTTGGGTGCTGGAACATTGAAATACTTGTACCATGGAAAGATGTGCTTGATGTTGTTGCTGTTGGGTTGTGATCTATGTTATCTACAGCAGATGTTGTGAACAGCCCTTTCCTCAAATTTGGTGGACACACGACATCATCTTCCACATATTGCTTTACAACAGTCTCACCCAACTGTCCTGATATTTCCAAAACTCTGTCATAAGATATGCTTATTCCATTCTCATGCAGCTTGTCGATCAGTTGTCTGTCTCTTGTCTTTGCAAAAACTTTCATTCCAACATAAACAGCAAATGGTGTTTCACGGTCTTTGGCATGTCTTTGAGATTTCGAACCTTCCCTGTACTTTGAGTAACAGTTGAACTGCAGTAGTTGAGCAATGGCCACATCTGACTGCACAATACCATGATTCAGATGGGACCTTATGTCCACCCCATGCTCAATACTGCAAACAAACCGCAGAAGTGCCTGGGGAACGGCTTCCTCTCCAAACCCTTCTTGAAATGCCTGGCTGAATTTTGTCTTGTGAGCCAGCATCTCTGTCATCCTTGGCTCGGCTCTCCCGCGCTGGCACATTCTGTCAATCCAGGTGCGGCTATCCAACCATAGGGGCTGGCTAGATAGCATTTGGGATACTAAACTGGAGTTTAGCTGATATTGAACCCCATGCTGAGTTCCACAGCAGTGTCTGTCACCAGTGTGCCCTGGCAGTGAGCGACATACACTCTCGTCAATATTCTGCAAAATTCTCCTTCTGTGGAAAAAACAGTGGTACTTAATTTGATCCTCGTGAGATGTGCCGCCTTGGTCACAATTTCTTAATGGGTTGATTCAGGGGCTTGTATGGAGTGAGGAATGATTTCTTCAGGATGGCTAGCATGGTTTGTAAGACTTTTTGGGGCATTTTAAAAATAAAACAGGTTATCCACTTTGTCATCCTTGCATTAGCAGTCCTTTTTAGGCATAAAAGTTGGAAAAAATGAACGTTTATGGAAATTTGTGGTTTGCTGGCGGCCATCTTGAAAAAAATGGTCGCCATATTGGAATTTTTGATGGCCAGCACTTTTTTCTGAAAAAGTAACTTACAGAGACTATTGATGCCAAATTTCATGCTTGTATCACCAAATGAACGATTCTGGCAAAAAATCACATTAAGCTGCTCCACTACCAGGCCTATTTGGAATTTGTGGGCGCAGAAAGTTTGTAATCCTACTCAAGTATCTCTCTCTCCAATAACAGTGACAGCATTTTCGTCTTCAGCTTAAGAAAAAATAAGGTCCAATAATCTTCTCCTCCATTACTGCACACCATACAGTGCACTTTATGGAATTCAACTGCTTTTGATGAATTGCCCTTGGATTTTTAGAGCCCCAAATCTGTAATTTTGTTTATTAACGAATCCATTCAAATGAAAATGGGCTTCATCTAACATAATCAACTTTTGCAGAAAATTGGGGTCATTTCGGACAAGTTGTTGCATTTAAACTGCTTATTGAACCTTTGTTTGAAAATCTTCAGGCTTCAAGTGTTGAATAAGCTGCACTTTATAAGGAAAGAGTTTTAAACTGTGTAGAATATTGAGTAGTGAGCTTCGACATATCCCAAGTTGTGTGGAACGTTGTTGAATCGAGGTTTCAGGATATTGCTCCACGCTCTCTCGCGCTCTTTCCCTATTTTAATTTGGGATGACGTTTTGAAGTCTGCCAGCTCATGGAAGATCAAGTACAGCTCCTTGGTCTTCAAATCGGCGTACAATGTTTTGAATTGTGCTGTGACTTTCGCTATCTCTTACATGAAAATGCCGTCAATAAGCTCTTTGAGTCGAAACAATTGACGCCTGATTTTAGTAAAATAATTTCACAAATTGCGTATGTTGTTCAATGCTATACTTATACATTAATTTCCAAAATATTATCTGTAAAATATCTGAAAGAGAAAAAAGTCATCAATGGGAAAAGATTTTTCAACCCTTCAGTGACTTTTTTGACACCCTGTATTAATATTTATATGACAATCCCAACCAGATGAAAAAACTCAATATTTAAGATAGAGCAATAGTATAAGAACAATTGGAATTAAATTCTGTAAATTAAATTTTACAATATTTTTATTTTCTTTGTGTACTCCTTGTCAAAAAAATAAATTGTAAAATTTAAAGAGCTTAATTCCAATGTGAGCATGAAAAGTAATATGGTTAACCTTAGACATAGAAAAGTAAAGGACTAGTTAAAACTGGAAAAGTAAAGGACTAGTTAAAACTGGAAAAGAAAAGGACTAGTTAAAACTGGAAAAGAAAAGGACTAGTTAAAACTGGAAAAGAAAAGGACTAGTTAAAACTGGAAAAGAAAAGGACTAGTTCAAACTGGAAAAGAAAAGGACTAGTTAAAACTGGAAAAGAAAAGGACAAGATATTCTTGTAAAAATATAATTTTATAACTTAAAATATTGCAGCATTAAGGATTGATTATATAATGTTATAAATTGAATTTTAAAAAAATTCATGCCGCCATATTTTAAATTATAAATTTAAATTTTTTGCTAGAATATCTTGGCCTTTTCTTTTCCAGTTTTTACAACTAGTCGTTCACTTTTCCATGTTTAAACTTGGCCATATTACTTTTCATGCTCGTATTTTTCTATTGTAATCCATGATTTTTCCAAGCTTCCAGTAAATTCACTTGTTCTTTGTTTAATTTCAGTCTTATTTTTTTGCCCCCATAAATACACATGTAATAACAATGTACAGCACTCATCTGCTTTCAATAAAATCCCCCTCAATTATTTCCTTTTCATTCTTTCTGTTTCACTTGTTACTTCTTTCTGCAACAGTAGTTGCTGAAGCGACGTGGTTGGTATGGAAACAAACCAGTCATAAAAAACGTCGCTCACCTCCTTACGTTTTTTTTTTTTTACTATTTTGAACACCAGTAAATCAATCATAACTAGTTTTATTGAACGAAAATTGGAATTTTTTTTTTTCACAATATAGCCGAGAAGGTGATCTATAAACTGTAATAATTATTTGAAATTTAGTCGAAAAATGAGTGGGCAGTGAACCTTTAAAAAGCAGTTCTAAATGACTAAAACTGTCACTTAACCATATATTCAAGCACTACCGTGTTTGACTGATATACACATACATATTTGCCTTTACTATCTCCATCGTACCTTTTAGATTTTCTCTTCTCTCTTCCCTATCTTTTTTATTATTTGCCATTTTTTAAGGATCCCCTGTATTTCACAGTGACCCCTATTTTTTTTTTTTTTTTTAAATTACATCCCCCCCCCAAACAAGGCACATTGCCACTTTGTTGTAGGGGGCTACTATCAGGGACATAGGCATCAGGGGTACTGTGTAGGGAGTTGGGCAGCAAGCTGTCGGTTCACGTTACACTTGAACTTCTGCATGCCAGTATAGTTGGGGAAGCAGGGACCCGGAAGGGAATTCCAAAGTCTAGCTGTCCTGGGGAAGAAACTACTGGAGTAGAAGGCTCTCTTACATCTAGGGATCTCTACTGTGTAGGGGTGGGATTTAGCTGCTTGTCGGGTTTGTCGGGGGTATTTACATTGAGGGGGCACAAGTGCTTGCAGTTCGTCAGAGCATTCACTGTTAAAGTACTTGTAGAACAGGCAGAGGGATGCAACGTTTCATCGATGGGACAGAGGCTGAAGTTTAGATGACAGTTCAGGACCTATCAGATTGGCAACTCTCTTTTGAACCTTATCTAGGAGCGAGAGACTAGTGGCAGATGCACCAGTCCAAATATGACAACAATATTCCATACATGGGCGAATGGTGGCCTTATAGAGGTATAGGATACTTTCGGGCATTAGTATCTTTCTAGCACGGTAGAGAACCCACACCTTCTCCGCAGCAGTCCTGGCGATACTATTTACTGGTTACTATTACTTATATACTACTCTTCCGATTTTTATTCTATTCTCTCCTTCCCTTTCATGTATATTGTTATCGTGTTCGTTTTTTTTGTTGTTTTTTTTTTAATATTTTACAAAAGGTCTTTACTGTTATACTTTATACCTACTTTTAATATATCTTAATATCTTCACTCTTACGTCCACTCTAAAAGTTATTAAGCTATTTTTTTTATTCTTTTTACTTTTTGCGCATATTTACATTTTTTATAATCCTACCGCTTCTCCTTTTCTGGTGAGAAGCATTTAGCTTCGAAATGCCATGGCCTGATGACGTTTATTTTTATTTTTCACTTTTTCTTACTGTTTTGATAATATAATAAAGTTATATAAGAAAACTTGGATACATATGAACAGAGGTCATATGTATCCAATTCAAATTGAAAAATATTAGTTGCATCTAAATTTTTAATTATCCATAAATGCTATTGATTTAATGAAAAATAATATTGAATTATTTTTGCTACAATTTAAAATGCACTTTTCCCAGTTGACGTGCTGAAGAGATTTAAAAAAATGTACTTAAGCTTTTTTTTTCTTTTATATCAACGCTTTCAATGTTCAAAATAATCTTGCAGCATTTTTTTTTTTTTTTTGCTATTTCATATCTATCTCTCTATCTCTATATATACTGGAAGCAGTTCACGAATTGTATAGTTTGGCTCTCTTCCCAAGTGCTACTTCCATGTTATTAAGTGGGTTTTTTCCATTAAAGAAAAGAATAAGGAAACAAACAAACAAAAGAAAGAAAGAAAAACAACAAGCTAAAACAAAATAAAATAAATAGAAAAAAAAAAAAATAAATAAATAAAAAAATTAATAAATTTGTTGTTCTCTTTTCATTATTTTTATATATCGAAGTAATTTGGGTAATCCTCCATTGTTCTATAAAAAACAATCCGTTCAATTAATATGGAATGGGAACACGTCGATGGTCATGTGTGCTTGGTTAAACCATCTTCTGAAACTTAAGAATCTCGAGAAGCTAACAATTCCAGTTCATCAATTACATTCACATGTTTCCAACTGCTTTGCTTGGTTTCTACTATTTTCATGTTTCGGCCGTATTACTGTCACAGCTAACATAACTTTCTGAGAACTTCGAACTGAATCCTTTATTTAATTCCACTGAGGGTAGATTGTTCTCGTTTTCAATTCCACGCATTTTAGATATCTAGTAATCAGTTATACTATCAATAATTTCCCCAACTCTTTATCTGTGCCTAAATCAAAACGTAGATTCCATGAACAAAGCTTTTTTCTTAGAACTGCACACCTGTGAAACTCTTCTATTTGCCTGCTTTCCAGCTGACTATAATATGGTCGTCTTCAAGTCCAACGTAAACAAGTTCTTGATGAGCCGTTTCCCTTAAGTAATCCAATTTACCAAATTTCCACTACTAATAATTACTACGTCATTGTCTCATTAACCATTATACACTTATTAACTCTTATCCTCAAGTGGCTCATGGGCTTTGATAAGTGGTGACTCCTTTGTAAAAAAAAAGGAGTTAATTCCTTAAGTACCTTCATGCTAAGACTGAACTCAACCTCTAGAATTCACTCGCGAATATCTCTTACCCAACATCTATATTCACTTGGCCAGGAATCCAATCAGACAATCTAAAATGATTGAGAATTGACAAGCCTGATGTCTTTTTTTTTTTTAATTTTTTACCTATTCTCATACTACATGTTCAATAAACTCACTAGTAAAAGAGGCATGCTACTATAGAGGCTTCTTTGTAATATAGTCCATATGAGCGCATGGGAAAGTAGCAGTAAAGGATGGCTGGCTTGCAAAGAAATTAGCAGCAACAGCAGCAGCCGAAAAATGCAGATATGCAAATTAGGGTGTGAGTGAGTGCACAAGTAAAAAAAAAAAAGCAGAGAAAAATACACTAAATACTCAGGGCAGAAGCAAAGTGTGCAAAGAAAAATCCAACAAGCAGCAAAATCCCACCCCTTCACAGTTGAGATCCCTAGATGTAAGAGAGCGTTCTACTCCAGTAGTTTCTCCCCCAGAACCGCTGGACTTTGGAATTCCCTTCCGGCTTCCAACTGTACTGACATGCAGAAGTTCAAGTGTAACGTGAACCAACATCTTGCTGCCCAACTCCCCACATAGTATCCCCCTACATCAAAGTGACAACGTGCCTTGTTTGGGGTGAAAATGTAATAAAAGGAAAAAAAAAAAATGGATGTGTAAAATCGAGGGCAAAAATTTGCCGGTTGTGGCTAGCATGCAGTCGGAAGAAGGAGAAACACAGCCAGATAAAATAGACATGTGACAGCGATAGATTTTTTTAAGTGGTGCCGAAAGTAACGATAATAAATGATTTTGTTAAAATGGAGAAAAATGCCGAACCGGATTTTATTTATTTCCTTTGTTTGTAACTACAATGTTACATCTTGAGTAATAATGGATATCTCCTGTAAGGGTGGCTGCACATTTAATTGTGAAGTAAAGGTTGCGCAATCCCAATCACACCTCTCCTGAATCGGCACTGCTTGATTCCAGTGGTAAGAAGTCCAGGACGACAGGAAACAATGCCGAAATGAGCGGAGAATATATATATACAACACCTGGTATTCCCAAAATGGTTACCCATTTAGTACTGACCAAGCTCAATATTACTTAACTTTAATGATCTAACAGGGACCGGCGTATCAACGTGATTATGTACATTATCTTTTTTTTTTTTTTATTACTATTTCACTCCAAACAAGGCAGTGTCACTTGGATGTAGTGGGCTACTATTTGGAGCACTATATAGGGAGTTGAGCAGCAAGATGACTGTTCACATTACATTTCACCTTCTAGATGTCAGTACAGTCAGGGAAGCGGGAATCCCAGAGGGAATTCCAAAATCTAGCAGTTCAAGGAAAGAAACTATTATATGCACACACTTACGACGCCTATCCTATTTACATGCACAGAATCTTAAAGATAAGCTTAGTTTTGATGACCTCAGAGGAAGATTAAATCTGAACAGTATATGGAGATGTGTGCAGAACAGGAGATTTCGATGGTATGGCTACATTGAAAGAATGGAGGAGAGGTTCGTAGATGTAGAACAGTTGAAACAGCAAGTTCATGTCACAAGAGAAAGCCAAGGAAAACATGGGAGGAAGTTATAAAAATGAACCCGAGAGAACAAGGGATAAATGAAGACCTAGCCAGAGATAGGTTTGTTTGGAAGTAAATTTCTTAAAGTCGTCCAACACACACCAGCATGTAAAACAGACGTTAAGCCGAATATAATGATGATGTCACAAGTAAACGCACACGTTGTCAGCTGAAATGAACATGCCTAATAAAATTTTCGGGTTTGTATTACTGTACACATAGATTCGAAAAAGTTGTCAAAAAACAAATATATAACAAATAAATGTTATCAAAGGCAAGATAAGTTACTTTTCTGCCAAACTGGATATATTTTTTGTGTTTTTATTCAATGTAACATATTTATTCAGCTCGAAAAACATACAGTGTTTACCGGTGTATTCGAAAATTCAAGATGGCGTCTCACACCCTCTTTAACACCGTAAGTATGGAAAAAGGTGTTATAAATAATAAACTATACAAAATACTATTAAAAACCCGCCGAATATATGTCAACCTATGTCACGGTAACATATATTGAGCGAGTTTTTAACAGTATGTTATCCGTTTTTTTTATTTATAACATCTTTTCCCACACTTACCGTGTTAAAGAGAGAATAAGACGCCATCTTGAATGTTCCAATACATCGGTAAACACTGTATGGTTTTCGAGCTGAATAAACATGTTACATTGAATAAAAACACGAAAAATATATCCAGCTTGGTAGAAAAGTAACTTATCTTGCCTTTGATAACATTTATTTGTTATATATTTGTTTTTTGACAACTTTTTCGAATCTATGTGTACAGTAATACAAACCCAAATTTTCCTTACAGACAAAACTTTAGACTTCTACAGAGTCATGGTTGACGGAACGAGAGCATGCTACCTCCGACAGTTAAATAAAGGGTTCCATTTGAAATTCTGTGCAGATTCCCCAAATTCAAGAGAAAGATTCCCAGGTTTGACAAGATACACCTTAAGAAGGTTACATCGACCGAAATGTGAATAATCCTCATACGTGATAACATTAGTCTGAAGAATCCAAATAACATGAAAACAACTTCTCTTCACTTTGAAAATCTCAAGACTTTCTGATCTATCGTATTCTATCAACTCTTCATCTGTTGTTGTCTTATTAAGTTGTCAAATAAAATTATTTTATATGTACAGATTGCCATTTTTTCTTTTGATATTCCTTTACCCTTTAATGCTGCTTGGTTTAGTAAGTCCTTGGCAGTTACTCCAACAAGTGACGGACCCGTGATCTCAAACGGACAACTAGCTGCTCAACGTTACAAGTAAAAAAGGAGAAAGAAAAGTTCTAGTCGTCCCCGAACCTCCTCGCCAAGGAAATACAATAGATTCACTCAACAAGTCGATATGTCGTCAGTAAGAAGGAATTAACAGCAAGAGAAGGAAGAAAACAAAGAAACAGAAGTCACACACAAAAAATGTAAGCCGTGGTTTGTATTTCAAACGTTGGTTGTATTTAAAAGCAAAGTTCATATCAATATACAATTAAAATGACAACGAAAAAATACGAGTAAAAAACAATAGTCGACAAAAATGTTTGTACCAATATTATCGTCAACAAACGTCGGTGACAGGCGGCGAGACGCTATTATTTTCCTCTCCTATTTTTTCCTTTTTTCTCTAACTTAATTTCCCATTCAACTTTTTCCCAATGTCAGAAGAGAATATTTTGCCGTTTTGATCTCGACACGCCGTTCCTTCGTCCAGTTTTGCTTTTATTCTAAGAGGTTTTACAAATCACTCTGCAATGACACTATTGGGAATTGCTGACGTGGACTGACCAACTAACTCTCTCTGCCGACTGACGAACTCTCTCCGGTCTGACTGCTTGAACTCGTTGCCGAAAAACAGCTCTGCATTGCTATCTATCCTGAAAATGTGACTGAGCAAGGGCGCGACCCCCCCCCCCCTTTTATCGTCCGATCAATACATGCCACATCGACTCATGCAAAAGGTGATTAGTCAATCTGATACGCCAAACCAGCTGACGCAATTCAGGTTTCCCACGATGACAGCATGTCCTGGATTTTAGCCAGGGTCAACAGGTTAATTTTCTGGTTTTGGCGATTTCCTTTATCATCAATCGAAATAACATTTTCTCTTGTGCAGAGAAAAATGTTTAATAATAATTTAAAAATAATTCTTTCAATCAAAATTTCCAACCCGACAGACCCACGACTTCCAAGGCCAAATATGATCGCATCACCGCAATGAAATGTTCAACTTTTTGAGTTGACATTTTCTTTTTGTTTTTAATCGAAATGAGAGTCCCCTTTTTGCGCAGAGACAATTGTTTACTAATAATTTTAAAATAATTCTTTCATTAGAATCTCAAAGCGAACCCGCTTTTCCCTTTCTGCAAAGGCATCGTTAACAGCAATTGAAAATCAAAATAACTGATTATGAAAGCCACGTTTGCTCCTGTCAGTGTGTTCGACTCCATTACTCAGCGGTCAAATCATAAACGAACTGGCCTAACTTTTTGCACAGAATTAAATCTTTGCTCTTAACTATTTGTCATTTTCGTTGGTCAGTGTGTTCAAATTTAATTCAAACTCCCAAATACACACATCAATTGAAATCCCAAGCAAATGAACACCTCTCCTGTGAGGAAATATCTTTAACCAAACAATTATTATTCGTCATTTTCGCATAGACATCGTATTTTATTATCCAGTCAAACATACACATATTAGTCCTTATAATTACAAGTTGACCTATTGCTTATGCAACTAGGGTCCGTGTTATGGCAGTTAACTTGGTCTAGGGGCTGAATTTCTTGAGACCAGTTAGACCTATGGGGTACTGGGGTTTCACTCAAGCGATATCGTTACATTTCTTCTACAAATGCTGCTGGTGAATTGGATAACCATGAAACTTCAGTAGGATGTTCAGATAAGTTAAAATAATTTTTCTATTTTTATAAAGCTCTATCTGAAGAAATATTGAGTCCTTTATATGCGCAATAGTCTATTGTTTTGACTACTTTCCTTTCCCTCTCAGACCCACACAGCCAGAACCAATGAGAAAAGATGAGAAAGATAAGTGGACGGTAAAAGGGAGACTGGCAAATCCATCGAACTTCCCATATAGGATTGCGCCTTAATAGTTCATTAGTTTCTTGATAGCTTATAGTGAGGAAAACAATGGATGTGGCTAATTCCAGTTGTTAGCTGGAGGTGAGTGAAAGGAAGATTAGACATTCAGGATTTCCGGTCAAGAGTAAATATATTTTGAAGATTTGCTGTCAAGAAGATTTTGATTTGAGTAGATCGCAGATAGACTCAAAGAGTCAAGAAAATTGTCATTAAGGGCGGGGACAATCGGACAACAATCAACAGTGTTTGGTGTCCTCAGCTATTACAACTTGCCTTGCATTATTTTTCTTTTTTTAATTTTTACCAAAGCACAGTAGCAAACAATCACTGAGCAACATTTTAGTTTGAAAGTCTCAAAATTCATGCTTGAACGATTGTTTTTGAAACGTTCCTTCTTATGCACACTTTCTATTTACAAGTCTATCTGATTATTTAATTATGCTGAATAATTAAGGCGAAAATGAACTTTACCTGTCTTGAAGAGTTTGTTCTGGGACAATCTTTAATGAAGAATTAGGAAAAGTGAAAATGATTGATAAAGTTGTCAGAAGCTGACATGTTCCAAGGGTCACTAATTCACTAATGTGAAAGACATTCTTTGAAAAGATACATTAATAATGACAAAGCCCACCCTAACACATTCTACCAACTTTATTTCACGTCTTCTTTACTGAAATAAAAAAAAAGTTGCGAAAAGATTTGACCTCAACTGTTAAGAAAGTGATCCATGTTGGTGGGTTGAACAGTCGTGTTTCACGCCCGCTTAGATTGACATCTTAAGTATAACTGGTTTAGAAGCAGGAGAAAAATGTCCAAATAGTTAAGCGGAAGCACACCATACAAAAAGTGTTTTCAATGGATAATAGATCAATCACTTTGCATAGGAACACTGTCTTACATAGAAATAATATAGTCTATCAAAATGTAACGATTACAGTAAGAATTAAAATGAGCATTCCATGTTGCTGAGGAGTTGGACAGGGCACACCCACGGCCACCTAGAGTAAGAAGAAGGCCTGTTAACTGAAAATTGTCTGCAGGCAATGTAGGTAAGATTTGTCAGACTGTCAGTATTATATGAGGGCCATTTGAAAAAGAGCAATAAAACATTTTTAAAAAGAAAAAGGAACACAGTTCAACTAATACTGAAACTGAACTTTATTCAATATAAAATATAATTATCTATGTAAAATTAAGTAATTTTAAAGCAATATACAATTTAATACTGATAAAACTGAATTATGAATTTAGGAAACAAAGAAACATTAAACAAATATTTTTTGGCCTTCGGAACAAGATTACAGTGTAGTATCTGTTTTGATGCTACACTTTACCTTTTCTGTCCTCGGTCGGTGGAGGAGAAATCTTTCATGAAAGATTATTTTTGTTCCTATTCTTATTGGAAAGCTGGATTTTGCCCACAAGATTATATGTGGAAATATTTAAATAACTATTACTTTAAATACAGAAATTATATTTAAAGTTTTGGTTTTCTGTCCTTCTATGCCCATTTTTTCCCCAAGTTTTTAATCAAAATGTGTAGCGTATTAGTTGCCTCACAGGCAATCATCAGTGATTGCTCACTGGCAGTAACCTGTGGTGGTCTCTGGAGACCAAGTGACAACAAGTCTCCCCAGATTTCCAGTGTTCTCCACCTCTTGACCACTTGTGCAGATCATTGCATGTTATCGCAACAGTCATTGTCATTGATTTCTTGTTGGCATCGGCCATTGGTGTTTTCTGGGGGTTTAGGTGACAAAATGCCTCCCCAAGGTACCAGATTTGAACTGCACATTTCCAGTGGAGATTTGGTTAGCACTCTCCCACCTCAGTCTTTCCATTCTCCCTGACCCTTCACAACTAGTTGGTGTGGCACCAGTCGCTGTCATTTACACCAATTTTTTATTATTACTATTATTATGATATTGCTTGTGCAATGTACGTACGTGTATTTTAAATATTATTTCAGAGTTAAATTAACTTTTGGGTTTGTATTACTGTACACATAAATTTGAAAAAGTTGTCAAAAAAAATATATAACAAATAAAAGTTATCAAAGGTAAGATAAGTTACTTTTCTACCTAACTGGATATGTTTTTAGGAGTTTGTATTACTATACACAGATTCGAAAAAGTAGTCAAAAATCAAATATATACAAAATAAAGTTATCAAAGGCAAGATAAGTTACTCTTCTCCCAATCTGGAAAGGTTTTTAGGTGTTTTACTCACTTTAAAACGTGTAATCGGTTCGAAAATCATACAATGTTTATCGATATATTTTAAAAAGAAAAAATGGCGGCATGCTTGCTATTGAACTCAGTAAGTTTGGGAAAATGAGTTCAAACAAACAAATTATACAAAATACTGTTTGAAACCCACTGAATATATGTCCGCCTATGTCACGGTAACATATTGAGCGAGTTTCTAACAGTATTTTGTATAATATTTTGTTTAAACTCGTTTTCCCAAACTTACTGCGTGCAACAGCAAGCATGCCGCCATCTGCATTTTTCAAATACATCGGTAAACACTTTTTCGAGCCGAATAAACACTTTACATTCAATAAAAACACTAAAAATTTATCCAGTTAGGTAGAAAATAACTTATCTTGCCTTTGATAACATTTATTTATTATATATTTGTTTTTTGTTTTTTTTGACAACTTTTTCGAATCTCTGTGTATAGTAAAAACAAACCCGTCATGTAAATTATTGACAGTTAAAATGCTATAAAAAAAATAAAAACTTGAAGTTTAAAATATATTTTCAAAGAAATAAATTACGCCCGGTGCTAAAATATTGAAAATTCACTGATCGTAAAAAAAAAAAAAAAAACTGCTGTGAAAAATGCTAACTTTAAAATATTTGGAAATACTCATTGAAAAGTTTTATTTATTATTAAAAGAACGGACTGAAAAATATTATATAAAAATTGTTTGTTTTCCAGTAAAAAATAAAATGAAATATTAGACTTTCTCCGATAGAAATAAAAGTTCAAAACGGGTTCACTTACTATATTTTGTTAGATTAAAATTATCCCAATGTGCAATTATAATTATTATCCAAATGGAGAATTGTTCTTTCTCCTTAGAACATACATGGACAATCGGTAACACATATTGCTAGCCATGGATAATCGGTAACACAATCGGTAGCCATATTTTTTATGCCTGTTAACGTGACCACGTGGTTGAATACCGGAAACTTTCTATACCTACAAGTTGATCAGGAAGTGACGTTACGCCGTCATGTTCACTGGTCTACTCTCTCGGTGGTGGTGGCCCACCTCAAATCCGCCTGGGTCGTTTTGTCCAACTGGATCAGAAATGAGAGGAAAATTGTATAAATAGATCAGTGAAAGTACATCCATGCACAGTGTTTTCATTGGATAATAGATTGATCATTCTGCATAGAAACATTAAACTTAACAGAAAATAGTCCATCAAAATTAACTGCTATAAAGCTATTACAACTTATGATATTATCTTTTGTTTATAATGAACTATTCCAATTGTTTAATTCTTTCCTTTCTTTATTAAATTCAACTGTTAAGTGTGAGAGTGAGAGAGCGAGCGAGAGTGAGAGAGAGCGAGCGAGAGTGAGAGAGAGCGGGAGAGAGCGGGAGGAGCGAGAGAGAGCGAGAGAGAGCGGGAGAGAGCGAGAGAGAGCGGGAGAGAGCGGGTGGGAGAGAGAGAGAGAGAGAGAGTGGGAGAGAGAGAGAGAGAGAGTGGGAGAGAGAGAGAGAGAGTGGGAGAGAGAGTGGGAGAGAGAGAGAGAGAGTGGGAGAGAGAGAGTGGGAGAGAGAGAGAGAGGAGTGGAGAGAGAGAGAGTGGGAGAGAGAGAGAGAGAGTGGGAGAGAGAGAGAGAGAGTGGGAGAGAGGGAGAGAGTGGGAGGAGGAGAGAGTGGGAGAGAGAGAGAGTGGGGGGAGAGAGGGAGAGAGAGGGAGAGTGGGAGAGAGAGAGAGTGGGAGAGAGAGAGAGTGGGAGAGAGAGAGAGAGAGAGTGGGAGAGAGAGAGAGAGAGTGGGAGAGAGAGAGAGAGAGAGTGGGAGAGAGAGAGAGAGAGTGGGAGAGAGAGAGTGGGAGAGAGAGAGTGGGAGTGAGAGAGAGAGTAAGAGAGTAAAGAGTAAGAGAGAGTAAGAGTGGGAGAGAGAGTAAGAGTGGGAGAGAGAGTAAGAGTGGGAGAGAGAGAGTAAGAGTGGGAGAGAGAGAGTAAGAGTGGGAGAGAGAGAGTAAGAGTGGGAGAGAGAGAGTAAGAGTGGGAGAGAGGAGAGAGAGAGAGGTAAGAGTGGGAGAGAGAGTAAGAGGAGGGAGAGAGAGTAAGAGTGGGGGAGAGAGTAAGAGTGGGAGAGAAGTAAGAGTGGGAGAGAGGGGAGTAAAGAGTGGGAGAGAGAGAGTAAGAGTGGGAGAGAGAGAGTAAGAGTGGGAGAGAGAGAGTAAGAGTGGGAGAGAGAGAGTAAGAGTGGGAGAGAGAGAGTAAGAGTGGGAGAGAGAGAGTAATGGGGGAGAGAGAGAGTAAGAGTGGGAGAGAGAGAGTAAGAGTGGGAGAGAGAGAGTAAGAGTGGGAGAGAGAGAGAAGTAAAGAGTGGGAGAGAGAGAAAGTAAGAGTGGGAGAGAGAGAAAGTAAGAGTGGGAGAGAGAGAAAGTAAGAGTGGGAGAGAGAGAAAGTAAGAGTGGGGAGAGAGAGAAAGTAAGAGTGGGAGAGAGAGAAAGTAAGAGTGGGAGGAGAGAGAAAGTAAGAGTGGGAGAAGAGAGAAAAGTAAGGAGAGAGAAGAGAAAGTAAGAGTGGGAGAGAGAAAGTAAGAGTGGGAGAGAGAGAAAGTAAGAGTGGGAGAGAGAGAAATGTAAGAGTGGGAGAGAGAGAAGTAAGAGTGGGAGAGAGAGAAGTAAGAGTGGGAGAAGAGGGAGAAGAGAGAAGAAGAGAGGGAGAGAGAGAAAGTAAGAGTGGAGAGAGAGAGAAGTAAGAGTGGGAGAGAGAGAAAGAGGTGGAGAGGAGAGAAGTAAGAGTGGGAGAGAGAGAAAGTAAGAGTGGGAGAGAGAGAGAGAGAGAGAGAGAGGGAAGAGTGGAGGAGAGTAAGAGTGGGAGAGAGAGAGAGAGAGAGAGTAAGAGTGGGAGAGAGAGAGAGTTAAGAGAGAGTGTGAAAATGAGTGGAGAGTGAGAAGGAAGAGGTGAGTGAGTGAAGAGAGAAAGAACGTAATAGAACATACAGTGATCAAGGGAAGTAATGGAGGAGTCACTCGGTGAGTTAATTGCAAATTACGAGCATTGAGAACATAAGAAATTGAGTTTTGTTTTTAAATCATAAATAGATATCTGAATCTATAGTATATTTTAGTATATATATATATAAAAAATCTTAAGCAAGCAAACATAGGTTTAAGATTTAACCAGTTGGCTCTGCCAGCTTGCTATTGCTTTACAGACGTCATTACTTAAAACATTAATTTAAAATAACAAAAGTGAATTATGTGTCTGACTTACTTCAATAATTGCGTATGCAAATTCATTTTTATGATCATACAAGAGGCAGCTAAGTTAAGACATCTTAACTAATAATCTATTATACAAAGAGCAGTTGTCTGCGCATCTAGCTAAAATTCTTAAACTACAAAGCACCCACAAAGTTGGTATTTTCTTGATCAGCGATGCACTAGACGAATATCTAAAAATGTAGAAAAATATATTTTTTTACCATGAGCTAGTTCAGATTTCATCAGATTGAGATGAGGGGGGGGGGGAGCTGTTTTGCAACCATTTGATGTACTAACCAAAAGGATAACTGCTTCTTTTTCAATGAGTTATTTCCCTTATGTCGACAACGGATTTCTCGAGTAGTCTTTAATTTTCCTATATATCTAGCGTATTTTTATTTATCTATTGTAAAACTTTACTTATGTATTTGTTATTTAAGCAAGACTTAACTTACGTATTTGTTTTATTGGTGAGCTTTACCCGGATTAGTTATTTCAGATTTTACAGTAAAAATTACTTAGCGAGTGACGTAATTGTTTCTATTTAAAACCTTGCGACTGATACTGCATAAGTAGTATATAAAAACGATGGTGGGTCTATCCTCAACTAGGGATTTTTATCCTTGGCACCAAAGTGAACAGAGACTAGATCACTCCTGTAATGATCTGGTCCCTGTTGATTTAGCGGTGGGAGTTTAGTTCTGTGCAGTGCTAAGAGGTTCACCCACCCAGGCTTTGCCTTTTCTCTGTGATAAGGGGTTAGCTTATTGCTAATCGCTTGAGGCGCCCTTACCGAGGAATGCTGATGGGGCTGCCCAGGCACTTTTTGCAGGTCAGAGTACCCCTACCTCTGGGACATCGACTTCTTTATCCCACTTTCCGACCTTGGTGTCTAAGATCACAACTATAACTAAACACTAACTAGAGACAACTATATAAAAAAAAAAAAAAACTTTCATGGTGTAAAGTTGAATTGAAACAAAGTTTAAACTTTACTCTTTAATCAAGAAATAAATCGCCCAACCTTTGCATTTCTTCAAATTTCAATGTATTCAAATATAAATAAAAGTAAAAATAAAGATTTCATGTTACTGAATAGTGTGCTGGTTTCGTATATCGTTGTACTTTACTTTTTAGTTAATTTCCGTTTTTACAGAAAAACTATTCTAACGCATTATTTATTTATTTAGTTTGTTTTTTTTTTTGTTTTTTTTTTTTGCAGGAAAGGGTCAAACGTTGCCCGTTTGCCAAACATGGTATTCTGAATGTTGAACAAGTTCCAACATTTCTTTGGTTTGTTGCGTGCGGATATTGTGTAGCGGTTATTATATTTTTTTCTGTTTTCCTCTCCTCTTTTGATTAAGTTAACTGAAATAATTTGGTGAAATTTACTTGAGCAATTAAAGATGGAGTCGTGAAACAAAATCAGTCATCTGACTCATTTTTCAGTGACGCATTTATTTATTTATTTATTGAATGGACAGGAAGTTGAAAAACAAAAAAAGTGCGTCGTAGTAATTTTAACACGCACAAATAAAAAAGACATGGTTTTTGAAAGGAATCAACATTATACCGTTTGCGATAGGAGCAACTGACCTAATTAAAAAGAATCTTCAGAAATACTTACAAGCAATCCTCTGGAAGACCGAGTTGTAATGAAATACAGATAGCAGCTATGCAGGGGACAACATCTATCTTAAAAGATCCCTCAGATATAAATTTAAATCATAATGGAATCAAGTGTAAGCTTCAGGATGCGTTAGCTCCCTTGATATCTTAAAGCTAACTAAAGTTAAAGTGAATGGGCACCCAACGTGGTGGACTGGGAGGAAGCTTCACATACTTCCTTGCAGCGACTTAGTCCATAATACATTGTAGTCTAGATTGCACTGTAGAAAATCTAGTGTTGATTTTATAAAATTTGTTATATATAATAATTTGAATTAAAATTTAAAATGCAGAAGTCAAGTATTATGCTTAAATTGTGCTCTAAACATTCATTTCAAATGCGCGCATGCCTTATCTAAGAACCTACTGTTGATTTTATATGCCATACCTTTCTACTTGTGCATTGATAATGACTAATTGAAGTTTAAAATGCAAAAGTCAAGTATCATGGTTCAATTGTGCTTTAAACAGAAGCATTCATTTTGAATTCACCCCTGTCATATTACAGAACCTACTTTTGATATTATATACCGGAACATTTTGCTTATATGGTAATAAAACTTCTGAAATGCACTTGTGATGTTAGGATGTATACGGCGTTAATTTTAGTCAAAATCGCCCATTTTTTTTCATTGGATTTTTATTACTTATTGAAGACATTTTGATACAAAACCTATCTAAGGACACTGCCAGATACATAAAGTACATTTGTGTGAAGTTTCATAAAAATAGGCCAACCCATTTAAGAGTCTATAGGGGACGAACTCGCACAAAGACGAAGTTCCTTTTATATAATATTAGGGACCCAAAAACT
This sequence comes from Euprymna scolopes, assembly GCF_053919585.1. Classification (NCBI taxonomy): domain Eukaryota; kingdom Metazoa; phylum Mollusca; class Cephalopoda; order Sepiida; family Sepiolidae; genus Euprymna; species Euprymna scolopes. Next base: position 143,538,540 of record NC_136483.1, read on the forward strand.
ACACTTCTGTTAGTGCATAAAATCCTATTAGATTTTAGAGGTAAACCCCATACTAAAATGTATTCTTAAACTACAATTCTCAAAATACTTGGATAAGTATATTTCATTTTGATCAATGAAAGTACATTATTTAAGTGTATGCATATACGCTTGACGTCCATAAAGAGGAAATGCATTTTATTTTATTTATAACTTGAAATCTATATATTAATATGATAGCAAGTGTTATTTTCTGTGTCACGCTTACATCCGGATTGTTTAATTGTTATATACTTCTATTTCTTGTAATAAATAATTTTACCAAGAATTCTTCATAAGTTTTGGTTTCGGTTTTGATTATAGCTGATGACACTTAAGTCATCTATATTTTTTATAAATAATTTTATCAAGAATTCTTCATAAGTTTTGGTTATGGCTGAAAGAACTCAAGTTATGAATATATATATATATAAGTTTATTTCGGTTTCGTTTCAAGCTAATGCACCCACATCATATGGATATATTTTTGCGATTTTTTTTAAATCGCAACATTATAATATATAAAAATCGATAGAACATCAACTCTATAATAATATATACGAAATCTGCAAGAATTAAAATATATTTAAGCATACTTTACGACCAGGCTTTGCCAGGCGTTCATGCTAGCTTAGATAAATACTTTTGCAGTTTTAACAAAAAAGCTACAATAATATCAGAGCATCTCCATTTACTCTAAACATCTACAGAATGCCAACATCAATATATTACATATGAATTAGTCCGCTGCGGAATTTCCACATAAGTTTATATAAATTAAAAAATAGAAATGCTAATAAGAGGTTCAGAATTTGGAGCAGGAGTGTACAAGAGTCCAGAGCCATTCCTGGGAAATACTGATATTCTCTGAAGGGAGATATTTCAATTTTACTCCCTTGCATACAAGCACTACCGAGTATAACATTCATCCTCACTTCAAAAAAATTGATTAGTATAAAATGTAGAAAACTAGAAGGCCGCCCATGTTCATTTACCTTAACGTACTATGAGAAATTACATATACAACCACCATCTTTCTTTAGGCCGGCCATACAGTTCTAGTAGCTGGTCTGTGATTGGTTTAAATTTGAATGTGTCAGGTGATTTGACTTGGCACGCTTTTTATATCATGCTATTTATTTTTCAGTCTAAGAGAAATTCGGCAATGGGATAGACTCAAACCACAGCAGCTGCCTCTGGAGGGAGCCAAAACTATTCCTTCATGAACACCGAACTGTAGGTGAAGGAAGGGCACATTTCTTCAAGTAGAGACAACTTATATTGCTGCATCTATCCAAATCAATGATGACATTCAAGAACTGTTCTGCATGTTTATTTTCCAAATATTGGATCTTCTCTCATTTCATCTTGAGTCCCGTGGGGCTCACATTATGTCTAATTATAGGCGCCATCATTCCCACCGAATTTACCATGAGCATTCATGGATCCTTCCAAAGGAACAACGAACTAACATTCCGACAATAGGAATTCAAACTAAAGGCTCCATGCATATGGGAGTAAGTCGGGCCACCATTTTGCAAAAGGACTATACCAGAACCAAAGAACTTTCATTGCTGTTACTTGTGAATAAATATTGAGTTTAAAGGTATGGCTTTTGTTTGTGGAATTCATTTGCTTCATCAGGGAGGAAATGGAGTTGTGCGAGAAAGAAATTTCTTACAGTTCCAAGATTATATATATATATCATGTTCATGTGCTAGAACATTTTCATCCTAAATGCTACACAATTCTGCATAATGTAGAAAATATGTATCAAAAGAACTGAGCATAAAAGTTAAATGAAACCAATTATCCAATAAGAAAACATTAAAAAAAAAAAAAAAAATTAATTAAAGTTCGTTTTTCAAATATACAAATTAGTTAACCTTTATTTAGTCGCTCGCGTATCCAGGAGTATATTGAGTTCGTTTTAATAATTTTTGAATAGAAAAAGTAGGCTTTTAACATCAACGCAGGTACGACAGAAAACTCAACTTTTTTAGATAGTAACAGGTAATATGAAGTTATAAACTGGACACAATAAGCCATACATTTCTTTTTTTTTTTTTTTTTACACGGTGGTCACCACTTATCAAGGCCCGGAAGCCACTCAGGGATAAGGGTTACTGCAAGTACAGTACGTTAGTGTGGAGATGAAGTGTTTACTTAAGGGGGCGGTTCATTAGGAATTTGTTAACGTTGGACTTGAAGACATCCAAGTTGTAGTCAGGTGAGAAGCAGGCAGACGGAACAGAGTTCCACAGGCATGCAGTTCTAAGAAAGAAGCTTTGTTTATGGAATCCACGTTTTGATTTAGGCACAGATAAAGAGTGGGGGAAATTTTTCACAGTGGATTCAGTTAGACTGGTGTTTTTCGTGAAAGATTGGCGAGGGGGGGACCAGAGATTGGAGTTCAGACGAGCACCTGCCATGGAAATAATGATAAAACAAGGATAGGCTCGCAATGTCTCTTCTGTGGGAGAGAGGTTGCAGGGTAGAGAAAAGAGCATCCCCTACTAAGCCACGAAGTCTATTTTGTACTCTGTCAAGGCAGGATAGGCTGTTTTTAGCAGCTCCTGCCCAGATATGGCAGCAGTATTCCATCCTTGGACGTACTTGGCTTTTATATAGATAGAGAATTGCATCAGTAGTGAGATATCTTCTGGAGCGGTAGAAGGATCCCACCATCTTTCCAGCGACTTTGGCAACAGACTTGATGTGCGTGTTCCATTTCAGATCAGGAGTAAAGGTCAAACCCAGAAGCTTGTCAAAACACGGGGCCTCTTCCAGACGAGAGCCATCCATCACAATTGATGCCAGATGGGGGATCAGAGCGTTGATGATGTAAGGATAGGAGTTTGGTTTTAGATGCATTAAAAGGTAACCAGCCACGTCTTCCCCCACTGAACCACGCGCTCGAGATCAGAGGAGAGAGAATCAGAGAGAACTTTGTCATTTACAGCCTTTGATATGTTGCCGTAGATGGTCGTGTCATCAGCATAGATGTCAACGAATGAAAGTTCCTTATTTAATACTGGGCAACACCAGGTGTTCCTGCTAGTTAGCTAAGGAAATTTCCTTAATCTACTGTTCATAGCTTCTACTAAATATTGAGATGTGATGACGGCTAAGTGACTAATGATACAAACTGACAGATTGGGTGTGCCAGGTTGGGATCAAGTTCGTGCCACAACACTTTCATTAAGGACGTTGGCAACCTTCACATGGTCCCTACTGAAAGTACCCAATGTCTTTCTAGAAAGATTTCTAACTAGAAAGATCATGCCAAACAATAGAATTATCCAATTCACAAAAAAAATGAATGAATTAATCAATTATCATAATCAATGTCCATCAAAAACCTGTAAGGATCAATATTAAATAAATAATCATTCCACACACACACACACACACACACAAAAAAAAAAAAAAAAAAAAAAAAAAAAATGGAAGTTTTACCACACCTAAAAGCATAATGAACAGGTGATAAAATAGGAAGGCAGAAACAGTTTATATTCTTCCTTCAAGCTACAGAATTTGATAGAAAACCAAATAAAATCACTAGTGCTATATTCTTAAGATGAATCAGACAAAAAATAAATAAATAAATAAAGGACCAGCAGCAACCCTATTAGAAGTCGATCTCCCTAACGGTGCTGGCTTAAACAGAGTCGAGAGAGAGAAGAAAATAAAATAGCAAGGTCTTATATATGACATGTAAAGAAACTCGAATCTTAGCAAGATCTCAATCATTCTAATAATTATAGAAGCCACCAAGCTCATGAAAAAGAATTTAAAAAAAAAAAAAAACTACCTAGCAAAAATACCCGGTGAACCAAGTGCAAGTGAAATCCAAACAACTATGCTTAAAGGGACAGTTAGAATTCTAAAAAGATCTTTCGGTTGGAGTATCGGTTGGAAATGAAGATATATAAAAAAAAAAAAAAAAAAAAAAAGGTTTGTTTGGTTTGGTCGTTTTGATTTATGGCATATTTTGGGGGTTAATTAAACGCCGAATCTAATAATTTTGGACAAAAAATTTCATGCTTCAAGTTATCTATATCTTCAAATTTTTATTTGTGATGTTTAGTTTGGCTATCTCGTAGAGAAAGATTTTGGTTTTGGTTTTTAGTTTTGCAGAACATGATTGAGTTTTGCCAAGGAAAAAATAACAATAACACCAATGTTTGGTGCATTTATGTTAGAAAACCAATATCTCCAGACAGTCTAAGCTGGTAGCACCAGGTTTAATAATGGAAGAAATACTAAGAACATGTTTCTTGTTGTAGTGTAAACATACCTGATTAAAATATATTTGAACCTTCTGTAATTAAAAGAGTTTGATTTTCATAAATGTTTATCCAAAGCTATAAAATGTATGGTAGCACCTAATATATCCAAGTGTGGTCAATCCTTTAAAATAATAAGCTACCTTTTATTCTGCACTAGCAGGGAGACCAGACGTTGCCCGGGATTGAATGATGATCAATGAATATTTCACACACTTATATTTTTATTGTCATCGAAATCCGTGGAATCGCCTGGTAGGAATCTTCACATGCCTCCATGCAGTAACTTAGTCGAAAAATATGTTATTCTACATTGTACTCTAGAGAACCTACTGTTTCTTTTATAAAATTATTTTATATAAACTTCTTTCCAGTTAACAAAATAAAAAAAAAAAAAAAAAAAAAAAAAAAAAAAAAAGAAATTTACATGCGGGTTTTGAACCTACAGACCACATCATGCAAAAAACACGTTATCAACTTACCCTGAGTATAATTTTCACGACCCCGTTCTATTATTGTTGCTAAGCGACGACATAGAAAAAAAATGGCTTTACCGATTATCGGTAAATATCGGGGATATTCTGAGGCAAAACTTAACTAAGATCCCTCCCAGACTTACACTAAAGTTTTGTAAATTTTAAATAAAATCTGTTCAGCCATTCCAGAGTCTATAAGGAACAAACTCACGGCCACACACAGTTGCATTTATATAATTGTAGAGATAAAATATGTATTTCAGCTAGTTCTGATAAAAACAAAAAAAAAATTTAAAAAAAACAAAAAAAAACAAGAAAAAAACAAAGAAAACTACATATTGTAAAGCTACAAAATGTATGGTAGCCCCTAATATCCAAATGGTCAATCCTTTTGATAATAAGCCACCTTTTAATTTGCATAAAACACATACTTCAGCCAGTTCTAATACAAAGAAAATACATACTGTAAATCTTGCTCGTTGTTCCATGGTCTCGTATCCAATGATAGGCACTTGTATCGGATAATCCATTGGGTAATCATTTGGCATTGCTTCCTCATCGGTATGATGATGATGATGATGATATGCAAGGTCTGCTTTGTGAGACTCTGAAGAATCAAGAGAGCTCTGGCTGGCTGAGCGATATGACCCACTTCCGATAGAATGTGGGCTTGGTGTCCGTGTAGATGCCTTGCAACTCTGGCCACTAATTTCCAATTCCTCCATGGCTTCTTCAGCCGAATCAAAATCTCCTTCAATGTAGTGGGCAGAGACGCCCTGGTCTGAAGAATCACGGTTCGTGGACAGGAATACTTTGGAGCTGCTGCTGCGGGGCTTGGCAACACTTATCTCCTCCGGTTTAAGCTCTTTCCCCATATTTGGTTCCGGGGACAACCTGCAATGGAAGATAAGAGGAAAGTTTTAAGGAGAAAGAAAAAAAAATAAATAAAAATAATATTTTATATACACTATGGGATTCAAATCTAGAACCACAGGTTTCATAAAAAAAAAAAAAATAAAAAAAAAAAAACGGTAAAAATACCAAATATTTGCCTCAAAGAATTCAAGCTTGAAATTCAACACTCAAATCAAAATCAAGGTGATACCTACAAAAGGCCTGGCAAGCATGCAGCTTGGATCTACTACTGAAGCTGTGTATTTGAAAATCTAAATGATCCCAAGATAAACATTACCATAAACATTCTTTTGAAAGAAACTTGTTAGAACAGGGCTGTGGAGTGCATTCATTCTTTTTGTGGACTGTTATCCACAACTTCATAGTTGTTTTTGTTTCACCAGGTTTTAGCCAACTCATCCTCTGGCCTTCCTCAGGGGATTAACCACGATATGATAGGAATGCTGAGTATTCTAACTTATCCCCCAGTAATTACTGACTTCCATAGTTGTTGTCTCACCCCACTTTGGCCAACTAATCCTCTGGCCTGCTTGGGTAAGATTGAAACCGCTATCTTCAGACAATGCTCACCTGGAACTATAAATGTATTATTTAACGTCGTTTTTTGAATGATTTTTACCTGTCGTGTTTTCTCATCAAAGAATGCGTCATTTCATCAAGCAGGTGTCACCAATTAATCAATAAAATCTATTTGTAGCCATCTTAAAATATATGCAAACAAATGTGAATAGATTAGTTAAAATGTTATCTTAACAGATGTTCATTTTTATTTCAACGTCTCCGTTCAGTCTCAAGAGACAACAGACATCCCTGTAAAGGTAACTGCATGTGTATTTGTGAGGCAAGGATTGTGCAATCTCCAACCACATCTCTCCTGAATCGACACTGCTTGGGTCCAGTGGTAAGGGGAGGTATAAGACCGACTAAAAACAATACTGAGATAAGCGGAGAGCACATACAGCACCTAGAATTCTCAAATGGACACTAATTTTAGTACTGACCAGGCTCAACATTGCTTAACTTCGGTGATCTGACGAGAACTGGTGTGTCCACGTGATTATACTGTATCATTTTTATTTGTTTGCTTTAATATTTATGATACATTTAAAGCTGGGGTTGAGTTTACTAAATTGTCTCCAAAGACCTTTATTCATCCGATGATAACATTAGATTAATATATTGGTGGTTTCTTTCAGTCTTGCACGTGAAATTTTTGTGGCAAGAGTTGTGCAATCTCTGAGTTTACATTGTTAAATAAATACCTGTGGCAAGTGGAGGTTCAGGACGACTGGAAAGAATGCCGAGACAAGCAGAGAGCACATACAATGCCTAGAATTCTCAAATTGTCATCCATCTGATACTAGCCAAGCTGAATGCTGTTTAACTTTGGTGATCTGATGAGAACCAGTGTGTCAACGTGATTGTGCCGTGTTAATATACAAGTTAAAAGAATAACACAACACTCAGCTCCATCTCAAATTTATTTCAACCAAAAAAGGGCTTTATCAAACAAGAGCTAGGTTTAGTGTCTGACTGGGATAAAAAATAGCAGTTCTTCCCCCTTTGTCAGAAACATCTCATGGAATGTGAAGACTAAAAGCCAAAATAAGAAAACTGAAGAGAAGTCAGACATGAAACTGATTAGCTCTTCTCATTTGATAAAGCCCTTTCAATTTGAAATAAATTTAGGAGATTGAGCTGTTTGTGTTTTACTTTTAACTTTTATGTATGATCTGCCACGCTTTGAGCTCTCCCACTTGAGATTTCCTACAGAAATTACTCTATCCTTTATGGATTTATATTCTTTCTCTCTTTTTATATATATATTATATATATATAGTAATTTATAAAATATGGCGATTAAGCTACACTGAATATTCAGCGTTTGTATGTATGTATATATATGTGCGTACACATATGTATATTTATATATATATATAAAAAAAAAGGAAAAGGTCTGCCTTAAACCACTAACCTAGTTCTAAAACAGATCCTTTGTTCGATAAAATGCATGCCCATTGGCTGATAGGAAGGGGCGCGGTGGATACTAGAAAGCTGATTGGCTAACTAAAATCCTCAACAGAAGAGGAACATATAAAAACGATAAACAACCACAGAATTTGCGCATAAGCCTGATGAATCCTAGAGTGGATGAAACGCCGAATATTCAGTGTAGCCTAATCGCCATATATATTTTATAAATTACTAACTAGCTCTACCTACGTATAGAGCACTTTTGAAGTAAATACTTAAAGTTCACGCATAAATCTATACTTTCGTATATTAATTTTATATGAGTACATGAAGTAGTTATATATATATATGTGACATGATGCGGACCGAGCGATGCCGAGTGACCTTGCTAGTCGACACGAATTCAGAGAAATTCGCACGGCTGAATTCTAATGATGATGATGGTGATGGTTTGATGTTGTTTAAACAGAAATGTCTATGGGATTTTGTCAGAGAGAGAAAAGAAAAACAAATAATTGTTCTTATCTTATTGTTGGAAATCAGTTAATAACGAAAAGGTTGTTTTGGGCCCTCTGTTGAGCGATATGAAGAAATCCAGATTCTTAAGCTGACAGCTTGGGGTGGGAATCGGGGCTGAGGGGTCGCCGCCAGGCATTGTGAACCTGGGAGTGACTAATAGCTCCTAATAAGGAACACCTCAGTGCAATGAGGGTTAAAAATGGTGATAGATAAAGCCGTAAGGAGGAGTAGAAATCAGGGAAATAGAGAGAGGGAGAGGAAAGAAAGAAAGAATAACTCCAAAAAGGTGGACGGAGGAATTACTGATTTGATAAAAACAAAAGACTTGGCTAATTGGTGTCTGTTTTCGCTGATCCCTTCCCGTGGACTGACGGTAGATGAAGAACGGAGAGCTGGTAAAGGAAACAAAACTGCCAGCCCCCTAAGTTGTATGACTAGGCAGTGTGTAACTATTATATTGTAAAGTCAAAGACAATAATCAATTCTGTGTTAACCAATTAAGTTTTGACTTTCTTTTCTTTGATTGGAACGCCGTTGTGAATGCAATATATTTCTCTGATAGCCCAGATGATGGTTGGAAGCTGATTTGAAAGCCGAACCGGAAGGAGACCGACGACAACCTGAAGACGAATTCGACCACTAGACGAAACCACGGGTGACGCCACAGGTATCGGCTACAGGTGCATTTCAATCACGAGCCTATGCACCTTAGCTGAGCTGCACGGAGGCGTTACAGTTTGGTGCCGGTGATCCAGGAGATCTCGTTTCGTTAAGAGACGTGCGAACGAATTTCCATGGGCACACAAATTTTTTTTTTTCTCTCTCGAAAACACAAAATCTCCCTGTGAGAGAAGGGAAGGAAAATTGAAAAAAAAAAAGAAAACGAACGGAAGAAAAGTACACCGTTCCTATATTTTTTTTAAGAGACTCTGAGAGCATAGCCAGACCACGGACTGTAGTCAATCGACTATAATGTCTGGGCCAGCTCGCGTAAACAGCCACCTAGCGGCAGAAGACAGCAGAAGGAGCAGACAGTAAGAGACAGGGTAAGTCACCTATTGGTCCCCTTTTCATTCTTTGCTCAGTTTTGGTGCTCGGTCTGTGTTTAGAATTTTGAATTTCAACTTTGCACGGAGTTGACAGTAGTTGTGTTGCTGGGTGGTAGAAAGAGTGTGAGTGAGAAAGGCGATGGTCTCTCGGGGAGAAAGCGAAGCAAACCAGTCAGTGGGGGAGGGATCAGTAGAGTCCGTAGAGCTACAGATGACCATGGAACGACCACTGTGGCGGATAAGTATACCCTCGTATGGAGGAGATGTGAAGGGAGTAGGGGAATGGATAGCGACAGTAGAGAAAAAGAGACTAGTATATGGTCTTACAGATAGGGAGATGGTTTTGTTGGCCTGCGATGGGGCGACGGGGGCAGCCTCGAAGTTTATATGCAGGTGCATAGAAGATAACCCAGGCATAGCATGGACAGATTTTCGTGAACAGTTAAAAAGAAAGTTTGACGATGGTCCAAGCAGTAAGAGAGCTATCCCGAATAAAGATGGCCACTGGGGAGGATGTAGATGGGTTGGTCAACCGCATGCAGGAACTGGCAATCCTTGCATATCCGGTTGCAGAGCACTGGAACATGGCTACCACGCAGGCAATGTTAATCGATGCAATGGTAGATGCATTGCGAGATGAGACGGCCAAAATGGAGGTGCTGAAGAGTTGCCCAGACACTCTAGAAGAGGCACGCAGGGTGGCAAAAAACCATGCTTGGTTGCAAGCACGGATAATGGAGGGAAGTCCCCGAGGTGGAAGTGAAGATGCGGAAGGCAGAGAGTGTTCAAAGACCAGGTCAAGGGCCAGAGTCTTGGGGTATTGGGGAATGAAAACAGAACCCAGAGAAGGGACAGGGGACCCCCGATATAGGTCCTATGATTGCACCCAAGGCAGGAACAGAGCTATATGCTGGACCTGTAAGGGTGAGGGACATCGGTCAAGTGTGTGCCCCACTGTCTACGAGAAGACACCCCGACAGAAGGGGAGAGTCAGAGTGAGCATCGTAAAGACCGAACTGAACGTGTGTCAGAAAAAAGGCAAAAATGACCGCTTCTCCTACAGCCACCAGTCCCACAGATTCTGGCGGTTTGGAGACCTGAGACATATTAGGAGGGACTGTCCTGACCGGAGGAAAAGCCACTCGAGGGCGAAAGATCCTCTGGAGAGAAGGAATCAGACCAAACCCCACTCCCTCGGCGAACCTGTAGAGAAAGAGAGGTATGGCAGACAGGTAGGGTTGGAAAGAAACCACTGTCACAAGTTGCGATGCTCACGGGAGCGGGGTACCAGTAGAGAACCCTGAAACAGGAGAAGAGGGGAACACCTGGGCTCCCCTCCGCTCACCAAAAAGGGAGAACTCACCTGTAATGTGACGATAGGAGCCACGCAGGTGAAGGCTCTGGTTGACACCGGAGCGCTAATATCCTTAATAGACGTGGACGTCTGTCGGATGGTAGCAGGGAGGAGAAGGTTGTACCCGTCGGATGTGGAGCTCAGTCAGGCCGACGGTAGCTGGATGTCGGTGGCAGGGAAGGTATGGTTACCCGTACGAGCGGCTGGAAAGAAAGAGAATTTCCCCCTGTATGTGGTATCCGGGCTATGCAACGAAATGATTCTGGGAGAGGATTGGCTCCGAGTGAGGGGAGCCACTCTGAGTTTTAATCCAGACACGCTAACGGTGAGAGGGGTGGAGATACCACTAGGTGACACGAGGTCTGTCCCTCTTCCTGTGGGAGCTGACAGCAACAGGAAGCTTCCCCCAAGAGCAGTCGGGTCCTGTATGGGCAAGGTGGATAGCACCAAGGAACAGGGAGGAAAATTGTCCCAAGTCAACCGGGTAACGAGGTATAAGGTAAATAAGGAGGGAGTAACTCTTATAGATCCAGTGGTCCGAGAATCAGGAATGGTCCCTAAGGCGACGGCCGATAGGACAAATAGGACCAGGAAGGTCAAGAAGAAAAAAAAAGGCAGCATTTACTAGACAGTTAAAACAGGGTGACCAAGTTTGGATGAAGGAGACGGGTAAAAAGATAAAGAATCTCGGGGGTAGTCAAATGCAAGATGAGGACAGAGTTCCGGATGACTATAGGGACAACACCGAGCGACGATTTAAGACAAGAGAGACGACCTCTATAGAGTCTAGAAATATAGAGACGGACGGAAAGTTGGAACGGGAAGTTGCAGGGTTCCACTCCACCAGCTATAGGAGGCCACGAAGAGTAGCTGCGACTCGCGAAGAAAAGAGAGTTGAATGGCAGTTGACCGCAGAGTCAGCTGAGGAGTCGAGCAAATGGGATGAAGAGTGTCCAATACCTATCTCCTGGCTCCAGCAAATGGGGAGAAGTGAACCGAGGCTGCCGTTGAGGGGAGCAAGAGACTCCCTGTCGCAGGAGTAGTGTGACGTCCTTCCACCAAAGACCAGTGGGGGTTAGTAGGACAGAGACGGGAGCTTGGAGCGACATCTCCTGGTTGAAATGTGGTGCAATTTTTTCTCTGTGGATGCATGGAGGGCCCCCATGTGTTTGCACTGTTGGCAGATTGTGTCGCGGACTGACCTTGGAGGTAGCTAAGGACTAAAACGGAAAGCTCCAGGGGGGGGGGCGCCTTGAATGGCAGAAAGAGCAATAAGTAATTTAGAAGTATCTCGCAGTGATTAAATTGGCAAACGGAGAGAGTAATTTAGCACGAGAAAGTCGCGTATTGAGCGAGAGTGTCTTGGAGGAATTTAAACTGTCGAAAAAAAAAAAAGGCTTGACCTGAGATTTTCCCAGTTGAAAGAAAACTGTAATAATTAAATCGTGGGGAAGCAGTTTTGGACTGTCAAGAGAACCACGTGATGTTATCGGCACTTACTTTTGAGAGGAGGCTTAAGTAATTGAGCAGTTCGTGAACTTTGACGAAACATTTTAGCTGGATATCGGCTGTATTTTTATGTAGCGATGTTGAACGCTGTTGTGAAAATTAAATTGTGCAGAATTGTGTTTTGTGTATGCAGCGAGAAAAAAGTGGAGATATAAATTTCCGAGAGTTGAATTGATTTTTGAAAAAAAAAAATTGTACCTCAGTCTGGAAGGATTTCGGTTACTAAACTGAACAAATTTTAGGGTAGTTCAGTTGAGGATAATTAGAAGCATTAATTTCGGCGATTGAACTGACTTTTGGAAGAATTTGAATTTTGCCTCAGTCAGGAAGGATTTCTTAAATTTCGAAATAAGGGCCAAAGAGGCCAAAGATTGAATGAAAATAATTGGAAATAATTATTAGCATCACTGAGTGAAGTGTGGGACACTCAATTGTGCGCAAAAGGTGATGTATTATTTTTAGATGGATTTTTCCATTGCGAGTAAATCAGGTGCGTGATGTTCGCACCTGAAGAGATTAATTGAAGGAAAAGGATAGAGTTTCTCGTGCGATAGCGAGGCGTTAACTGCCAAGTTGGTCCGGTGACATGTGGTTGGACCGAGCAGGCGAGGAGATAACTAAGGATGAGAAATCTCCTCAGCGGAGAAATTAGAAACAATAGAGAGCGATCCGAAAGTGCTGGCACCGTTGGCGAAAATAGTGAGTGTGCCAAATATCACCAGGGTGGAGGTGACCGCGTTCAGGGCCAGTTGAGAGGATTATTTTTCCGGATGCAGATTTTTAGAGGAGAAGTGACCAATATAATTGACGTCATAATGACAGGACTGTAAGAACTGGACTATCTGGTGTAAACATATTTTAAATTGTTGGCTGTGGCCGGCGGGACAGTCGCTGATATTAATCTCGGAACATGTATGTGCGCAGTTCGATGTGTTGTCATCGGGAAACCTGTCACCCCAGCATAGTGGTCCCGGGAAGGTTGAGAGACGTATTATTGAAAATGCAGGTTGAGCTACTGCATGATTTAAGGTTGCCTGTGGACCTCGTTAGACAGGTACTGCAGTGCTATGTTGCACTGGGGGTGCATCACACTGTCGGAAGGGCAGAGGCTCAGAAAACTATGTCCTGTAGTTGAACAGAACCCAAGAGGGGGTGAGGATATGGTTAACATAGTGGCCTGGGATAAGGAAGGGTAAAACTAAGACACAGACAATACGAGCACCTGAGCTAAGTGAAGAGGGGATACCAATGAGTGCACCATGTCTAGATCAAGGCAGAGTACAAGAGCTGCTGCAGCCTCCGATAGAGGAGACCGAGGCCCAGGTGGGAACGCCACCTGCAAAAGAGATATCCGAGATGGTAGCCGAAACAATGGCACCTGCTGTAAAGTTGGACATTGTCAGAAAAAAAAAAGAAAAAAAAAGAAAAAAAAGGACGTAACAGAGAGACGAGGAGAATGACGCGTAAATGTAAGAGGTGGGAGGAACCTCATTTTTGTAGGAGGTGAAAGACATTTTCATTGCATGATTAGTCCCTAAATCGAATTGTCATTTCTCCCGTCACCTGATCTAAAATACACATACATGCACATACACAACACAGACAAGGCGAGGGGACGAAAAAAAAGAGAAGGAGAACAGTTGTTGATGTTTGGTTGACATATATATGAAGACTCTTAGACTTTCGAGTGAACAACTGTCCTTTTTTTTTTATTATTCTCATTCGATTCTTTTTTTGTTTTAGAGTATGGGGGCTGGCTGGCAGATTGTGATTTTTGGTTGTTTTATTACTGTCTCTCTCTCTCTCTCTCTCTCTCTCTCTCTCTCTCTCTCGCTATATCACCCTTCCCCTCACACCAGAGACAACTGATCTGAGAACTTGAATATTCCTGCTATGGACTGTCCGAGCACGGGGTTGGGACTCGGGTGTCATTTACAAAGTAAAAGACAAAACAGGTAGGGGGCGAGATGTGACATGATGCGGACCGAGCGATGCCGAGTGACCTTGCTAGTCGACACGAATTCAGAGAAATTCGCACGGCTGAATTCTAATGATGGTGATGGTTTGATGTTGTTTAAACAGAAATGTCTATGGGATTTTGTCAGAGAGAGAGAAGAAAAACAAATAATTGTTCTTATCTTATTGTTGGAAATCAGTTAATAACGAAAAGGTTGTTTTGGGCCCTCTGTTGAGCGATATGAAGAAATCCAGATTCTTAAGCTGACAGCTTGGGGTGGGAATCGGGGCTGAGGGGTCGCCGCCAGGCATTGTGGACCTGGGAGTGACTAATAGCTCCTAATAAGGAACACCTCAGTGCAATGAGGGTTAAAAATGGTGATAGATAAAGCCGTAAGGAGGAGTAGAAATCAGGGAAACAGAGAGAGGGAGAGGAAAGGAAAGAAAGAAATAATAACTCCAAAAAGGTGGACGGAGGAATTACTGATTTGATAAAAACAAAAGACTTGGCTAATTGGTGTCTTTTTTCGCTGATCCCTTCCCGTGGACTGACAGTAGATGAAGAACGGAGAGCTTGGTAAAGGAAACAAAACTGCCAGCCCCCTAAGTTGTATGACTAGGCAGTGTGTAACTATTATATTGTAAAGTCAAAGACAATAATCAATTCTGTGTTAACCAATTAAGTTTTGACTTTCTTTTCTTTGATTGGAACGCCGTTGTGAATGCAATATATTTCTCCGATAGCCCAGATGATGGTTGGAAGCTGATTTGAAGCAGAACCGGAAGGAGACCGACGACAACCCGAAGACGAATTCGACCACTAGACGAAACCACGGGTGGCGCCATAGGTATCGGCTACAGGTGCATTTCAATCACAAGCCTATGCACCTGAGCTGAGCTGCACTGAGGCGTTACATTATATATATATATATATATATATATATATATATATATATGAGAGAGAGAGGGAATAAACAAATGAGTAATCATTACTCTATCAACATAAAATATTTTAAAGGAAATTCTGATGGAAAACTAGTCAAAAGCAATTTATTTTGTTTTACCTATTCATTTGTGACTTATTTTGCGTTAAAAAAAAAATAGAAGTTCCAAACAATTTACTTTAACGTTATTAGTGAATCAAGTTAAATAATCCGTGGAAGCCATTTTGAACTAATACATAACCAGAGTAGTACAAGAGAGTAAAACCTGGAAATGCAAAAGTCAAATATTCGCCTTTCCAGTTAGTTCAAAAACTGGCTATTATTGATAATTTCCAACAGAAAAAAAAAAAAAAAAAATCAAATAACTGCTACCAAAGGCAAAAGTTATTTCACATACCTGGATCGCGTGTGTGTGTATGTGTGTAAGTAAGTATTTTAAAACGCTTTTATTTATATTCAACTTTTTCCTTAAAGTTTGGACAGACTTCGCATACAAATCTTTAAACATTGTTAGGTCTAATCTCTATATTAAAAAAATTGTGTGGACATTTCGTGCGTTCCATTTCAAAAATTAAATTATTTTTATTTATTTACTGAATATTTATTAAAAATTTTAATAAATATTCAAAACTTAAATAGCGTAAAGTTAAAATGAACATTTTAAAATCCTGTAGTGAGAAAAAGATAATTACTAAATTAATTCCATCAGAATGCATCTCGGCTTTGTTAACACTTCAACCATTTTTACTTTTTGTAATAGTTGATGGAAAAATGAATTACTTTATAGTCCTTCATGATTTCAAAAGAATTCAGAAGCGATTAAACCGTCGAATAGCAAGTAATTTATAACTTTAAAATTATTAGCATATTCTCTTTTATTAAAAAAATAAAACTGATTTTTGCTCAGCATCTTCCGGTCGTTTCCGTAAACATCCGAAAAATACCGAAGCGCATAGCCAACCAGAATGCTCCAATAGCAAACGACAAATTTGGTAACCTATAAATTGAGGCAGGCTATAATAATAAAAAAAAAAAAGTGATTAAACCGAAAATGAACTTCACAGCTGTAGTTCTAACTTTTAACTAACCCTAACCTAATCAGCTTCAATACCTCCACCGTCATCTAAAAAATCTGTAAAAATTATCATTGCAACAATTAAATAAATAAAAATCTCGGAAAGAAAAAAAAAAAAAAGAAAAAAAAAGGGGGTAATTTTCCGTAAAATATTAAATTAAGAAAACTTGGTTGATTTCCATCGTCACAAAATAAATTGTCATAAAAAAAAAAAAAAAATGAGTCTTTCAGATTGAAAATCAACCTCGTGTTGATTCTGTTTCCACTCCTGTTGTTATATGCAATAAAAGAAATGAAGATAAATATTCCCGAGCAACGACAGGCACAACATTATTTTTTGATACATCCCATTCTGCTAAAATTCTAATGTTACTTCTGTAGTTTAAAAATCTATAGAAACAAATTTACTAAAACGCACCTCCACACGAACACACCCACCCATCCACCCGCTACTAGACTACCCATGACCAGTATTTGTTATATATAAAACATAACTCATTTTTGTGAAGACGTTATATTTTTGAAAACCTTCTGAAATTTCTAAATATCTATACTTACAATTTTCTGTATCTTACTGTTTGGAACATAGACGAAATAAATTTGAATATTCAGCTGCATAAAATACAAAATTCGGCCCTTTTCTAGGGGAGCTCGTAATGACTTAGTTTCATTCGTTTATATATATATTTCTTTGAAAATGGATGACGTCATAAAAGGATAGCTTAATGACGTCAGCTATGTCTCTTCCGTCTGTTGCTGTTTTGAAATAAGCGTTCTCGACTCATTACAATTGCTTTTAAACAAACATACAGATTCTTGTAGAGCTGATATCATAATAGACACTCTCGCTTTATCTCTTTTTTTTTCTTTCTAACTCTCCCTTTCATATATTATTTTAAAGTAGATAACGTTATAAAGCTACCATTACTGAAGATTCAGCATTCCTATCCCGCCACGGTTAACGGTCCTGGATATGACCTTAAACTATATCCGATGGTGAGGACCCCAGCTTGCAGGCCTTAGGGAGTGTGGAACCACCCTTTAATTGCCATTGCTCCCAGGTCCACTCTGACCCGGAGTGGTAGCACCTGTTAGGGTCCCAACTATGGGTTAAATAGAATACGACTTAAAAAACAAATATACTATATTAAAAAATCGTTCTTCAAAATCACCAGATTCGGCATTAAATAACCTGAAAAGGGTTGATATGCCGTAAAACAAAACAATCAACCAACCAACCACGGTTAACAACCTGACGAAAGCCAGAGGAATAGTTGGCCGAAACGTTGTGAAATAACTATAAAGATGACGATAATAATCTGCAAATAAATAAAATATACAATGTATCAAAGTTTGTTTGTTTTTCATGTGTGAATCGCTGTTGCTTTCATTTTTATAGACTTGTAAACCAGTGTTTGCACCCTTGGCAATAACTAAGACGACATGACCAAAATTAGAACAAAATGAAGTAGAAGAAAACCACTGCATACAAGCATTGGAGTCAACGATTGTTAAGAGACTAGTATGTAGTAGTAACTCAAAATCCCCTGCTTCCATGCCTGAATCTCAAATATTTTTACATTTCTGAATTTTTGAAATGAGGATTGATTATTTGTTATTTGGATTATTATAATTCTGTTCTCGTCTTAATACAAAATTTCGGTTGATATAACGTCTGGTCGTCTTCAGATGTATCTTGTTTAACTCGAGAATCTTTTTGTCTAACTTGGGATGGAGGGGGGGGATCTTTTTGTCTAACTTCACAGAATTTTAACCAGAATCCTTTATTTAATCCATGAGGGCAGCATACTTTTGTTTTGTTAGCCATGACCGAGTAAAAGTCCTAAATGATTTGCAAATGTAATTTTGAGTGTAACTCCCACTGAAGATTGAACCTTCAACCTTCGGAAGAGTGTAACTTTACAACTGAATTTTACCAAGTAATTTATCCACTGCATTGTGGACTTTTGCAAATTGCTTAACGAGAGCATGCTACCTCCATGGATTAAATAAAGTGTTCTGTTCGAAGTTTCGTGCGGATTCTAAAATCCAACAAGATATACCTGAAGAAAGTCGGTTACATCGACCAAAACATTGTGAAAATAACACTCAAGATGAGGACAGTAGTCTGAAGAATTCAAATATGAATACGCAAATATTTTTATCTATATTTTTTACTGATTATATCTAAAAAGCTGGAAATAGAATATTCACTGCATAAATGCAAACGCAAAGCTTCTTACCAAATATAGTTTGTATAACTCTCCAACATCCCAAATAAACGAAATCTATTACAAGTCGGGGTGGACCATTTACAATGCACACCCTTATTTTTTTTTTTCAACAATTGGACACTAATTACAATATTTAAAGATTTTTAGGGGGTGTTCAGTTTCTAATACAAGGTTTAGAGTAAATCGATCACCCATAATGGAACTAGTTGATGTTTAAAGGCCAAACAGCTTTTAAGAAAGATTAAATTTGATAAACCTGACCATAAAAAGGCCAGATTTCATGAATTTGGCCTTTATTTTAAATAGCAATTTGGCTTTTAAACATCGAGTAGTTCCATTATGAGGAATAGATTTACTAAATCGTTGTATTAGAAATTTAGCACCCCCTAAAATCTTTAAAAATTGAATTTTTTGCATTTTTTTGGAGAGGGGGGATAATTTGGTAGATTAGTATCCTATCGATAATAATTTGCTGAAAAAATTGAAAAAGACAAAAAGAAAAAATATTTAACAGAGGTGTACTGTACAGGTCCATCTAAATCTGTTTGATGCGTATAATTTATATGAAAAAGAAACAAATGATAACAGGTAAATTATGATTTATTTAATTTTGTGCTTATTTTGTAAGTAAATTTTATGAGTTAAATGAGATTTTTACAATTTTTTTTTTTAATTTAAAATTTAATTTTTTGTGGTGAGGGCCAGATTTATAAGAGGTAATTCCCCCCCCCCCAATATTTCATTTTTTTTCTGGCTATTTATAAATAGAGTGGGATTATAAATTATTTTTAATATGTTTACACACTTATTGTAAAATTATGACAACTTTCATTATTGCTTTTATTATTACTAACATGGGTGCCCAGCGTTGCCCGAGTGTTTGGAGGTGTGTGTTGAGCAAAAACGTGGTAGTAGGAAGGCAGGCTTGAACCCGTACCGCAAAGGAGGAAAAGAATGGGGAAAAAACGGGACGTCTTTGCTGTTACGACTACCGCCAAACCGGAAGTGACGTAGCTTTAAATTAAGGCCAGACAATCGAAAAGAGGGGATAAATTTCGAAAATATCGGTGAAAAAAAGCGACCCCTCCCTGTAGAAAAGTGCCCAGTTGAGGGTGAAGAAATTAATGTTTTTAGCCAATTTTTCGGTATTTGTCGTCTGACAGGGTCGAGCTTGAAAACGATACTGATCTTGTGAAAATCCGTTGCCTCTGTTGAAAGTTTTAGGCAGACATGCAAACATAGATTTATATATTAGTAGCTCAAATTTTCGACCCAAACCGATTAAAAAGTTTGCCCTGAATACCCTTTATGTAAAATTTCAAATGTTTAGACCAGAAATTGTCTGAGTAATATGGTAGAGACCAGAGGTCAAATTTTTTTTATCCTTGACCCCTATTATGACCCCCTTAACATTTGTTTTGGGCTCAAATCAAGTTATTAAGTTAGATCCATGTCCAAGGAACCTATATCTAAAATTTCAATTGTTTATACCCAAAATTGTTGGAGGAATTTGGTAGAGTTCTCAAAGGTCCAATCGTTGAACTTTGACCCCTTAACAGCCAAATTTCTGGCCGAAAACGGATTACAAAGATTTTCCCAAATCTCCATACCCTGTATATCCAATTTCGAGTCTGTAGACTGAAAATTGACAGAGTTATTGTGTAGGGAAATGTACACAGACAGACACTTTGACTTTTATAGATATATAGATTATTTTTTTTTATTTATAAACACCATATATTATCGACTGAGGGGTGAACTACTGTAACTTTGTCAGCTTTTCTCACTTTCCCCCTGTTGTCGCTCTATTTAACTCCCCTCCCCTTTCTATTGATTAAGAAACAGTGAAAAGACGAGCGGCAACGGTGAAGGTGTCGACTACTGCGACTATGAAACTCAAGGTTGCAATAGTTCATTATAAACAGAAAGGAAATAGCACCACTAGTAGTAGTATTATTATTTAACCCACTGCTGGAGAGACAAAGAGTGAGAGAGAAAGCGAATATACAGAGACTAATTTGTGATTTCACATTTATTACATAAGATTTAATTGGCTTTGTAACTTTCTGAATCCAAACTAATTCTAGAACAACTGACCCAACGGAAATTTGATAGGGTGTTATAAAAAATTATTTTTATTTTGTAGTTTTTTTTTTACTTAAAATATCAAAATTGAAGGCTAAAATAAATTGATTGAAAAAGAATGGTAGTAGCATCCACGTTAATCCGGAGAGGGGAGAGGGTGACAATGCGTCATTCCTTTCAACAAGCAGGTGTCACCAGTTAGCGAATTCGATTTATTTGTATAATGACACCTTAAAACATGTGCAAATAACTGCGGGTAGCTTATGGACAAAGGAAGGAACAAACATAAAATCAGTAAGGTGTACGGTTCAAATGACTGCACTTTAAACACAACTCCGAGTGCTAAAGTGCTACTAGCTGGTAAATTCTTCCAAACTTCTATGTTATGTTATGGCACACCTTGAGTAGGTTATATTCATGCCAGTTGAGGATACGCCCTTGACACAGTCCGACAATCTTGGCCATTTATGAGTAGGGAACGACCTTGTATCCACCGGGCTGAGATGTGGTTCTGGGTAGTCCTAGGAGGTCCATCCTCCCAGGTCGTTGCCTCCCGTTCTTCGGGTGGACCAAGTTCATTGCTTACAGCCTGAGGTGCCCCTACGGGGGAATGCCAACAGAAACACCCAGGCAATTTAAAAAACAAAAAAAAACAAAAAAAAAACAAACAAACAGAGTGCTCCTTTTTTAGGGCACTGGTTTGACTATCCCCATCTTCTAACCTTGTGTCACATCTTCCTATGGCAAAAAGGAAGTAAATACCTATTAAAGGTTCGACTAATATTCAGCTTGGCATGCGCGCACACACACAACACACACGATGACCATGGTTAAAGTGATAAGATTGGCATTACCGACAAGGGTATTGTCAAAACAATGGTCATCATAAACAGTGTAGTCCTAGCCAATAAAACTAGGACTGTGCAGTCAATAACTCAAACATTCAATTGTAGAAAATTGTTTGATTCCAGCTGGAAAATAAAAAAATCCTCCTCTAGTAATAGTATATACTAGCGGGATCAATGTATAGATATTATATTTATCACTAATGGAGATTTGGTATTTGTCTGAATTCGGAACTACACTCTTACAATATTGCAATACTTAATTTAGGAAGGTTACTGTAATATCTGTTCCGCTGTAATTAAACCATTTTCTCAGGCATTAACCCTTCCCATGGGAAAGTATATGCTCGTGTATCACGATACCATCCTCCCATGCATTACTTTCTCTATGGAGGGAAGAGAATAGAGTATATCTATTTATATACTTTATTTATATACTATATAATTTATGTGGCCAGAGGTAGTTATTTTTGTTCATATTATTTATGCAGTGTGTATTATTGAACTTGGGAATCTTTGTCAAACTCCGGAATCTACACAGAATTTCCTACTGAACATTTTATTTAATCCACAAGAGTAGATTGTTCTCATTTCGACAGCCATGATCAAGTAGAAGCATTAATTATTATGTTAGCCTTAGTTATTATCGCGTGCAGTTAAGATTGAACCTTCAATCTCCGGAAGACTCATGTAGAACTGATTGTTAATCAATGCCTTTAATCATTGCGGAAGTTGAAAATTTAATCTTTACTACAAGCATTAGCTATGAATAACAAAATAACACGTGGTCATGTCTGACGGAACAAAAACATGGTTCAGTTCGAATTTCTATACAGATTTCATTTTTATTTGTTTGTGAACTGTTATCCTCATCTTCATAGTAGTTGTTTCACAAACGTTTCGACCAACTCATTCTCTGGCCTTCGTCAGGTGGTAAACCATGACAGGATAGGAATGCCGAGTCCTAACTGTATCCTCAGTAATTACTGCCTTCCATAGTTGTTGTCTCACCGCGTTTTGGCCAACTAATCCTCTGGCCAGCTTTTGGTAGGATTGAAATTGCTATCTTCAGACAATGTTCACCTAGAACTGTAGAGATTCAACACCTCTACCCACCAAGTTTTTCGTTCTTATCTGGTCTTCCATCGTCGGGTCCGTACTGAATGGTATATTATTTTATTATTGGAATTCTTTAATTTGTATATTTATATAAATTATTCATCTCAATAAAATTATAGATTCCATAGTTTGAAACGATGCACCTGAAGAATGTCAGAGGTTATAGTGATCGAAAAGTTGTAAAAATACTAACCAAGATGAGAATGCTAGTTCGAATAATACAAACTATCAATCCTTATCTAAAAAAAAAAAAAAAAAAAAAAAAAAAAAAAACTCCAAAATATTAGTTTTGATTGATGGTAAAAAGATGACGATATTTTGATGAAATTTAAAGCACTTAATTTTTTTTTTTTTTATAATTCTAAATATCATTCCAAAATAAAAGAAACATCCTTGTTTAATTATTAAAAAAAATGCTTTGATTATATAAACAAGAAAAGGAAATCACTCACAGACAAATTCCAAAAAGTTTAAAAAATATGTAAGTCGCCATTGGCCCAAGATTATTCAGAACATGGATGCCAGACAAGCGATGGAAGAATTCAGTTCTTAGGCGTATTTAAAAGATACGACTCCGGTGTTTGGGGTGGCGATAATGAATTTTTTTTCCCCAAAGATAAAAGTTTTTAGCTAACAAGTCACCATTCATAAATGGCAAAATCCACTCGAGGTTAACGGTTAATAAGATGGATAGAAGATCAGTTTGATGATGAGGTATATCATAAGAGGGTTAGGATTGAACATGATGAATGACACGGAACATAATTTGATTACTTAGGCGGTTTATGACAGGTATTTGTTGCCATTAGATTTGAAAACGTTTATGTTACAGTCTGCAGGGATGCTGTCTAAAGTGTTCTTCAGAGGGAAGTTTTTTAGAAAAAAAAAAAAAAACTGTCAATGAAAATTCCGCTTGACACAAAACACTTTGTAGGAAGAAAGGAAAGTTCTACTGAAAAAAAAAAAAAAAAAAAAAGGATTTAGGTGTTTATGCAACTTCAAATAACAGACGTCAAGTCGGTTCCTTTAAAGAGAGCAACATTTTAGCACAAATGTTAAATATTTGTCCAGAAACTAAAACAATATTATGAAATAGAAGTGGGCTTTTTTTTTTTTTTTGTTTTTTTTACAAAGGAGTCACCACTTATCAAGGCCCGGAGGCCACTCGAGGATAAGGGTTAATGAGTGTACAGCGATCAAAGGAACATGTCAGTCATCGTTAGTAGTGGAAATTTGGTAAATTGGATTACTTAAGAGGATGGTTCAAGAATTTGTTCACATTGGGCTTGAAAGCAACTACATTGTAGTCAGTTGGAAAAAGTATTTATTATATTAAAACCAAAACAATCATTGAATTTTTAACAAATAGCAACTAATAGTTAATAAAATGTCATTCTTCAAAATCGATATGCTAATTAGCTAGCCTTGCGTATGAATAAGCATTATAAAAAATTTTTTAATGGTGCATCAATGCATCATTGTGTAAAGTGAGAAGTAGACCCAACTTTCGTATTTCTTAATTTTGGTTAATGTAGAGCCGAATTATGAAAATATTTTTAGTGTATAAATATAATCGCTTTATAAAGCGATTTGAAATTTCTTAATACATTTAAAAAAAAAAAAAAAAAAAATCATGCTAAACAAATCTAAAAATAAACATTTTATTAGATGATACAATTCTTAAAAAATATTTGAGTTTTATTGAATTTTGTTTTATGATTGCAACGTATTTTTATTTTTTTTTTTTTTTAAGTCCGAAGGTCACTTGAGGACTGGGATGATATTTTCTATCCAATAACGTTTAAGGGGATTTATCTTAAAAATATAAAGATTTGAGAAATAATTTTTTTAAAAAAAGCATTTTATGTTTTATAGGGAGTTTTAAAAGTAAAAATAAATTTAAAAAAAATATATAACAAAAATCTTTAAATAACAAAAATATTTATATAACGTTTTCTAAAAATAAATAAATAACTAAGAATTTGAAAGCGTATATAAAAGAATAAGCAGTGAAAACTGTATCGACTTTAAAATTAGAAATTCTTCGAGTGAAAGCGCCATTTCGTTGCCAAATCTGATTTTGGTTTTGTTGAAAGAAAAAAATTCAATGTACTGTTCATTAACTAAAGATCTTTTTGTTTCGTTTTTTTTCAAAAGACATTCCTTATATATAAAAAATAAAACTTATGAATTGAACAGCAATTTGTTTTCATAATTTACTTTCGTTATATCCATTCTTGTCAAACTTCCAGGGAAAACATGAGTAAAGGCCAAACTTTGCCAGATTTCTCTTAGAAAACACAATAGTTCAGAAGAAAGAATTTAATTTGCCTTAATTTGTCTGAAGCCACGTTCACGCTTTCTCATCTCATTAAATACGGTTACAATTCTAATTTCGTGTCTGATATAAATGCTACTGTCTTAAAAAGAAAGAAAGAAAAGACATTAAATAAAATAAAAAGAGAACGGTGAGGCGAACAGGGGTGAGAGTCTGGGCAAACACCAGAGAGGGGGAGAAAAGTGGGAAATAGCAAAAAGAGAAAGGAGCGAAGATTAAGCATTAAAAATGCGTAAAGAAAACAAAAAAGAAAAGGGAAGAGAGAGAGATATATAGATAGATATATAGAGAGATAGAGATATATAGAGAGATAGAGATATATATAGAGAGATAGAGATATATAGAGAGAGATAGAGATATATAGAGAGATAGAGATATATAGAGAGATATATAGAGAGATAGAGATATGCGTAAAGAAAAAAAAGGAAAGGGAAGATATATATATATATATATATAGATATAGATATATATAGAGAGACATAGATATAGATAGATAGAGAGACATAGATATAGATAGATAGAGAGACATAGATATAGATAGATAGAGAGACATAGATATAGATAGATAGAGAGACATAGAGATAGATAGAGAGACATAGAGACATAGAGATAGATAGAGAGATATAGAGATATAGAGATAGATATAGAGATAGATAGAGATATAGAGATAAATAGAGATATAGAGATAGAGATAGATAGACGCGCCAGAGAGAGAGAGAGAGAGACAGACAAGACGCGCGAGAGAGAGAGACAGACAGACAAGACACGAGAGAGAGAGAGACAGACAGACAAGACGCACGAGAGAGAGAGAGACAGACAGACAAGACGCGCGAGAGAGAGAGAGACAGACAAGACGCGCGAGAGAGAGAGACAGACAGACAAGACGCGCGCGAGAGAGAGAGAGACAGACAGACAAGACGCGCGCGAGAGAGAGAGACAGACAGACAAGACGCGCGCGAGAGAGAGAGACAGACAGACAAGACGCGCGCGAGAGAGAAACAGACAGACCAGACGTGAGACAGAGACCAGACGCGAGACAGAGACGCAGAGAGACCAGACGCGAGACAGAGACGCAGAGAGACCAGACGCGAGACAGAGACGCAGAGAGACCAGACGCGAGACAGAGACGCAGAGAGACCAGACGCGAGACAGAGACGCAGAGAGACCAGACGCGAGACAGAGACGCAGAGAGACCAGACGCGAGACAGAGACGCAGAGAGACCAGACGCGAGACAGAGACGCAGAGAGACCAGACGCGAGACAGAGACGCAGAGAGACCAGACGCGAGACAGAGACGCAGAGAGACCAGACGCGAGACAGAGACGCAGAGAGACCAGACGCGAGACAGAGACGCAGAGAGACCAGACGCGAGACAGAGACGCAGAGAGACCAGACGCGAGACAGAGACGCAGAGAGACCAGACGCGAGACAGAGACGCAGAGAGACCAGACGCGAGACAGAGACGCAGAGAGACCAGACGCGAGACAGAGACGCAGAGAGACCAGACGCGAGAGAGAGACGCAGAGAGACCAGACGCGAGAGAGAGACGCAGAGAGACCAGACACGAGAGAGAGACAGAGAGACAAGACGCGAGAGAGAGACAGAGAGACAAGACGCGAGAGAGAGACAGAGAGACAAGACGCGAGAGAGAGACAGAGAGACAAGACGCGAGAGAGAGACAGAGAGACAAGACGCGAGAGAGAGACAGAGAGACAAGACGCGAGAGAGAGACAGACAGAAGATAGGAGAGAGAAGATAAATAGTCGGGCAAAAGGAGACTGGGGACAGGGCAAGGGGAGACAAGGCAAAAAAAAAAAAAAAAAAAAA
The DNA here is from genome assembly GCF_053919585.1 of Euprymna scolopes. Classification (NCBI taxonomy): domain Eukaryota; kingdom Metazoa; phylum Mollusca; class Cephalopoda; order Sepiida; family Sepiolidae; genus Euprymna; species Euprymna scolopes. Next base: position 143,565,066 of record NC_136483.1, read on the forward strand.
AAAATGATAGAGATGCGAGATGGAGGATAAGAGATAGATATTAAGTTTTCTTCCACCTGCCAAAACCACTGTCCCACCACCACCAGAATACAAAATTATCAGCTGATTTACTTGGACAAACGAGAGCCGCACAATGCAGTGTAAAAGAATGATTGGGGGGGGGGGATGCACAGTAGTTTGTGTAATGTGTCTTATCAATCTAAGAGGAACGAATGATTGGTGTCGACATTGCATACAGTAATGGCGAATGTCTCAGCAGTTATTTTTATCGAATCAATTAGTATCGGTTTGACTAAAAAAGAAAGTCATGGTTTTTATTGTTATTGTTTTAGGTGATATGTGTAGGTTTGAGGGTTGTTTTCTTTTTTACATAAATGCGTGCAACAATTCGCATATATGCACGCACACGTATATTATAGAAGTTCAAATATATTGAAAACATGAACTTGAAAAAAATCTTTTTTCAAAAGTGCCCAATACGTGAATGGAGCTTTTATAAATTATTCCGCATAGACTTTTCCTAATGTTATAGATATACTAGCTGGACGCCGGGCGTTACCCGGTCACACAGTACACTTAAATATATTTTAATTTATGCAGATTGCGTATGTATTATTACAGAATCAATCCTCTATTGGATATTCTATCGTACAAGGAATAATTTGCCTGGTGGACTAATTCGCAAAAGAAATAAAAAAAGAAAGAAAAATAAAATAATGATAATGTTGTTCATCAAGTTCCCTCTGTGTTTGTTAATAATATCACGTCAGCTGATATTTGGGCTTGATGATGAATGCTCTGGAAAAGTCAATTCTGATTAATGTTTAGTTTTAAAATATGCAAAAGAAAAAATGATTCGCGGCGATTTTAAATGGTACCTTTTCTTTTATCGTAAATTAAGCTTATTAATAAGAAAAAAAATTTAAATAAAATGGTGAGGAACACCCGGGCTTAAACAAGGGATCATTCAATCCATAGTCGAATGCTCTGCCACTGAGCTATATCTCCCTATGTCAATAATTCTGTTTTTTTAAGAAAAAATTACTTGTTTAGATTTTATTATCTCCCTTGCCGGTGTAGAGTGTAAAAAAAAAATTTTATCTATAAGAAAAAAAAAATTATTTTTAATATCGGATTTTGTTTTTATTTTTGATACTTATCGGATGAATAAGAGAGAGAGAGAGAGAGAGAGAGAGAGAGAGAGAGAGAGAGAGAGAGAGAGAGAGAGAGAGAGAGAGAGAGAGAAGATACAAAACATAGCTAAGAACACTACCAGACATATAAATTAACTTTGTGTGAAACTTGCAAAAGATAGGCTCAGCCATTTCGGAACATATAGTGAAGGAAAACACAAAAAGTGACTTTTATATAATGTATATTAGAATCAACAACAAAACCACGTAAACAGATAAACGATAAAAAACGAAGCAGTAAATTATCTATGGCATCATAGCCTAATGGATTAGGATGGTGGACTTGAATTCATAAGGTCCAAGGTTCGAATCCTATAATAGTCGAGCTACGCTGAAGAGGAGTAGGGTTCCGAAACACGCGTGTCCAAAGATTACTGTTTTTAAAAATAATTTAAAAAAAAAATATATATATATGGTAGCTTCTTTCAGTCTTGTCAGACTATAGATACCCACTGTAATGGTGCATGCGCATGAAATTTTTGTGGCAAGAGTTGTGCAATCGGCAACCACACCTCTCTTGAGTCAGCGTTGTTAAATACCAGTGGCAAGTGGAGGTTCAGGACGACTGGAAACAATGCCGAGATAATATATGCACACACTAGTAAATATAGAAATGTAAACGTTTTTAAATTATATATTCCTTATAAAATAGTAAAAATTGTTACAAATAAGCTTAATGAAGATGCATTAGCGCTTTCAGGGCATTTTATACTGTAAATTTATATTCGAGCTACCACAAAAAGTCAATTCACAATAATGATTTTAATTTTTTTCATATTCATTTATTTTTTATATAGGCGAATGGTTATACTGTGATTGAGTGCATTTGTCCTGTGAGAATATTTTTACTCTGATATCATGTACCAGTAAATGTTTTCAAATTTCTGGAATTTGTTTTCCCTTCTTTGAAGTAACCTTTCTATTTTATTTCATCCACTTATATGTGATCGTTTCTAATATTTATACCTTTATCGAAAAAAAAAAACCCTGATGATTTGTGTGATGGCAGCATCGGCTATACACACACAAAACACGTGTAAGACGCTCATGGGAAACTAAAAATTTGCGTATACATAAACTCTACATAACATAAACTAAACGTATACATAAACAAGAATGAATAAAAAAAATAAAAAATTATGATTGTTGACTGACTTTTGTGATAACTGGAATATAAATTCATGGAATATATATATAATTCATGAATATATCCAAATTTTGAGAGAGAGAGAGAGAGAGAGAGAGAGAGAGAGAGAGAGAGAGAGAGAGAGAGAGAGAGAGAGAGAAGAGCAGATAAAAAAAAAAACAAAAAACAAATCTTTGAATGTGGTTAAAAAAAAAAAGTTCCCTATTTTGTTTTTTTATTCAAAGGTGGTGTGAATTTTTTTTTTCTTTTTCATATTTTTAGGTGATGTACATACACAACATAAAATAAATGAATATAAAAAATAAAAATCATGATTGTTGACGGACTTTTTACGGTTATGTGTGTATATGTCATTTACATACAGTACTGTTTCACAGCTCATCAGTGCGGCTAGACAAGCAACTACCTCAAGCCAGGATTGAAACCTGATCGTCTGTATGACAGTCGAGGCTCCTAACCATTACGCTAATCGGCGGCTCCTGTGCGAGTTGTGAATTAACGATGTTTTGACATCATCCAAAATACGTAAGCTCGATTTGTTTACACAAAGAGCATCCCTTATACGCTAATGGTAATTCGTGCATCATCACTTCTCAATATGCTCAACTCAAGATGAGGAGCATTATATATATATATAATTATATTTAAAAAATAATTTATATGCCGCTCCCCATGTGGGGGTACCAAATTGGTTAAAGGGAAAATTATTCCCAATTCGTATTTAAGTTAAAATGCACTTTCGTAAATAACTTAAATCATTCTAAACGTATCGCAAAAAACAAACAAACAAGCATATATATATATATATATATATATATATATATATATATATATATATATATATATATATATTTTGTGTACAGAAAGTTGTTAGTTGAGACAGGTCATTGGTACCGTCGGTTTCAAGCCCGATAATAAGGCCCGTTTAAGGTATCCTTATCGAGCTCTCTTCAGCCAATATTCGTCTTTATATATATATATATATATATATATATTGTATATACATACACATCACATAAGCTATATTACGTCGCCCGACGAGGACTTTTGGTTCTTGTCAACCAATTGTCCAAAACATTAGCATGTTCACTGTAGCGACTATGTAATATTTGTCTATATAAATAAAAATATATGTTGCTCTTTTTATTGAGCACTTTTAATAACCTCGTTTTAATTAATGAGTATTCCCTCTTAAATATCTTTAACCGTGTGTGTATATATATATATATATATATATATATATATATATATAAAAGTGAACGTGTCTGTCTGTGTGTGTATCTGTGTGTGTACATTTCCCGACGGAATAACTGTCAATTTTAAGTCTACAGACTCGCAAATTTGATATACAGGGTACTGAGATTTGGGAAAATCGATGTGATCGGTTTTCGGCCAGAAATTTGGCGATTAAGGGGGTCAAAGTTCAACGATTTAACCTTTGAGAACTCTACCAAACTCCTCCGACAATTTTCGGTCCAAACACTTGTAATTTTAGATATAGGTTCATTGGACATGGATCTAACTTAATGACTTAATTTGAGCCGAAAACAAATTTTATGGGGTCATAATAGAGGTCAAAGTTAAAAAAAATTGACAACTTTTTTTTTTTTTTTGCTCAACATACATCTCCAAATACCTGGGCAACGCCGGGCACCCATGCTAGTAGGTATATATTTTTGTTGCATCTATAAAAGTGAACGTGTATGTGTATCTACATTTTCCTACGCAATAACTGTCAATTTTCAGTTTACAGGCTCGAAATTTGATATACAGGGTACTGAGATTAGGGAAAATCTTTGTAATCCGTATTCAGCCAGAAATTTGGCTGTTAAGGGGTCAAAGTTCAACGATTTGACCTTTGAGAACTCAAAACTCCTCCGATAATTTTGGGTATAAACACTTGAAATTTTAGATATAGGTTCCTTGGACATGGATCTAACTTAACTTGATTTGAGCCCAAAACAAATATTAAGGGGTCATAATAGGGGTCAAAGTTAAAAAAATTTACCACTTTTTTATGCTCAATATACACCTTCAAACACCTGGGCAACGCCGGGCTGAAATGCTAGTGTATATATATATGTGTGTGTGTGTGTGTGTGTGTGTATATATATAATTTATGAATAAATATACAATTTTTGAGAGAGAGGGAAGAGCTGATAAAATTTAAAAAAAAACTCCCTATTTTTGTTGTTTCTCATCCGAAAGTTGTATTTCACAAATTAATTTTCCATATTTTTCAGGTGATGTACACAACAGGCCTGGGAGATTTTTTTTTTTTAACGCTAATATGGAACCACCTGAATGCTATAATATGCAGCAACAGATAAAAATTATCGAGGCATACTTTGCCACAAAATTAATCCTCCTGACTAAGCAATAATGCAAAGAAACATTTTGGTAAGAACAATGTACATAATAGAAGGACAATTTAACATTGACGGCCAAATTTCAGGAGACAGGAAGTGTGGCAGATGCCCACAAAAGCCACAATGGTTGACTTCGTTCATGCATAATTCCTCACAATATTAACCTTTGTCAGTGCAGATAACTTCCAGAGGACAGAGTATACCGTAGACTGAAAGTTTTTACATCAGTTTCCTTCTAGATGCAGGTCTTAACGACTGGAGGGGTGCAACTCTCCCAGTGAATTAATCCGCCCCTAGATACCAACCTGGAAATTTCTACGACTCTGCACAGAATCATATATTACACTAGGTGCTCTAAGTTTCCAGACTTTTTTCGTTTGGGCACTTTTATTGATAGTACACATATGAAACTCTAGTCCCCTTCAAAGTAATCTCCTCTGGCTGCAATGCACTTGTACGGTTCCAACAACTTCTAGAAGGCCACATGGAAGTCCTCTTGTGTGCGCATGTCAATGAACCTAATCACAGCTTCTTTCATCTCAATTGTCCCATAATGACAGCCTCTAAGATTTTCCTTGAGCTTGGGGAATAACCAAAAAGTCACAGGGAGCAAGGTCTGGACTATAGGGAGGGTGAGGAACTGTCTTGATGCCCATCTTGGTCAAATAGTCTGTCACAATGATGGAGCACTCTTGGGACAAACTTCATGCAAATCTTCTGCATCTTGAGTTCTTCAAATAATTGTGTGTACAGTGCTCACACTGACATCAGACTGAGCACTTATTGTTGCTATAGACACATGATGGTTCTTATCAATAAAATTATTTGGTCAATCAACTCGGGTGTCCTGGCTTCCTTACTCCTCCCACATCTCTCATTATCCCTTACAGACTCTCTGCCTTCCTTGAATCTCTTATGCCACTCAAAATCTGATGCTCGATTCATGCAAGATGGTCTAAAAACAGTCTGAAACATTCCATACAGTTCTGTGGAATTTTTCCAAATTAAAACCAGAATTTTATTGCATATAGTTCTTATATAGTGTTCTCATGTCCAGATTGCATTTTTTAAATTCACCATCTGTGACAATCAGGCTTTAGTAAAGTGTATTCTGATTCCTGCTGTAGCTGTTTACTTGAATCTGAAACCATCTAAGATGTATAGCAGTAACTGACTGAATTTTCAAGAGTCTATGACAATTTTAAATGTTTGTACAAAAAAATGTCTAAACTTACTGAAGTCACCTTTATATATATATATATATATATATATATATATATATATATATTTATTATTTTTAAAACAGTAATCTACGTACACACGTGTTTCAAGGTCATTACCTCTCATCAGCGTAGTTTAACTGTTTCTAGGGATCGAACCTCAGACCATGTTTACCACAGTCCGGTGCCTTAACCGTTAGGCCATAATCCCTAGATTAATTATACTGTTTATTTTTATCGCTTATAAATTTAGATTTTGTTATTGTTGTTATTTTTCAAGCGATTATATATTATATTATAAATATATTATATATATATATATATATATATATATATATATATATTATACACACACACACACACACACACATACACACAGTAGCAGGCTGTCCGTCATTGCCCAGTTGTAACATGCTTTTTTTCTTCTTTTTTTTTTTAAGAAAAGAGTCACCACTTATCTTGGAGTGGCCTTTGAACCTTGATAAGGGTTAATGAGTGTATGATGGTTACCAAGACAACAGCATAGTAATCAGTGGTTGAAACTGTAAAATTAGACAATTTAAGAGAACCACACAAGAATGTGTTTACATTGGACTTAAAGAAAGCCTGGTTGTAATTAGCTGGTAAGCAGACCAGTAGAACAGAACTCCACAGTTCTAGAAAAGAAGCTGTATCCATGAAATTTGTGTTAACATTTAAGCACAGATAGAGTGTGGTTGGAGGGGGGATTGTTGTAGCTCGATGATTTTTTTTTATAAAAGTTTGGCAAGAGGAGACCATAGATTAAAGCTCAGACGAGCACTTGCCACGAAAACAGAATATATTTTAATTTATGCGGATTTCATATTACAACTGAACCAATTTTCTATCGATTTTTATATTGTACCTAATATACAGTAGTAACTATACCAATGTGGCCTGGTCATAAAATATGCTTAGATATATTTTAATTCATGCAATTTCGTATTTATTAGAATAGAGCCAATACTGTATTAATCATTATATTGTAACCAATATATAGTAGCGATTTTACAAAAGTAAAAAAAAAAAAAAAAATAATAATTTATGACTTGGGTGCCATCATCTAGAATCGAAACCAACACAACTATCTAGCCTTATTCATTACTATCTGTACTGTTATAACGCATATAAAAAAAAAAAATGTAAAAGGTATATTTGTGCAAGTGTAAAAGAGCAGTTTGAGTTGACTTACGCCTGCCAAGTACCAATCTTTTTTTCAATTAGGACCCCTTAGCAGTTATTTTTACCAACTAAAGATCAAATCAAATTTGTTTCACAGGTCCAAATCTCCTATATATGAAGTTTAAAGTCTTTAGACCAAAAATTGACAAAGGAGTTTGGTAGAGACTGTTCCTTAGACAGAAAAGGTCATTTAATGTCATCAATTTTCAAGTAAATAATTTATTGTAAAAATATTGTCAACTAACTAATGTCAACATTAAAAAATTATATATTTAATAATTTTATGACAAATACTGACCCAACGGGTCTAACATACTACTAAATCTTATTTCTTTTTTACCTTGTCATTGTAATTATTTATATAGTTCATTGTCGTAAAATATATATATCATAGATTAATGATGCAATATTATGCAATTACAATCAATAAACTTAGGCATAAAACCCTAAGAAAAGTGTGGGAAGAAGGGGTCAAGGGTCTTTTAAATTTGTCTACAAAACTTTGAAGATTACTCTTGGCTGGCACCTTTCACCATAATACCTCATTCACACCATGGTGAAACCTACTTAAAAAAAAATTCCCCAAGCATTTTATAAAAAATATTTAAATGTGTGCGTGTGGGTAGAAAAAAATTCTTTTTTATAAAAATTTTTATTTGGATATTGTAGAGAAAAGATTTATTTAAAAATATATGACGTCAAAGGAAGAATGGTGGCTACCAAAATAATGTGACATCACAAACAATAAATGACATTTGCCAAATATCTCATAACAATCATCTATAATATAAATCTCACCTGTCAGTTTAAATGTATGTATGTATGTATGTATGCCTAAAACTTTCGATAGAGGCGACGGATTTTCACGAGATTGGTATTGGACGACAAATATCGAAAAATTGGCTAAAAACATTAATTCCTTCACTCTCAATTGGACACTTTTCAACAGAGAGGGGTCGTTTTTTTTCTTTTCTTTTTTTTTTTTTTGACGATATTTTCGAAAGTCATCCTCTCTTTTCGGTTGTCTAGCCTTAATTTAAACATTTGTCCAGTTTGGCGATGGCCGCAACAGCAAAGACGTCACATTTTTTTTTTTGCTACATTCTTTTCTTCCTTTGCGGTACGGGTTCGAGCCTACCTACATGCTACCACTTTTTTTTTTTCTTTGTTCAGCACACACCTCCAAATACCCGGGCAATGCCGGGTACCCAGGCTAGTTAATAATAAACTAGCAAAAAACATGATGAATCAACATATACTAGTGTAAATTTTTAAAGGAGGGAGTAATGCCTGAGAGGATGGTCTTATGGCAACAGAACAAATACTGCACTAACACTTAAACTCAAGATATTGAATTAATATAGAAATATAAAAGTTACTCATAAGAAAAAAAAATTTATTTACATGCACTTATGGTGTGACTATTAAAGGCATTGCTTAACAATCAGTTCAAATCTTCATTATGGACGGCAATAAAGAACTACTAACATATAATTAACACTTTTACGCTCATGCCTAATCGAAACAATCTATTGCCCATGGATTAAATAAAGCTTCCAGTTCGAAATTTATTACAAGTTTCCAAGTTTCTGAAGGTCAGAAGTCAACTCAGTGAAGACGTAAAAATAACAACAAAGCTGAAAATAGCAATCTGAATAATAAAAATAAAACAAGTTCAATTTTTTATTTAATTAATTGTAATGATTATTGAGAGGAGTTATTTATTCATTGCAGACTATTATGTTACAAGAAAAGGCTGTCCCCTTTTCCATGTAAATAAGAACATTAGAAAAGTGAAAATGAGATTAGTATAAGACGAGATTCAAGCAAGGTTCAGAATAGATTTAGAATTGGAATGTTAGAACTTCGCTATTGTTAAATTTCATATAAAATATTGTTTGCATTGTAAAAAGAATTGTTCATTCTTTTATGAAAACTGAATTAAAAAGGTCAGCTAAAAAGAATGAACAATACAAATTAAAAATATATGACGAACTGCAAACACTTGTACCTCGTCGACGTAACTAAACTCGACAAGCTAGCAAGTCTCATCCCTTTACAATAGAGATCCCTAGGTGCAAGAAAGCCTTTTACTCCAATAGTTTCTTCCCCAGAACTGCAGGTCTTTGGAACTCCCTTCCGGGATTTTGCTTTCCCAACTGTACTGATATGCAGAAGTTCAAGTGTCATGTGAACAAACATCTTTCTACTCATCTCCCTTCATAATGCCCCTGCAAATTAAGTCCCTGATAGTAGCCCCCTGCTTCAAAGTGGCACTGTGCCTTGTTTGGGGTGAAAATTGAATTAAAAAAAAAAATTTTTTTTTAAATATTGAAAAAAATAGGTTAGGTTGAAAAATAGGTTAGTTCAGAATTCTTTGTTTGCAGAAGTGTGTTTTGGACAAACATGTGCTTAGCCATGCGAGTTGGTCACGTTTGGAACCATACATCTGACGTCATAGCAGAAAGGGAATTTCTCAATATAGGAGCTAGTTTTTAGTCAGATCAAGGCAGTCGGGCAAACAGGTTCGAGCAGTCAGCAAAGTCAGTCGGAAAGAGTTGACATGATCAGAGTAGGGTCCCTTTAGAAGCGAAGGGAGAACATTTAACCATGTAGAACGAATTTGAATTCCTGACGTCATCATCATTTCGATCGGTCAAATGAAATAAACATAATCGATTTTTGTAACTTGTTTGTCTTCGTGTCGTCATTCAATAATTGAAGGTAATGTGTTAATCATATCTCTTAATATGAACTTTGTATAACCCCCTTCCAAGTAATGTGTCCCCTCCTTCATCATAAGTAATGATTAATCCCTCTGATGTAAAAAGAACTGATCACCCTCTGTCCTCGCTAATATATGTTATAAGAATCCACAGAACTGTAATATGTAATAAATGTCTTCTCTCCCTCATCACCGTCGTTAGTCCCGTTATATATGAACCCCAATATGGACCTTCTATACGGGTTATTCCAGCCCAATTCATCCAGCCCTGACACACCCCCTCTTGGATTTTTTTCATATTTACACCATACAAACTTTGGGTTAAAACTAAGAGAAATCTGCAATTTCAGCCCAGTTGGATTTCAGGAACATATTTTTTTTCACAGTTGGTTTCGGCCTGGAAATCAAAAATTGCTATCTCATGACGTAGAATTTTCGACTCCCGGCGTTTTACAAAATTTGCATTTTTGTTGCAAAAAATAAAGCTCTGGAGCTAAATATTCACACATATAAGGTTTTGAGGGCAAGGAATCCAAAAATCATGGTTAGAAAGATGGCAAATGAGAGGAAGTACCTTATTTTTACCATTTTAGGTGGTGCCGCAGCACTTTTTTAGAGCTTGTTTGGGGCGATATTTTATTGAGAAAAAAACATAACTGGTGCTTTGCCAGACTTCTCCTTTGGATTTTTAAAGTGACAATGGGTTGGAAATTACAAAAATCAAATAAAACCTTTCGGCATATTTGACATTTCCAGACACTAAAGCCTCAAAATTGGCATTTTTATAAAAATTTAAGGATTTTTTGGTGAATTTGGCAACAATCTAATCTTAAGTTATGATCAATATCTAGAGCTGAAAAAAGACTTGGATCGGCTCATTATAGCCCATTTTCATAATATAATGTCAAATTACATCATATAAAAGGATATGGACCCCTACTTCAGTCAAAATGGACAAAAAAATAGTCGAAAATAAAAGACTGATGCATAATCTAGTTTATCATAAGAAAAACTGTCAAACAAATATAAAACAGACATTTGTTATAACTCCAACTATCGACTTAATCTGTCAAAATAGTTCTGAGTCTTATTTTTCTCCTCCTTGGTGATGAAATATGTTCTACCATTCACTGAAATACTTGGGGTCTGCACTCTCATAACGACCTTGCTTAGTGGAATATAGCCTCTATCCCTATTAGTTGGCCAGTGGAATTGATGTGATGGTCCATGTGGATGCAGGAATTTGCAAGTAAGATCTTTCTCTTCCCTGTTGACACTCTCAATCAATGCTAACCACCAATACCCATCAAAAATGCAAGTAATGTAGTCATTGCATTTGAGCAACTCCAGAGTTTCATCTAGCGGCGTAGGCATGTCCAGGAAAGAATGGTCGATAAAGATCGTTGTGTCAGCACTCAGTTGCTTGCCCTGAATAGTAAACTGAGAAGTTGGTTTGAAATAGTGACAGCTCCTTGTACCAGGCACAGTATCTCCCAGTTTATATCTCATTTGAAGTTTCTCTCGAACTGAAACCATGTCTTCTTTGTCGATCTTTAGAAACATGATACCAGTGATCGATGATCTGCAAAAGTCTGCAACAGCATGAAAAGTGAGTATTTGGTCTTTTATTGGCCTTTGCAAGCTGGCACGGAGAACTTTGCGTTTGACAGCCCCACCAATTCCATCACAGGGTGATTTGCCATGGCTAGTTGCAAAAAATGCCCAAGTTGCATCAATTCCAAAATCTGATGAGTGATGGCAAAGGTTAATAAATGCTTTGAAGTTTTTATATTGGGCAGCACAGCCATCGCTGAAGTACTCTACACTCTTGATCCAGGGAAATTTCTCTTTGATGTACAACATCACCATTCTTTGCAGTTCATGCACAAAACAGGTGTCATGCTCAAGGTCATCTGAAATGATGCATAATGAGATCTGTTGAAGTTTACCATTGTTATCTTTGTAATAAATTACCACTGGATGTATGGTACACTGGTCTTTGTTCCAGTGATATCCCTGGATCTCATCTTGCACCACGTAGTGATAATTTTCCGCAAAGTCCAAGAGAAGTATACATTCGGTCTCAGTTATTTCTTCTCTTCTCTTTTTTAGATACTGCGCTTGGCTCTTTGCTGTGAAGGAATGGGTCGTTAGATTATCAACATTGTATACCAATATCTCTATGAAGTAATCTACATCAGCCATCTGTGTCCGTAGCATTGTCCTATCCACACTCTCCCACTGACTATATGACATCTCACTGTCAATTTCCAATTCAGTAAATTTATCTCTGATATACTTCTCTAGAGCAGGGAAACCTGGGCATTTAGGACAACGGTGGACCATACATTCAAGACTATTGGTGTCGCAAACTACCAAGGCCATCAAATCTTTGTAAGTGATATTAAAATTGGGATTTTCAGTTGGTACATTAGCAGCACTCTCATCTCTGGATTCTTCAGCTTTCCTTCTGAGCTGAGTCTTGACAGTTGAAACAAAGCAGTCAACAAGCAATTTGGTATTTTGATGGTGGGTGCAAACACAAACTGAATGAGAACCTGATGTCAAGACGGTGACGCACCATTTTGGACGGAGCTCACAGAACTTTGAAAGACCTATTTTGTGTTCAGGATAGCTTTCTTTGTAAGCTACATAAAGCTCCTTAAGATTGCATAATAGGAGCCGTTTCTGGACATGAACTTTATTACCAATGCTCACAAAATCTTTCCCTCCAGGCATTAACCGTGAAAATTCATTGTCCTCATAGAAAGCCAAGACAGAATTGATAACCTCTTTTGAGAGACCTCTCCCCTTCTTTTTCTGTGGCAATGAAAGAATACCTCGATCCTTTTTCAGTTGCCGTGCTTCACGTACTATATATTCAGAGACATTGAAATATTCAGACACCTCTTTTCGAGACCAACTTTCCGGAGCTAAAGTCATCAACTGGATCCTCTCACTGGTTTTCATTTCTTTATTCTCAAGTTTGTCCTTCATTGCATCCAACAAACAATCATAATCTTTTGCCTTTGCCACTAAATCCGTTTGACTCGTTTGGCTGCTAATAGGGCTTCCTAATTCAGGGCTAGAGATGTTAAGGACTTTGGCAGCTGCCTCTACTTGCATTTCATAGTTTCTTTCTAATTTCTCTCTGACAATATTGATTTTTGTGTGCTTCTGCATTCTACCGGTTTTTATAGGGGATATATCAAACATCATTAGACTGTCATTCAGTTTCTCTCTCTTTTGTTCAATTTGCGACTCATTTTCAAGGTCTTGGTTGTCACTTCCTTCTGTTTCACTTGTATCTTCTAACTTCTTGGCAGCTACTTCACAGTGACGGCAAAGCTTCCAGCCAGGAACAACATGGTAGCCCTTCTGCTTTAGCATCTCAGCCATGTCTAACTTGATAGCACGATCACCCTTTACCTTTCTTTTGTGCTTCAAAAAGATGTTGCAGCACTTTGTATATTTTTTCTCAAAGTAATGCCCCAAATGAAATTCGTGATACCTGCAAATGTTAGCAACGGTTTCATCAGTGAGTGTGACACCAGCTCTTAATTTGAGCACAGTTCTTACATCATGCTCTAATGCAGTTATTGGTGTTGAAGATGGCTTCAGATTGCGGTGACATGCACTCTTCATTAGTAATCCAAAAGAACATTGAGGAGCACTTGTCATCAATGATGTATCTCCTCCCTCTCGTTTCCTTGGTTCAGAAGACATTCTTAATTTATTGCTCTGGAAGAAAGATGTGAAATAATAATTCACAATGAGCAGAATATGCAATACTCAACTGAATCAGAACTTTTTGAGATATTGGAATCAGAAAAATTTTAACCTAATTTCTGATTCCAAAAACAATTCTTTTAATATCATTTTAAACTTAATTTTCCACTGCTGGTACTGATAAATATTTATTGTTTTTAAACTATTAGTAAAAATAAACTTTAGATCATAATAACATCAAAATAAGGTGTAAATTTAATTTACTTGCATAAAATAAACAAAACAGAAATTGAAACTTCATGAAAATTCGTTCTTAACCTTTAGAAAATGCAGTTTATTTACAAGTTTATAAAAAAAATGGTTTTCAAGAAAAATAATATCAACTTTATTGTCAATTAAATCAAACGTAGAATATAAAACGTGCCTTTTTTATAATTTATTTATTTTATGCTTTTGTCCTCTATGACAAGGCAAAAGATGTGAAAAAGAACATCTTACCAAGTTTGTTTAATCTTGGCCATGTTAATGTTACTGATAAAACTTCATAAAATCAGTAAAACCACGTCCCTTTCCTCCTAACCTTAAGTCCTGATGGTAATACGAATAATGAAATTTAATAAAATTAACAAAAGATAAAAAGTATATGCGATGTGGATGTAACAGGGTTTTTAATAGTTAATTTAGTGAATATAATTCTGGCATTTTTATTGTGTTCGCTTATCTTTCGCGGAAAGACAAAACAAACGGCAAAGTTGACAAAATGCGTCCTAGCCGCTAAAAACTGATGGGGTGCAGTTATGACAGCCGGCTTATCATAATTTCTTTTATAAGCCTCCGAGTAGTTTTTGATTGTGTTCGAAAGATTAAAGTCTAAAATAATCTTCAAAAGAAAAAAAAATGTATTTTCACACATGAAAAAAAAGTTATGAAGAAAGATATGAAAAATCAAAAATATAGCTAAATTTCAAAGTTTTAGAATTTTCGTAAACATTTTCATTATAACTTTTTTTTTTTGTAAAAATACATGTGTTTTGGAGAATAACTTTAGGCTTTAATCACCATCAAAATCAAAAACTAATGGGAAACTTATAAAAAATTATAATAACCTGACCTTCATAACCAAAACAATAATTATTTTAGCATGCAGATTGAGAGATGAGTTTTGCATTTAAATTTAACATAAAATTGATTTCCCATACCATGACCATTCTTACTTTTAAAGCAATTAACAATTTTTTTTCCAGATATTATTACAAATTAATATGCTCACGGTCACTTATATTTCTATAGTAGCAGATGAATGGATGCAATGTAGCTTGATTTTTATTCCAGTGGAATCTTTAAGCCACATCTTGCAAAATAAATGAATAATTCTCAAAAATGCCCAGAATTTATTTCCGATAACAAATTTATTGGTGCTCATGCAGAATGCGGACCATGATATTTTTTGATAAGATCAAGTTTAATTTACAACATTTTTGTTTATTTAATTGTTAGGTGGAAGAAGAAAAGTTATAAAATGTCATCTCCTCCTCATTTAAAAAAAAAAATGAATTTCTAAACAACATTATTTCAGCACGGCTTATATTCTGCATACATACCAAATTTATTTTATTAACTATCCGAAAATACTTAAATAACTAAGAAATACAGGGCTTATTTTAAATTAAATTTACATGTGAATAAATTCTAAAAGAATTGATATATTTCTTTGTCAAGTTTTTTCAGTGTGTTCATGTGTAATCTTTTAAAATAAAATGTTAGAATACCACTCTTGTTTATGAGAGAGAATTTTACTGAAAACTTATTTTAAAATAAATTATTAATAATAATAATAATAATAATAATAATATAAATAGTAGTTTTATATAGTAAAAAATATCTACTTAAATTCTACATTTAGATTAAAATATAACTTACATTTTTATGGTGACTGACGAAATTTCAATCTTCTAGTCTGTATTTGTGGGTCTTGTCAGTTCCAAGACAAACTCAACTGGCAAAACGGTTTCAGTAAAATTAATTTTTATTGCTTTTTATCTTCACCCATCCCCCTGTTATATATTGAGAATTTGGTTTTACAAACCAGTAAACAGGGAGCAGCCTCAACCAATAAATAGCCAGCAGCTTAAAAACCAAAGTTAAGACCTTTTAGCACCTTCTTGTTAGATTTGTCAATGCTGAAGGACTGGATAGAAATCAAAAGGTCATGTTTTATGGTTGTTGTTTTTTCCTACACAGCTAAAATAAATCCACATCATATATCTGTTATTAGGTTTTATTTGTACTGGTAGCTTAAAAATAAATATTCCTCATTTTATCTTTTAGTACCAGCTATGGAAAAGTTTAACATTTTTTTTTCAGAATCGTTTTTGAAATTGGAAATTAGGCTAATAATTTAGATCATTTCATTTAGATCAGGTCACTTTTATTATTTTGGAATTTCTTAAGAATTTTATAGGGGTTACTCTCAAGGACATCCCTGAAAAAAATTATTTTGTAAATTTATGATTTTTTGACACTATATGATAGGTTAAAAATATTCAGGAAGCTGGAAGATCTGAGCAAAAAATCGCATTTTCAGAAAGATATAGACGAAAGTTTTAAAAGTTGGATCAAAATACTGTGGTATTTTGAGGGTTAAAATGTTTCTGAAGAAGTTTTCTAATAAAAATTGTTGGATTGAGATAGTACTAAAAGTTTAAGATTTTTACCATCCTATTACTAGTTTCTTATTAAAAAAATAGCATACTTTTATCATAACTTGGTGTTTTCAACCCTTATCAATTAATTTTGAAGACTGTAGGCCTGTGAAATTGTTGAAATTGTTATCAGAACTTTTTAGTATCTGGCTTACTTGCAAATTTATTCCAAAATTAAGGTATGATGTCAGTTTAGCAAATGTCTAAATTAATTATTACATCTAATAGGGAAGGGAATATTTTTCATTATCATCGAAAATAGACCTGACTTTCAACAGAAACTGTGAGTGAACGGAACAAGAACTTTTTAACATTTTTGGTCCAGCGGTAATTTATTGTGTCTAGAAAAGATATATGAAAAAAAAAATGCATTACCATATCAGCCACACCCTTTTTTATTGGATTTTGGGGCATGTGGGTAAAAAATCCAAAAACCCTTAATATCTCTATAAGGATTCACTTTTTAGCAAATCTGATGCCATTTTTGGATTCCTTGGGTCAAAATACTTACCTGTGCAAATTTTCAGAGCCATAGGATCTTTCAATCAGAAAATATTCAAAGAAATGACATCACAAAATTTATCCCGGGCGCCACATTATGCAGCAAAAACGAAAACAAAAAATGCTCTAAATCGGAAACCGCTTGGAATTAGATGCTCAAATTTTCAGGATTTCTTAGTTTCTATATTGTCTATCTGCACAGCAAATTACAGCCAAATCTGAGGGTATGGGTATTTTTTGTCCATTTTGACTGTGAAGTAGGGGTCCATATCCTTTTATATGATGTAATTTGACATTATATTATGAAAATGGGCTATAATGGGTCGATCCAAGTCTTTTTTCAGCTCTAGATATTGATCATAACTTAAGATTAGATTGTTGCCAAATTCACCAAAAAATCCTTAAATTTTTATAAAAATGCCAATTTTGAGGCTTTAGTGTCTGGAAATGTCAAATATGCCGAAAGGTTTTATTTGATTTTTGTAATTTCCAACCCATTGTCACTTTAAAAATCCAAAGGAGAAGTCTGGCAAAGCACCACAGTTATGTTTTTTTCTCAATAAAATATCGCCCCAAACAAGCTCTAAAAAAGTGCTGCGGCACCACCTAAAATGGTAAAAATAAGGTACTTCCTCTCATTTGCCATCTTTCTAACCATGATTTTTGGATTCCTTGCCCTCAAAACCTTATATGTGTGAATATTTAGCTCCAGAGCTTTATTTTTTGCAACAAAAATGCAAATTTTGTAAAACGCCGGGGGTCGAAAATTCTACGTCATGAGATAGCAATTTTTGATTTCCAGGCCGAAACCAACTGTGAAAAAAAATATGTTCCTGAAATCCAACTGGGCTGAAATTGCAGATTTCTCTTAGTTTTAACCCAAAGTTTGTATGGTGTAAATATGAAAAAAATCCAAGAGGGGGTGTGTCGGGGCTGGATGAATTGGGCTGGAATAACCCATACAACAATTATCCTCATCTTTTAGTTGTTGTTTCGCAACATTTTGACCAACTATTCCTTTGGCCTTCGGAGGCTGTGGCACAGTGGATAGAGATGTTTAATCTCTATGGTTCCAGGTGAGCATTGTCTGAAGATAGCAGTTTCAATCCTACCCAAAGCCAGCCAGAGGCTTAGTTGGCCAAAACGTGGTAAGACGACAACAACTATAGAAAGCAGTAATTGGTGAGGATGCAGTTAAGTGATTCAGAGTTTCTATCCTGTTGCGGTAACCACCTGATCCAGAGGAATAGTTGGGTGAAACGTTAAACAACTAAAAGATTAGCATAATAGTCTGCAATAAATAAATGAATGTTCAATTTTATTTCAATGTTTTTGTGTAGTAGAACATCTTTAAATTGTAAAAATATTTTTCTCATAAAAAGAAAAAATAAGACTTAAAAAATAAATTAGAAAAAGGTGTACTTTGCTTGAAGTATTGTGCATAGTGTGTAAGGAATTTTGTTTGAAGGCTGTGGCAATGCAGTTTTGAAGAAAAACTGTGTTAGACGTTATGCTTTTTGAATTTTTGAGGTACAAAAGAACAAAATTATGTACAACCATTCGGCTGAGGTGTGTTTTTGCTCAAAGCCGGTTACCTGGTCTTATATCCAAACAAGTTTTTCTACACAACTTCATTGTAATAGCCTTCAAACAACTCTTTACGCACATAAACTAGAATTTTATTTCATAACAATCAATACCAAAAATCACTTTTCCAAACAATGGTCTTGTGATGATCGTGCTGCAGTTATTCAGTCCTAAGTCCATCTTCCAAGGCTTTACCTTCTCTTCGAGAGAAGAGAAATTTATTGATAATCGCCTGGGATGTTGTATCAGGGAATGCCAATGTGGCTGGACGGACATTTTTTTTATAGATCAGAGTGTGTTTCTCCTAATGTGCTGGCTTTTCAACACCACACCTGACCTGGTGTCTAATTTCGTGTAAAGATAAATAAACACTTAGACAAAATTTGATTGGAAATCAAATTAAATAAGAGATATTTCAACGGTCCCTATGCTACAATTTAGCCCACTTTCCTGTCTTTTACACATATTTTTAAACATTACGCATAGCATGAAATAATCAGCACAGATCCCTGCTACCACAGTATCTGGAACTGCGATACAACTATTAATACACCATCAAAGTACCTGTTAAAGCTAAATAATTACACGGTGACACTGGCCTTTGTGATGTCATTGGAGTCATCAGAGAAATTGGGTGGAGATAAGGACAATAACATTATTTGTTTGTTTATTTTTTGGTTTTTATTTCCCTCCGGGCATTTAGATTAAAAGTACCCTCTCCCTCTCCTTAACGATATTGTCATACTTCCGGGTAAAAAAAGGGGAAGGGGTAAGTACTTTGCTTTCTTGTGTACTAGCATGATCCGGCCTGAGCCTCCGTGGCCCGGGCATAAAAGATCAAAGTGTAGTATCTGTTCCGGCAGATGCTGCACTGAAAAACCATTGTCTTTGTGGCAATCAGTTTCTAGCCCACGTAGGATCACTATCAGCTCCCCCTTCCCTCCTCTTGGCGAGCTGCCCCCCCTCTCCACATTAAAAAACTGCCTTGTGCCTAATTTGCTTAGTGAGGAAGAAAATAAATACCAAGAATACTTGGATAACAAAATAAATAGTAGTTTTTTTTTTACCTTTAACAAATTTTAAAATTTATTCAACAAAATAAAAAAATCGCAGCATCTTTCTTTTAAAATTGCCCTCTTTTTCTCTTTGTTCGATATAACAAATAGAAAGAGGATAAAAAATAAATAAGAAAAAGGAGATAAAAAAAAACTTAGGAGGAAAAGAGAAAGGAAAAATAGGAAAAATGGAAAAGGAAAAAGGAAACAAGGAAAACAAAGAAAGGAAATAAAGGGAGAAAAGAAAAAAATAAGAAAACAAAGACAGAAAAGAAAAGGGGACTAAAAAGGAAGAAAAGAAACAAGTAAAGAAAGAAAGAAAATCTTTGACATAATTTCAGTATTGTTTTTGAAAATATCAGTAAGAATGAAAAAGTATTCTTGTATCATCCCCATGCACTAATTTGGTTCCTGGTGACTCGAAGACGGTATTATTTTTTATCACATTCCATTCAGGGTCACACTAAGTCTGAAGATGTAAGGCTTATAAGTGTAGCTGGTGTAGTTTCTGACTTTGAACACATGACTTCTCTAGATAATATATTTTAAATAAAAATTGAAAGGTAAAAATGTCTCATACACTTCATCATTCAAATGACAATCCATCTCATTGACCCTTATCCAAAATGAGAGAAAGAAAAAGCAGAAATAAAATCCAACCAAATAGTGACTCAAACCATAAGGAGGTAAGGCTTTAGTAATTTCGCAGAAGTCAGCTTTTTTTTTTTTGTATTTAAAAAAAAAAAAAAAAAAAAAAAAAAAAGGATATTTTGAGCAAAAATATGAACAATTCAAATCTATGGATGGCTCTAGTGATTTGAATGGTGACACATATCTTAAGAGTTGCAGACGAGGGTTGGATCTGGGCAAAATTTGATTAGATTTATCAGGAATTTGTTAACATTGGACTTGAAAACGACAAAGCTGTAGTCAGTTGAGAAGCAGCCCTATGAAATTCAAAACAAAATTAGTACTGTAATGCTTGCTCATTAACTTATTAATTGAACCAAATTGTTATAAAACTATAAAATCGAAAAACCAACAGGCTTTTTGATCTAGGAAATTTTAATTGAACGAAGTGAAAACAAAATGGTTTACAATATTAGCAGGCTGACTTGTAGAGAGTGAAGATTTACACGATTAATGAAGGGATGGAGAAATTGCTCATCAGTCTAATGTGCAAGCGAAGAGGAGAGATTTATTTTTTTAATAGTTTTTTTTTTTTTTTTTACTATATGCTAGTGCCTTTTTGATAGAAAGAAAGAAAAAAGCTAAGTAGCCGACTATAGTAGAGGGTGAGCCGAAAGCTCTCATTTCATTCCAGGATTACTCCACTTGCCCTGGATTCTCCCCATATAATGTTGAGTGTTTAGCAAGAGAGGATCAAATACCACTTTTGAAGTCTTTGATATAACTCAACTGAGAATTGAACCCCAGTCTCCCGGCTCATTAGCAAATACTCTTATTATGCTAAATGGGTCAGTCATTTTTATATTCGGTACTTACGCAGAATATGCTGAAATAATAACATTATTATTTAGAAGCCCATTCTTATCACGGAAGGTTTTTT